>NC_142014.1:31029265-31329265 GCF_049901735.1 Notechis scutatus | reverse complement strand
ACACACTTGACAGGACGCTAGCCAGGTAAATACCGATGGATGCTGGTAGGCAGAGGCAGAATTTCTCCCCCCACCCTGCTTATTTTCCTCCCCAAAAACTAAGCTCGACCACATAGTTTTGTAGCCAAGCATGGGTATCAAGATAGTATTAACACACATACTAATAACAACAATAATAATAATAACAATAGTTTTAACTGGATTTCTCTTTATATTAGCTTATTTGAATTTCTTTTGATTATATTGGCATATTTATAATTATAAACCATCTTTATATTTAATTCATACATGGCAATAATCTTCCTTCATCTAATTTCTACCTCTTATCTCTAACCATGTTAAACTTAGAAGAAACTTGGCGAACTTAGAAGAAACTTAGAAGATAGGCGGACTTCAACTCCCAGAATCCCCCAGCCAGCATACAGGCTGGTGATTGGTCCTCACTTAGGGCAGCTTCCCACAGTCATGTGACACGGTTTATTATGGGTTGTTGTTTTTTTGCCTGAAATTGGCGCTTAATACACGTTTCCAGCAAAAAAAAACACCACCCGTTGCGGACAATGCATTTGCTGAATGAGAGCTACATTAAACTTAATGACCTAATGATTTACTTAAGAACTGTTCCAAATTAAGGAGGTCAAATCGGAGGCTGTCATGCCATACCCACTTAATGACCGACACAACTTATGACCCTAATTCCAGGCTCAATTATGGTCGTATAATATACTATGGTTGTAAATGAAGAAGAGTTGACTTAGTGACCGTTCAAAGTTACAATGGCTGTGAAAAGAGGGACTTGTGACCATGTTTCACACTTAGGGCTGTGACAGCAATCATAATGTGATCAAAATTCAGACGCTTGGCGACTGATTCACATTTATGGCGGTTGCAGAGTCCTCTTTCAGTGGGGAAACGGATCTGTTTAAAGACCGTGTTAGTAATTGAACAATGGCAGTGATTCACTGAACAACAGTGCCAAGGAAGGTCGTACAATGGGGCAAAATTCACTGAACAAATGTCTCGCTTAACGACATAGATTTGAGGGTTAAATTGTGGCCGTAAGTTGAGGATTATCTCTCTTTGGCGGAAAGGGGGAAGGAACCTCTCAGGAAAAATAGTGAATTATGGAACATTGTTTGGTATGACAGTCTTTCTGTGGGCTATAAGGGCCTTTATGGTTTGTTTGTTTTTATTTAGAAGTGGCCTAGAGGTGGAGCTCCTGTCTCACAATCAGGAGGCTGTGAGTTCAATCCTAGGTAGAGGCTGTCTTTAAATTGCAGGCTGAATATAAAGACAGTCAGGCAAACTCTACAAAGGCTTCCATACAAAGTTTCTTTATTGGATCACAAGGCATCCTCAAGGTATAAATCACAGTTACATCAAGATTCATCTAATGTCCAGTTCTTTGCACAGTTGACTTCATAGTGTGAAAATACAGTTATCTTCATCCCATAACGATGGAGCAAAGCAGCACGACGCTGCTGGGGTCCAAGCAAGAATAATGGAAACTCCCCAAACTCAACCGAGAGTCAATTAAGTGACCAGTCAGGATTAGAGATGTGACCACATGACATAAACTACATTTCCCATGATGCATTAACTATATTTCCCATGAGGCATTCCCTTAAAAGGACAGCTCCCAATTCCCAATTAACTATCCCAATTCCCAAATTAACTGTATACTGTCTGGACAGCACAGGCAGATATTTCTCTCTCTGGGCACGATGAGAATATATCTGTTGAAAAAAACTCCGCACTGGTGACAGGAAGAGCGTCCGGACATGAAACACTCTGCTAGCTCCATTTAGTTGCCCAGACTCCAACCTGCAAGGGATTATGAGATTATTAAAAGACTATTTATTATGTTATTTTATTTTTTCATCCGTAGGTGGCACATCTCAGATAGATTTTGAAAAAGAGACCACCATGGCTGATCTTATGAATTATTTGGAAGCCGAAGGAGGATTGGGTGATCCCACCGAGCTCAGCGGGATGCAGTGGGCGCTCTAGATTTACACCAGCGAGAAGAAGATTAAACATTCTCAATGCACACATACACACACACACAAAAATAACCACTCACCCTCAAGTACTGTATCGGTATACCTTAAAGCTTTAATTCCTACTTTACAAGAACAATATTTACAATATTAATGTTTCCAAAAGACTTTTGCCTTATTGATCTTAGGCTGTCAGGCTGAACAGATGCAATATTTTTCAAAAGACACACACAACCTCAATTTTGCTATCGGTGTGTAAACAGACTTTAAATAAGCTTTTAACCTGGGGATCTTTTTACTGAAATCTTTGGAAGGGACGTTATTGCGAGCAGCAATATTCTAAAATATCTTTTGTCATTGAGCTATTATTTATTGGTGAGGTTTTGTTGATTAACGTGACTTAGTATTCAGGAAAAATGCAGGTAATCTTACAACTGCAATAGCAAAAAGAATTTCTGCTGCCTTGAAACAAAGTGTGTCACACCTGATTTCACAATCCTTTTTGCCATGTTATTGTTAAGCGAAACTGCAGTTGTTATGTGAATCATGAGGTCATTAAGTGACTCTGGCTTTTCCCATTAAGCTTGTCGGAAATTGGCTGGAGAATAGGCTGCCCACAACCATGCTGTCATGCCCCTGTTGGAGTCTAAATCTGAGGAGGAAGATGAACAGCCAACAGGGAACGTGAGTGTGGCTCCTTTGGCTGTGGAGGAAACTGGGGAAGGACAAAGTCCAGCTGGGCAGAACAGGGGAGAGGTAGAACAAGGGAGAGGGAGTTCAGAGGAAGACCCAGACCCACCCCCTCTTCATCCTAGAGCATGCAGGGAAGAATGGAGAAGGGAGCAATGTGAGTTGCATGGCTTATGGGGGAGGAAAGGGCCCTGATTCCCTTCACACCTGGAAAGAGAGTTTAAAAGAGATGCAAGCTGATTGTGGCGTTTGCTGGAAACAAACGCGAGTTTATCTTGTGTTGACTTTGGTTATCTGCGTTCCTGGCATTCTCCCAACCGTGTTGAATTACTGCTGTGCCTTCACATTTGGAATTCTTCCTCCTGCCCTGCCAAACTAATTACCTCATCTTGCCTTGATTGGACTTATAGTTACAGTTTTTGTTGACCACATTTTGGATTTGATTCTCTGCAGCCCAAGGCTGTTCCTGGGAGAGTTTTTCTCCAGCCAGAAGGTAACTTTTGGGGGCAAAGTTGGAGCTAATAAGGGACTCCTACTGATTATCTGACGGTGTTGCCTTTGTGCCATGCCCCTTTGGGTCATCACACATGCGACCATTGTAAATCCATGCCAAGCATCCGAATTTTGATCATGTGACTGTGTGTTGCAGCAATTGTCATAAGTGTGAGGACTACTCACAAGTCTCTTTTTTTTCACTGCCATTGTACAG
Organism: Notechis scutatus; assembly: GCF_049901735.1. NCBI lineage: Eukaryota > Metazoa > Chordata > Lepidosauria > Squamata > Elapidae > Notechis > Notechis scutatus. Next base: position 31,325,866 of record NC_142014.1, on the reverse strand, counting down.
GTAGTCCTTGACTTATGGCCACAATTGTGTCCAACATTTACAATATTAAGTGAGACATGTGTGAAGTGAGTTTTGCCTCCATTTTGCGACTTTTTAACAGCCACAGCTGTTAAGTGAATCACCGCCATTAAGTTAGGAACCCGGTTGTTAAGCGAATCCGAGCTTCGCCGTTGACTTGGCTTCTCAGAAGCTTTGAAAAGGCAGGACTTCAGGAAACGGTCATAAGTACGAACCAGTTGCCAAGTGTCTGAATTTTGATCCTGTGATTTTGGGGATCTTGCAATGGCCATAAGTGTGAAACATGGTCATATAAGTCCCTTTTTCGGTGCCGTTGTAATTTTGAATGGTCACTAAATGAACTGTTGTAAGTTAGGAACTATCTATATCAACTTTTTATCTGTTCTGTGGGGCGACTTTTATGGAAATTGTTGAACTGTGGAAGAAAATTACAAAAACATTATGATGACCAGACTTACCACTTTTACTGTGTAATTCTGTCCATGTGGATCAAATGTTCCACTGACTTTAACGAGGTTTAGTATAATTGATAATTGATAATTCTATTTAGGATTACAGCCATAGAGCTCTGATCTATACTCTTTAGAATGTCCTACAACCATGATGGCGAACCTATGGCATGCATGCCAAAGGTGGCATGCAGACCTATTTGTGCCAGCACGCGAGCCACAGGCAAACTTACCCTGCGCATGCGTGCGCTTCACGGCTGATTTTCAGCCGGTTTGAGGCCTTTTTCGGCCTTCCAGAGGCTTGAAAAAAACCTCTGTAAGCTTCACAGGATGAATAATAGGCCCGTTTTGTCACTTCCTGTAATACACTTCCTGTAATACACTTCCTGTAAGTGACAAAACGGGCCTATTATTTAGCCTGCAGAGGCTTTTTTCAAGCCTCTGGGAGGCCAAAAAAGGCCTCAAACCAGCAGAAAATCAGCTGTGAGGCATAGTGCAGGTAAGAGGGCAGCGGGCGGGGGGGGATTGCGCATGCATGTGCAGGGGGCATGGGGGCGCGCATTGCCTTCTGAGTGCTGGCACGTGAGCGCGAGCATACCAGCATGCACACAATTTTAGGCACTGGAGCCCAAAAAGGTTAGCCACCACTGGTCTACAATAAAGGAAATGCATTTGGATCATCTGGAAAATATACTTTATTACTTAAATAAGTACCAATATATTTTATTTTGATTAAAAATACAAGCTAGATGTTGGAAATGTTTACAAATGCGTGGATTCGGTTTCTTATAGCAGCAAGTTACTTAAACATGATCTCGTAGATAAAACAAGTATCTACAAATAGCAACTTTTAAAAATACTGATTACTGCTTTATGGAGGACATCCTTGGAATATAACTTTAACGATCTGTGGATTCATGAAAATAGTATTAAAGTTAATTTTTTTCATATAAAAGTTTGTATATGAGAGTCTCTTTGTATGGTATAACATTTTTATATGCACTGTTATATGTCCGTAATCTAGCTACTGTAGACAATTAAATGGGCGTGTTTTGTTCTCTTAAGAAAACTTCCTTATTGCGACCCTTAATATTTTGTTAATAACAACCTGAAATGGGAAGATGTGATTTTCCCTCTCAATATTGCAGTTTAATATGGAAAATCCTATTAATTGATCTTTTTCTGTTCTGCTCACCTATATTGGCTTTAAGTATTTCAAAGGTTTAACAGATGCGTCAGAAGAGAAAAGTGTATATCTCTCCAATTTTAAAAACTTTGTAGATGCCATAAATATTTTGTGTTACCAGTTTATTCCGTGTAATGATGTTTTATGTAAGCAACATGCTTATTTATACATGTTTATTTGCTCAATTATTGTTTTTCCTAAATGTGCCGATTTCTTTTCTCCCAATATCAGTTTCTACTTCTAAATGTATATTTTTTATATTTATGCTCAGTGGTAGGTAACATTAAAACTACTTATACAAAGATGTCGTCCCAATGCCATTTCTTTAAACTGGAGTCTGTTTAGAGGAGTATTTTTACTGTGTATTGCAATATAAACAGGCATGAAGTTCCTGGAGGATATTATATATTATATTGCATTGCAGATGGAAATTTCAAAAAAGTAAAAACTTCCTTTGTGTCTTGCAGGTTTTATCCCATGTCATCCTTGCCCCGTCTCTTGCTTATGAAGCAGGGATGTGTAACTTTTCCCACTTTGAGTATGCACCCCCCAAAAGCTGTGAGAGAAGCATTATATTATCAGTAGAAGACAATATTGGCAGCTCAGGGGCCCTTGGTGCTCTCTGAACCTGGTGGTTTTCTTGCAGACGTTTCATGACCCAACTAGGGAACATCGTCAGTGCTAGAAGGGAGGAGAAGGAGGAAGAGGACTTTGGTATCCTTGGTGTTCTCTGAGCTTGGTGGTTTTCTTGCAGATCCATTTTTACTTTGAATGGTCACTAAAAGAACTGTTGTAAGTCGAGGACTACCTCTGTGTGTGTGTGTGTGTGTGTGTGTGTGTACGAAATTCATGTCATACAATACTGCATTTTTCCTGAACGATATTAAAAGCAAAACCCAGATGGTTAATCATTACGGTGTGATTTTCCATGCATTTAATTGGAAATAAATGACACGAAGAGACATTCTGCTTTAGTAGACAATAGTCTTCTCTCCTTAGTAATTATTAGCTAGGGGTGGCTCAGTTATTCCAGGCCTAATTTCTGGAGAATTCCAGATTCCGTATCTTAGTTTAAACAGCCATTGTGCCTTCCTTCCAAGTTTTCTTAGTCAGAAAAGATTGACTTTTTTTCAGAAGCTTCAAGATACCTGAACCAGCTAGAATTCATACCAAATTTTATTCGCATGACAGTCCTTCAACGCAATCCTTAGTAAGACCACACTTGTATTGCATCCACTTCTAGTCACCATATTATTAAAAGGATGTTGAGACTCTGGAAAGAGCAACAAAGATGATTAGGGGACTGGAGGCTAAAACATATGAAAAACGATTGCTGGAATTGGGTATGTCAAGTTTAATGAAGGATCAGGGGAGACATGATAGCAGTCTTCCAATATTTGAGGGGCTGCCACAAAGAAGTGGGACTCAACTTATTTTCCAAAGCACCAAAAGGCAAGACAAGACACAATGGAAACTAACCAAGGAGAGAAGCAACCTAGAACTAAGGAGAAATTTCCTAAGGGTGAGAGCAGTCAACCAACTTGCCTTCAGACGTTGTGGGTTGCTCCATCACTGGGAGATGATGTCTACAAGAAAAGAGACTGGACACTACAATGGCTATAAGTGTGACAGACGGGTCCAGAGTCACTTTTTTGCAATGCTGGTGTGACTTCAAAACGGTCACTAAATGAACTGTTGTAAGTCGAGGCCTATCTGTATGAAGTAAGACTGAACCATCACCAGATGGTGGCCTCAACTAGGCTAACTTCACCAAGTGAAATTAAGTCCAGGCTCTGTCTTGCCTTAAGGGTTAAGGGTTCTGTAGATGCCATCAAGACAAATAGGCCCTGAGGGTTTGTGCATTTATTTATTTGTGTGTTATTTATCCACTAGCTCTATCCCCGTGCTTCGGTATGAAACTATGTGGTTGGGCTTAGTTTTGGGGGAGGAAAATAAGGGGGGAAAATGTGCCTCTGCCTACCAGCATCCATCGGTATTCATCTGGCTAGCGTCCTGTCATTGTGTGAGAGAGTTGAGGGCTGTTTGGAAACTGAAGCAGTATTTGCTGTGTGAGCAAGGAGGAGACAGCAAGGAGCCTGGGTGTAGCTTAGCTCAATTGTTCTGTACTAAAGCTGCTTGGTGCTCTGAAACTGAAATTGAAACTTGTCTGCTTGTGTTTTGCATTTGGAGCAGATTTCTTTTCAGGTGGGGAGGGAGAGTAGAACTCCTTAGCATCAGAGCATGTTAATAATAATAAAGCATCAAAGTGCGTTAATAATAATAATAATAATAATAATATAGGAAATACTCTAAATGCTCTGATGGTCATTTTGAAAAATCCTTTCTTAGTGAGCACCTAGAAGCCAAAAGGAACATACAGGCTGAATTTCAAGTTTGTAGGCTTTATGGTTCTGGAGATTATGTGATGATGCGTGAGGGGTATTTTGCTTTTAGATAGATAGATAGATAGATAGATAGATAGATAGATAGATAGATAGATAGATATAGATAGATAGATAAATAGATAGGTAGGTAGGTAGGTAGGTGGATGGATGGATGGATGGATGGATGGATGGATAGATAGATAAATAGAATAGATAGAAGAAGATAGAAAGAAAGAATAGATAGAAGATAGATGATAGATAGATAGATAGATAGATAGATAGATAGATAGATAGATAGATAGATAGATAGATAGATAGATGATAGATAAGATAGGTTTCAATTCAATCCACTTGGTGGAGTTATTCAATAAACCATAGTTAAAACAGTCTTATTTCCACCTTGTATCTTCCTGCTGCGTGGGAGGCATGGCTCCTAAAATTCCCAGCCAGTTGAATCAAAGTCTGGCTGGAATTCTTGATTTGCATCAAAACATTTGGAGAATGTCGGGAAGTCTGCCCTACGGAGGGGGTGAGGATGTTTTTATTTACGGAGCGACAGGACTACAGTTTCGACAGCGCTAAGCTAAAGTCCAGTTGCTTTTTTGAAAACCTCAGAATCCAGAGATCTGTGTTAATTCCCCAGCATCCTGCTTTTTTCTGAAATGCAAACAGAACTTAAAAGAGGTGCAAAAAACCAAAGATGAATGGATGGGAAAGGAAATGAGCAATGGACAGACGTAAAGGCCTGTTGTTGTTGTTTTTAAGTGGGACTGAAGTGTGAAGAAATTTTTGCCAACTTGTTTTGATACCTTTCAACTTTTGTTTTGGGACTCCCTTTCCAATTCTCCAAGCGCCTTTGAGATATTTTCTGGCTTACTTGTTTGCACGACCTGGCATTGAAAGGAAGGGAGTAAAATAATTCCTTTCCTGATATGATAAAGGAAGAACTGTTTAATTTTCAAAGATAGGAGGTAGGGTTCATCTGACATGGCCTTGTTTTCTGTGGCTTATTGCCATTTGAAAATAAGCACTGAAAAACAAACAAACAGATCTTCAGCAATTTCCCCCAGCAAATCTGGTAAAGTGGATCTTGCGACAAGATTTTCCTACATTTATTTTATCAGGATTACATATTTCAGGAGAGATGTGCTGAGGGCCCACTCTTGGCTGACACAAGCAATGGGTGAGTTAAGAGTAGATAAGTTGCAATTTCTCCCATCTTCTCTCTCTCTCTCTCTCTCTGCAGTCAAACAGGGAAGCATCTGGTCGGATCCTCTTATCAGAGATCACAGGTTGTTTGCTTACAGAGAAAATTTTGAACTCATGAGACACAAAAGGTTGGCAGGTGCCTATCTTTGCCTGCCAAGAAAGAAAGCCATACAGAATAACAGAATAACAAAGTTGGAAGGGACCTGGAGCTTTTAGCTCAACCCCCTGCGCAAGCAGGAGACCCTATACCATTTCAGACAAATGGCTGTCCAGTCTCTTCTTAAAAGCCTCCAGTGATGGAGCAGCCACAACTTCTGGAGGGAAGCAGTTCCACTGGTTAATTGTTCTCACTTTTAAGAAGCTTCTCTTCAGTTCCAGGTTGCTTCTCTCCTTGTTTAGTTTCTATCCACTGTTTCTTAACAAAATAGAATAACAGAACAACATTTCATGGAGAACTTCTTTGAATTGTAGTGTTGTAACTTTTTAAACTTTCTTCTAGTATTAATCTGAGCAATTTGATCCATACCCCCATCTCATCACTCATAGAACATAGAATGACAGGGTTGGAAGGGACCTTAGAGGTCTTCTAGCCCAACTAGGCAGGAAATCCTATTCCATTTACGTGGTTCGGTGATTTACAATGTGCTTCCCTGCACGTTGCTGGCATGCCTGTAAATCGTCATCAGCATGCTGCGTGCAGAGAAGCAGCCTTTCAAAAAGTCCTTTTTTCCTGCTTTTTAAACTGCAGTTGTGCCTTGCATGGCAGCTGAAGTTGAAAAAATCAGGAAATAAAGGTCAGGTAAGAGCCCGGGTGGGTGTGTGGGCAAAAACATTTGCAGAACCAGTTCTATGTCTGCTGCTCTTTAGAGCTACCGGTTCTACAGAGGTGGACAGAACCGGTAGAAACCCACCCCTGCCCCATTCCATTTCAGAGAAATGGTTGTCCAATCAACCTCTTGTCTTGCCCTTCTGGTACTTTGGAAAATAGGTTGACCCCCCTCTTCTTTGGGGCAGCCCCTCAAATATTGGAAGGTTGCTGTGATGTCACTCCCTAGTCCTTCTTTTCATTAAACCAGACCAGGGGTCTTCAAACTTGACAACTTAAGACTTGTTGACTTCAACTCCCAGAATTTCTCCTCCTCCTCTACTATCATGTCACCTTTAGTTCTTCTTTTAACTAGAACTAGCATCTGTGCTTCTGTGTTTCAGATTAGTAAATCTGAATGGATGGAAATTAATAAAGGAGAGAAGCAACCTAGAACCAAGGAGAAATTTCCTGAAAGTTAGAACAATTAATCAGTGGAATGACTTGCCTGCCTCCAGAAGTTGTGAATCCTCCAACACTGGAAGTTTTTAAGAAGAGATTGGACAGCCATTTGCCTGAAATAGTACAAGATTTCCTGCTTAAGCAGGGGGTTGGACTAGAAGACCTCCAAGGTCCCTTCCAACTCTGTAATTCTGCTCTAATCCAAAAATATTAACCCATTTTAGTCCATCAGTTTGTTTCTCAAAGGAAGATACCTTCGAGAAGCTCTGAAGCAGAAGACAACAGATGGTTGTTTCTTTTGTTGTTGTTGTTGTTGTTGTTGTTGTCCTATTGTTGTTTCACCACACTTGATCTTTGGAGCCTGGTGCCCCAATCAGGAGAAAGATACGGAGACTTCCAGATTCCAGCTGAGCAGAACAGGGGAGAGGTTAACCAAGGGAGAGGGAGTTCAGAGGAAGACCCAGGCCCACCTCCTCTTCATCCTAGATCACGCAGGGAAGAACGGAGAAGGGAGCAACATGGGTTGCATGGCTTATGGGGGAGGAAACGGCCCTGATTACCTTCATTAGCCACAACTGGGAATGAGAGTTTAAAAGAGCTGCATACTGAGTGCAGCATCTGCTGGGAACAAACATGAGTTTATCCTGGGTTGTCTTTGCTTATCTGTGATCCTGGTGTCTTCCCAACCGTGTTGAGTTATTGCGTGCCTTCACGCCTGGAATTCTTGCTCCTGCCCTGCTGGACTAATCACCTCATTTTACCTTGGACTTATAGTTACAGTTTTTGTTGACCATGTTTTGGACTTGATTCTCTGCAGAGAAAGGCTGTTCCTGGGAGAGTTTTTCTCCAGCCCAGAAGGTAACCAGGACATTGGGGGCAATATTGGAGCTAATAAAGGGACTCTTATTGCTTATTTGACTGTGTTGCCTTTGTGCTATGCCCATTTGAGTCATCACAGCATAGGACCCAGAATGCCAACTTAGAATAATTTAATACTAAGCAATTAATTGAAATGATTTAATATGAGAGATGAGATTTCAGTGTTAAGTCCCTGACTCTGCCTTAGACACGAGAGAAGGAAGGAAGCTGAAGACAAATTATTATATTTTCTGCCAAAGATATTCCTTGTCGACATAGGTTGTTTGGGATAAATGAAATTAAATTTGATTTAAGTTCTTAGTTGGGAAGTTTTCCAACCCTGTGGGTCCTGCCATTTGTTCTCATTCCTGCCATTCCAATTCTTGCCTAAGATAATAAAAAATAAATAAATCAAGAAATGTTAACAGGCAGGAGGAATGATTGTCTTAAATAAACATTCTCTCCATCATTTTACTTGTGTGTGTTTTACTCTCTCTCTCTTCCTGAACAACTCAGCCCTTTGATGTTACAATGTCTTTCACACCACAGATAAACCCACCATCTGTGAACCCCTGCTCCTGATTTAAAACTGGGTGCAAAGAGCAGAAGTTGTTAAGAGATTCAGTGCAGTGGTGGGATTTAAATAATTTAACAGCTGGTTTTCTGCCCTAATGACTGGTGGGGTGGGTGTGGCCAGGGGTGTGACAGGCAGCGCTCGGCCTCCTGAACCTCCCTGGGAGCAAAACCAGGCCATGGGTGGCCCCTCTGTGCTGCACCCCGTTTTGGGCCTACTGGGCCTCCCTGCACTTACCTGGGAGCCAAAATGGACCATGGGGGCATGCCATACCCCATGCCCCGCTTTTGGGCCTACTGGGCCTCCCTGCACTTACCTGGGAGCCAAGTACAGTGGTGCATAACCTTTTTGGGCTCCTAGGCCGAAAATTGTGCACTCGCATGCCAGCACCCAGAAGTCAATGTGTGCATGGGTACCCCACACCCCCTACCCATACATGTGTAACCCCCTGCACGCCGCACATCTCTGCACATGTGCATACAATCCTCCCCCATGCTGTGCGTTTTTGCCCATGCGCACATCAACTCCCATGCACCCCATGTGTCTCTGCGCATGCATGTGCATCTCCTGTGCACCCTCCTCCCGTGCATGCGCACCAGATACCCAACAATCAGCTGTCAGGCGGGCAGCGTGTGTGCATGCGCAGTGCTGCTCTTCCAGGTGACCTCTCATGTGCCGGCTCTATGTGCCACTTCCAGCATGCATGCCACAGGTTCACCATCATGGGCCTAGTAGATCTTCCTGCACTTACCTGGGAGCCAAAATGGGACAAGCCAGCAATTTAACAACCAGTTTGGTGAAACCGGTGTGAACTGGTTGAATACCACCACTGGATCCGAGGTTTGTTTCTTGAAAAGTTCTGGTGAAGAGAACTTTGTTTTTTGTTTTTTGAACCGGTGAACATAAATTTTGTAGATTATCCCAAAGTAGTGGGAAAACGCTCATCCATTCACCGCAGTTTGGATGCTTAATTCGTTTACCATTGTAACAGTAATCTCAAATATAAACTACAGCAGTCCTTGACTTACAACAGTTCATTTAGTGACCATTTGAAGTTACAACGGCACTGGAAAAAAGTGACCTAGGACTGTTTTTCACATGACCATCGCAGGACTTCCGTGGTCATGTGATCAAAATTCAGATGCTCAGCAACCGAGTCGCATTTACGACAGTCGCCGTGTCCCCTTTTGTGACCTTCTGATGGGCCAAGTCAATGGGGAAGTCAGGTTTGCTTAACAACCGTGTTGCTAATTTAACGATGGCAGGGATTCACTTATCCAATGTGAGAAAAGTCGTGAAATGGGGCACAACTTGCTTAAAACGCATGTCTCACTTCACTGACATAAAGGTTGAGCTCAGGTTGTACGCCGAGGACTTTCTGTGCTAACCAGGTCTTAATCCTGGTTAATCTCTGGAAGTTAGAGAAGGCTGCTTGGGTGGGGACAGGGTTCGAAATGACTGAATTACGGTATATAAAGAGCCAGCGTTGCCGTCTTCACATGCCAATCATTCAAAAACTCTGATAACAAACTCTGTTTAGACTTGTACAGAAACTTTTCTTTGGTAAAAAGAATTCCAAGTATGCTCATAAATATTTGTCCATCGGCTCCCTCTCGGTCAAAGGAACAGACTCTCTTTATTCACTTTCTCCTCCTTATTAGACCACCCAAATCAAAAGATCTAGGGCTGGTTCTGGAGGTTCTTGAGCAACAAAGAGGATTAGGGGACTAAAAGCTGAAATTATAAGGAAGAATTGCCAGAATTGGGTATGGCCAGTCTAGAGAAAAGAAGGACTAGGAACTCCCAGAATTCTGCAACTTTAAGAGGGGTGGATTTCAGCTCCCAGAATTCTGCAATGTTTTAGAGAGGTGGACTTCAGTTCACAGAATTCTGCAACTTTATTGGGGTAGACCAACTCCCAGAATTCTGCAATTTTAATAGGGGTGGGCTTCAACTCCCAGAATTCTGCAATTTTAAGAGGGGTGGACTTCAACTCCCAGAATTCTGCAACTTTAATAGGGGTGGACTTCAATTCCCAGAATTCTGCAACTTTAATAGGGGTGGACTTGAATTCCCAGAATTCTGCAACTTTAAAAGGGGTGGACTTGAATTCCCAGAATTCTGCAACTTTAATAGGGGTGGACTTGAATTCCCAGAATTCTGCAACTTTAATAGGGGTAGACTTAAATTCCCAGAATTCTGCAACTTTAATAGGGGTAGACTTAAATTCCCAGAATTCTGCAACTTTAATATGGGTAGACTTAAATTCCCAGAATTCTGCAACTTTAATAGGGGTAGACTTAAATTCCCAGAATTCTGCAACTTTAATAGGGGTAGACTTAAATTCCCAGAATTCTGCAACTTTAATATGGGTGGACTTGAATCCCCAGAATTCTGCAACTTTAATAGGGGTGGACTTGAATCCCCAGAATTCTGCAACTTTAATAGGGGTGGACTTGATTCCCCAGAATTCTGCAACTTTAATAGGGGTAGACTTGAATTCCCAGAATTCTGCAACTTTAATAGGGGTAGACTTAAATTCCCAGAATTCTGCAACTTTAATAGGGTAGACTTAAATCTCCAGAATTTCTGCAACTTTAATAGGGGTGGACTTGAATCCCCAGAATTCTGCAACTTTAATAGGGGTGGACTTGAATTCCCAGAATTCTGCAATTTTAAGAGGGGTGGACTTAAATTCCCAGAACTTTGCAACTTTAATCCTGCTGGCTTGAGGAATTCTGGGAGTTGAAGTCCACACCTCTTAAAGCTGCTGAGGTTGAGAAAGCCTGCTTTAATGGCTGCCCAGGAGGCAGATGTTCAAGGGATGGAGTTTCTCCTAGGGATTTGCAAAGCTGTGGAGCAAGTTTCAGAACAGAGCTGGAAGGTACCTTGGAGGTCATCTAGTCCAACCCTCTGCTCAGGCAGGAGACCCTATTTCCTTTCAGACAAGTGGCTGTCCAGTCTCCTTTTAAAAACCTCCAGTGATGGAAGCACCCACAACTTCTGTTCCACCAATTAATTGTCCTCCCTGTTAGGAAGTTTCTCCGTAATTCCAGGTTGTTTCTCTCCTTGGTGAGTTTCCATCCATTCCTTCTTGTCTTCTGGTGCTTTGGAAATTAAATTGACCCCCCCTTCTTCTTTGGGGCAGCCCCTCAAATCCTGGAACTCCCTAATTCATGCCCCCCTAATTCTTCTTTTCTCTAGACTGGCCAAACCCAATTCCTGCAACCCTTCTTCCTATGTTTTCTTTTGTCTCCAGGCCTTCAATTTCTCTTGGCTGCTCTTCTCTGCCCTTTTTCCAAAGTCTTCAACAGAATCTTGCAAGCAAGGAGAGGGAATCGCTCAGGGCCCGCATCGATTTCCCCCCCCCCCCCCGCCATAACCTCTCTCCAATCCCAGCCCAACTACCCCTTTCCACACGCCCCCAATTGGACCCCGGACTGGCAGCCCAAATCCGGACCCCTACCAGGTCTGTATCTCTCGTCTCTCTCTTTCTCTCCCTCTCTCTCTCTTCCTCCGAGAGCAACTTTTGGAAACAAAAGTTTCTTTGTTGTTGCAAACTCAAGTTTCGCCATCCGCCCACGGGACGGAAAAATAAGGACCGTCGCCCCCCCTCCTTTAAAAGTGAGAGGTGGTGTGTGTGTGGGGGGGGGGCAGAGGGTCAGCCTCGCGCGAGAGCCAAGGAGCGGGAGGAAGAGGAGGGGAAGGAGGAAGAGGAAAAGAAGGAAGAAGAGAAGGAGAAAAAAGAGGAGGAGAAAGAGGAAGAGGAGGAGAAGGAGAAAGAGGAGGAACATTTCCGCGGGGGAGTGGGCAGTGGCGGGTTTGGCCACGCATGGGGAGGCTCCTAAACCCCTGCCCGCGTTTTGCCCCCCCCCCCTTTCAACCCCCTCCCCTTGTTGGTCTGTGTTCTCCCACAGCCTGGATGCTCCCTCCCTCCCTCGAGCCCCCTCCCCCTTTCCTCTCCCGTTGCCCATCGCTCCACCTTCCCCTTCCAGCCTCCGGGATCACCCCCTCCCCTTCTTGGGGGCGGGGGGGCGGAGCAGTTTGGGAAGGAGGAGCGACTTTGCGCTACACCCAGCTCCTGCCTGCTTTGCTCGGGGAGAAGGCGCAGCTGGGCATGCTTTGAGTGTGTGTATGTGTGTGTGGGGGAGGGTGGAAGCCCCGGAGCAGCGGCGGCCACAACTTCGGGACCCCTCCGATGCTGGTAAGTGACTGGGAGGGGGGGTCTTTCTCGGGCGACCCTGAATCCTTCCCACCCTCCCCTGGCTTTGGAGGGTGGGGGAGGTCCTTGGTTCTTTGGTCCTTGGCCAAAAAGTTCTCCTCGGAACCAGGTTCGAAGCCTCCCCCACTCGCGATCGGGTACTGGGGTGGGGTGGGGGTCTCCCTCCCCCTCGTTCCGCGTGGACTGTGGAGGGGGTCTCTCCAAGTGCCCTGATCCCGGGCTCCTTCCACAGCAGGAAGTGTGGAAATTTGAAGAGCTTGGCTCGAAGGTTGAAGGATTTCTCCCGGGTCTGGCGCGGCGTGGGTGAGTGGCTGGAGGATGGCTTGACCCGGGGCAAAAGCAGAAGTGGGTGGGTGGGTGGTGGTGGGGGAAGTGGGAAGTGGAAGGGACTTCCACGCGGGTGGAAAGAGCATCCTTTGGAAATCTGCTTGGAAATCCCCCTTGGCGGATGTTGGAGCAATTGTCGGTGGAGAAAAAATCGGTGGCCACCGCCGTTGCGCCCTTTTATTTTTTTGCGCTCATCCTGAGGGCTCCGCGGGAAAGGAAGGGCTCTCGAGGGCTTGGCCAGGCGGGGAGGGAAAAAAAAATATTGTGCAAATCTTTCCCGTGAATATTTTGGGCTGCGAGTTTCAGGTTTCCCCCTTAAGGCTCGGCGGCTTACTGGCTGCGAAATGTTAATTAGCCCTCCGCTCCGACGCTTTTGGTAACTTTCTAATTAAAAACCGAGTGGCTGGTTCAATAAAATAAGATTAAAATAAAATAAAATAAAACCTCAACCCAGAATGGCAGAACTTGAAATCAGCTTTTCTCCCCCCAACAGCCTTGCAGTTTTTACTATTTTTACTATATAGTTTTTTATATTTTTACTATATAGTTTTTTTTTACTATATATATATTTACTGTATACTTTTTATATTTTTATTATATAGTTTTTAAAAATATTTTTACTATATAGGTTTTTTCAGTATATATACATTTACTATATAGTTCTTGAATTATATATATATATATATATATATATATATATATATATATATATATATATATATATATATATATATATATATATTATATATATATTTCACTATATATTTTTACTATTTTTACTATATAGTTTTTTTACTATATATATTTTACTATATTGTTTTTATATTTTTACCATAAAGTTTTTTAAAAATATTTGTACTATATAGTTTTTTTTACTATATATACATTTACTATATAGGGTTTTTACTATATATATATTTACTATATAGTTTTTATACCGTGTATATATTTTACTATAGAGTTTTTACTATTCTTCTCATCCTTCCTATTACCCATCGCCTTCTACTTATGGCTATAACCTTGTTGCTTGTACCTTTACGTTTTACGTTTTATTTAGTTTCCTAGTATGATTGGATTGCTTGTTTAGTATCCTAGGACTATCAATAAGTGTTGTATCTTATGATTCATTATGATTTTTTTTTTTTATGTACACTGAGAGCTTATACACCGGAAGACAAAATCCCTTGGGTGTCCAATCACACTTGGCCAATTAAAAAATTCTATCTTCTATCTTGCTGCAGAAGTAAGATGAAATTGGATTTTAAAAAGAGAGGAGGTGGGTTAAACAGAGAGGGGAGAGAGAGGGAGAGAGATTTACAAACTTTTTTTTCCTTTAAAAGAAATCAAAAAATGATTTATTTATTTTATTTTTTTGCATTATGGCCTGTTTTTGCCAAGACTGGTTCTCGTTGCCCTTACTTGGGAAATAAAAATAAATCTATGGAGCAAATGTACTGTATATCTCTCTTGTTCACTGTCTTTCGGATGAGCTGGATAGATACACCCCCTCCCTCTCTTCCTGTAGTAGCTATTTATATTTTAGGTGGCTTTTAAATCCTGCCAAATCTCTACTCTCTGTGCCTGCTTGAATGTGGAAGTTTTTCCATGGACACAAACCTCTTCTCTTTTTCCCCAGCCTGTCCTTTGCCATGCCAGCTCCTGGTCACTTATTCAGTGGAGCAAAACAAACCCTTTTTTTCCGCCAACTAGTAAAAAAATTAAAATACTGGGGTGGTTTCCTCTACAAGAGGAGTTGGGAGGGAGTAAAATAAAGAGAGGGTGACCCTGTAGCTTTGAAGTTCCAGCCTCTTGGGTGGCTGGGGGAGTCTCAATTCATTCATGGTGTCTTTAAACCTCTTTTGATGTTCTCAGGGGCGTGTGGAAGACAAAATGTTTTTGGGAACGGAGGGGTGAAACCATAATAATGTTTGTTTGAATAGTAGTTGTCATTTTTCCAGGCACCTTATGGAGGAGAAAGTGATTGACTCATGAACTTTTAATGAGCTTGGTCTTGTCTACCCAAACCTCTATCAGAATAACAGACTGACAGAGTTGAAAGGGAACTTGGAGGTCATCTAGTCCAACCCCCTCACCCAAGCAAGAGACCCTACACCATTTTTGACAAATGGCCGTCCAATCTTCTTCTTAAATGCTCCAGTGATGTTCCACTGACTAATTGTTCTTGCTGTCTTGAAGTTTCTCCTTAGTTCCAGGTTGCTTCTCTCCTGGGTTAGTTTCCATCAGTTGCTTCTTGTCCTGCCTTCAGGTGCTTTGGAGAATAGCTTGACCCACTACAACCCCACTGTTATTTCCAAGAGTAAGTCTGTGTATATACACAGTGGCTTGTTCTGATAAATATGCAATGAGTTGTGTTTGCAAATTGTGTTTTCCCTCCAGCTTTGGTTGGATTCATCCATTCTGCTAAGGCAAGGGTCTTCAAACTTGGCAAGTTTAAGACTTGTGGACTTCAACTCCCAGAATTCCTAAGCTAACATGGCTGGAGGAGGAATTCTGGGAGTTGAAGTCCACAAGTTGAGTTTGAAGACCCTCTGTGGTTTGTCTGCTTTGAATTTAAAACTGCACACCAAGGTAGCCATTGCCCTAGATCTACCAGGATTGACGGTTTGGTGTTGTGCCAACCAGCCCAGTTGTAGCCTGGGAAACAAACTATGGCTTAGTTCATTGTGTGTTCCAGCTATGGAGAGCTTTAGAAAGATATATTTGTCTCTTTGTGTTGTGGATTTTTTTATTAGTGTGTATGAGAGAGCTGTATGTTAGAGAAGATGCATTTAAAAGATTTTACAATGGGTTCATTCTTTGTCTTCTGTTTTCCTGCCACAGAGTCTGGTTGTCTGTTCTAAAGTTGACCCCAAAGGACAGGAATGAAGCAATTCCTTCCTTTATTCACCATAATCTAAGGTTTCTGTCCAGCTGTGAAAGAAAGTCATTTTATAACTTGTGATTTCAAATGATTTGCAAATTCACATCCTTCCTTGTGTGAAAGAATCATCTTCTAAAAAGCCCAGGAATTCATTTGAGTAAAATGAAAAGGGCTTGGGATGGAAACTTAGAAAATAAATATTTCTTTCCTTGTTGTGTTAATCTGCACATGTATGACTAGGACAAAAACCCACACTGCTCTTAGATGGGATAGTCAACTGATTCATCTTGTGTTGTGTTGACAATGGATTCATTGAAGATATGAATATGAAGGTGCATAAAATTAGATAATTTCCATGAGGGTTTGGTTGGATTGGATGCAAGAATTATTATCTCCTATCATGATGAGGTTCTACTTCTGCTTATAAAATTGAGGCCAAGTACCAGATATACAACTCTTGTGTAACAAGAGTTGTCAAAGTCTGAAATATCTTATCCAGTGCAGTTGTTTCAGCTTCTAACTCTTTAACAGTTTTAATTCTAACTTAATGTTTGTGAACCTTGTTTCATATTTAGGAGGTTCCTAAGGGGATTTATCTAAGTTGAGTAACATCTGTGTCACATTTTTTAATTATTATGATGATTATGATGATGATTATCATTCACAAAAAATGACAGTGTACACAGCAAATGAGATAACTGGTATATTATTATTATTATTATTATTATTATTATTATTATTATTATTATTATTATTATTATTATTCACAAAAAACTACAGTGTACACAGCAAATGAGGTAACTATGCTGGGTTTCATATCACAAATCACTAGAACACTTCCCAAGCATTTAGGACGGTGTGATGTATCCGCGGATTATGTGAGCAGATCCCAGTAAGGTGGCCTTCTGCAGCTGACCGATGGTGATCTTGTCAGCGCCAATTGTTTTCAAGTGCTTGCCTAGGTCTTTAGGCACAGCACCCAGTGTGCCCAGTACCACTGGAACCACCTGCACTGGTTTATGCCAGAATCTCTGCAGTTCGATTCTCAAGTCCTGATATCTGGTGATTTTTTCAAGTTTCTCATCGATTCTGCTGTCACCAGGAATGGCAATGTCGACGATCCACACATTTTTCTTCTCCACAATCGTGATATCCGAGGTATTGTGTTCCAAAACATTGTCAGTCTGTATTCGGAAGTCCCACAGTAGTTTTGCATGCTCATTTTCGACCACCTTTTCAGGCTTATGATCCCACCAGTTCTTTGCTACAGGCAGATGGAAATTGTGACACAAGTTCCAGTGGACCATCTGAACGACTGTGTGTGACGTTGTTTGTAGTCAGTCTGAGTGATTGTCTTGCAATAGCTCAGTATGTGATCGATGGTTTCGTCCGCTTCTTTGCAGAGTCCGCATTTGGGGTCATCAGCAGATTTTTCTATTCTGGCTTTGATTACATTCGTTCTGATGGCTTGTTCTTGGGCTGCAAGAATCAGGCCTTCTGTCTCTTCAGTGTTCCGTTGATCAGCCATAACAAGGTCTTTTCCTTATTTACTTTACCTTGGATCTTTTCAAGGAACTGTCCATGCAGTGCTTTGTTACACCAGCTGTCAGCCCGAGTTTGCATTGCTGTTTTCTTAAATTGATTCTTATTGGCCAAGTGTGATTGGACACACAAAGAATTTGTCTTTGGTGCATATGCTCTCAGTGTACATAAAAGAAAAGAAACATTTGTCAAGAGTCACGAATCATAAGGTACAACACTTAGTGATAGTCATAGGGTACAATAAGCCATCAAATCATACTAGGAAACAGTCCATATAAATTGTAAGGATACAAGTGACAAAGTTACAGTCATACAGTCACAAGTGGGAGGAGATGGGTGATGAGTGATGACAGTAATAGTAGTGCAGACTTTGTAAATAGTTGAATCATTTATTAACATTATTACATATACTCATATAAATATATATACATTCATATACATTTATCTATAATTTTTTAAACTCTGTTCTCATTTCTATTGTTCAACCAGTTATTCCAATTGTCCCAAATTTCATAATACTCCAACTTTTCTTTATCCTTTAATTTTAACGTAAGTTTATCCATTTCAGCGCAATCTAAAAAATGTTTGATATAACATTCCTTTGAGGGCATGTTATTTCATCTCCAACATTGAGCGAATACTATCCTTGTTGCTGTCAATATATGTAGTAAAATATATTTAATCTTTTTCCTATATTTCCCTTTAGTTATTCCCAACAAGAATAATTCCAATTTAAACTCTATCTGCTCTTCCACTATTTCTTGTATCCAATCCCATATTTTAGTCCAGTAAATAAATCATTCAATAGCCCAACGCTGCTTGCTTCGACGGAGCATAAAAGTGTAACACTGAGATTGTGTATTAAATCCATTTCAATATCCACCGTAAGTAAAAGACAAATAATTGGGTTGAATAACAGTCAACAGTTGAGAGTTTTGTGTTGCTGCTTGCTCAGTGCTTTTTTTCTTGGTCTAACTCACTTTTTAAAGCTTAGAATTTAAATGCTTTCTTGTCCCAACAGCAAATGGTGATTCATCCATTAATGTTCCATGTCTTGCTTGGTTTTTATTTTTATTTGTTTTAAATGTCATTTCCAAGTGAATGATTTTTTTAAAGCATTGTTCTAGAGTCACCCAACCACTCTGCTGTTGTGACAAAATTAGAGTAGCAAGGATGGGCTTTTGCTTAGTGATGATGGAATAGAAGGAGGCCCTGATTTTAATGGACCTCCATTTAATGGACATTTGAAGCAACAGACTTGCTTGTTGTATCCAAAATATTCCGGTTCTGGCAGTTAAATGGAGGTTTAATGCTGCATCATTTGCAAACTGCAATGTTCGCAGAGATTTCCATATGCATGAATGATGTCCTTTTTGGGTCCTTGGTGCTCCCTGAGCTTGGTTGTTTTCTTGCAGACATTTCATTACCCAACTAGGTAATGTCATCAGTACTAGAAAGAGTGGGGTTGTGGAGGAGGAGGGAGAGGAGAAGGAGGAAGAGGCCTGAGGGATCTTTGGTGCTCTCTAAGCTTTGTTGTTTTCTTGCAAACATTTCATTAACCAACTAGGTAACATCATCAGTACTAGAAGAGAGTAGGGTTTGCTGTCTTTGTATACTATTGGTTGTCCTGTCATTGTTGGTGGAAGTGGTTTCATTAGGCTGTTGTTTACTATTAGCTTTATTGCCTGAGTTGGTAGTTCTTTGATTAGGGTATTGTTTACTTCTTGCTTGTTGGTCTAGAGTAAATCTTGATCTTAATCTCCCACATATCTGGCTGTTGATTTCTGGCCAGGAAGTGCTTTGTTTCTTTCAGACTGTCTCTTTTGATGATATGTACATGTTGTTTATCTCTCTGTGCCTGTTGATGGCCGATTTGGCTGAATGCCAGGCCTCCAGGTGCTCATAGTTTCCCAGCTGAAACTATGGTGGAGTCTGTCCCTGTACAGGTAATCTTTGACGTACAACAGTTCATTTCATGTCCATTCAAAGTTACAACAACACTGAAAAAATCTGATTTCAGCCTCTTCTCGGCCCGTTTTTGGCTCATTTTGAGCCTGTTTTGGTCCATTTTTTGGTCCATTTGGGGACCATTTTCAGCCCATTTTTTGGCCTGTTTTGGGCCTGTTTGTCGGCCATTTTCGGCCTGCTTTTTGGCCTACTTTCAGCAGGCAGAATGCTGTACAGAAAACCATTTATGTTTTGCTCTGTATTGTTTTGTTTAATAGGATTTCTAAACCACCCATCTCACCTAAGTCTCTCTGGACAGTTTACAACATCACAGTAAAGTGATATAAATACGTAAATCGAAACATAGGTGAAGAACAGAATGAAGAAGAAATTCAAACTGATGCATAAAAATAAAAAAGCACGTGAGGCACTAAGATGAATGCTGCAATCTTGCAGTTGGAGGGGAGACATTGTTACCTATATTGTCTAAAAGATTAGTAGTAGTAAAATAATCCCTTGCAAACTTGGGCCCCAGATTTTTGTAAAATGTTAGTCTGTAGCCATCAACGTTAGTGTGTCCTGTAGGATAGGCTGTTATAGTACAAAAAATGCCCCAGGGTTTATTTTCAGCATTATACAGTTGAGAGGCAGGGCCTTAAACCGAAAGGATAAAACTCTCGACTTTTGCCTTTTTAAACACCAACCCTGAAAATATCATGTTTTTTCAAAAACTGGATAAGCTGCGGTACTTTGGCCTGGTTTCTACTCTATTCCCTAAGTAGCTTTTCTGATTTTAAAGATGAATGTCAAACCGTTTGTAAAAAAAAAATATATATGGAGAGGGAACAGCTAATCCGTATGAATCTCATATTTTAATTCAAAAAGAGATCTTAAGGTTTTTTTTTTAAGCGGGCTGTTGGAATTGGGTTTTCTTTCAGCTTTGCTTGAGAGTTTGACAGTAAATTGGTTGGAAAGCAGATGAAAGAAGAAATGAAGCAAATTTTTGTGCTCCCCAACATTTAACTCCACTGTAAACATACTCGAGAGTAAAGACATTTTTCCAAAGAGCTTTGATATACACCAGCATGTATAGATGTATATAATTTATCTCCCTTTATACACATATCACGCAGGAATAAATAATTAACCTTTTCCAATAGTTTTCCATATCTTTGTGTCCCCGAGGAAAGATCAAAGGGTATGGGATATTAAGCCTGAGTTTTAAAAGCAAGAACGGTGGGTCCTTGGTGCTCTCTGAGCTTGGTTGTTTTCTTGCAGATGTTTCATTACCCAACTAGGTAACATCATCAATGCTAAAAGGAAGTGGGTTTTATGGAGAGGAGGAGGAGGAGGAGGACTGTGGGGTCCTTGGTGCTATCTGAGCTTGATGGTTTTCTTGCAGATGTTTCATTACCCAACTAGCTAACATCATCAGTGCTAGAAAGGAGTGGGGTTTGCATTATATCATCTGTATAATAACATTAATGCAGATATCAGTCCCTGAAAATGTTTAGCTCCCATATAGAGGGAGCTTATCCTTTGCTTTCCATGTGTAGAGAAAAGAGGGAGGTTTTCAAAGAGAGACCTTCCCTTCATCTTCAACTCCTAGTAAAACCACCTTAATTCCAGCAAGAGTCCAAATCTTGCTGGCAAATGCTCCTTTGTATCTGCACGCATCTTTACCTTTTTTCCAGAAGCCTTGTGGTATGTAAATATTCCTCAGTGCAGTTGGCGTGTTGCCTTGGATTCGATGCCAAATAGGTTCACAAATAATATTGCTTCTGAAAGCAAACCAATCTTTTCCCAAGATTGGCCAGAAGCTGGGTAGGACAGACTTCGGAATTTGTCGATGAGGCTGCCTTAATGAGTGGGACACAGCCTGCTTCCTCTCATGCCTTTCTGGAATTGGATCTGGAGGATTTGTACAACCCTGTTCCTTTCTGGAATTGGATCTGGAGGAGTTGCATAACCCTGTTCCTTTCTGGAATTGAATATATCTACAGAAAATGGGATTTGCCTCTACTGCCTCGGACTACGAGGCTTAAGACATTTTTTTCAGATCCTGTACTCTGGATACGAAATTCTTGCTGTGCGTGGTAGCTCCATAAACACCATCTAAGCATCACTGCCTTGCTGCACATGTCAAGCAATGTTGTGCAAATCCTCCAGAAGCAATTCCAGAAAGGATCATGCATGGATCACAACTCTGGGGAATTCTGGTTAAATTCCAGTTCACATCTAGAAGATGAGTAATTTGGAAAGAACTGCATTGAGGAAAAGCAAAGCTAAAACCCTCGGAGCAAAATGATCAAGGCCTGATAGCTGATCTCTAAGTAGGAAAGTCCAGAGGCTGTTGGAAAGTTGGTGAGCCGAGAAGAGCAAAATTGTTGCATGCTTGGCGAGCAAGAAGGAAAACATTTTTGAATAGTTGCGGTTGTGTTGTGTTATAGGTAAATTCTACCCTTCTTAAGAAAACATGATGGAGAACTTATCTGGACGTACGAGTTCTTGTCGAAACATCTACCTCAATTTGGATCTACATCCTTAACTGCTTTAAGCCTTGAGCGATGAGGGTGAATCAACTTTACGGCAGGAATTTTGTAACACAAGGAAAGGGAAACAACATGGATCATAAATTAATGGATATATTAAATTACCTTAACGAAATACAAAACAACAACATGGCAGGAGCTTGACGGTTTATTGAAAAGAACGGGATGGGCTCCTAACAGCTTAACTAGTTCCCATGAACAATTTAATCCAGTATATCTCAAAAGTATGTTAAGGTGAGTGCTTTTTTTGGCTTGCTTGCTGCCTTTCCACACACTGGTGAAGTCTTGAGCCTTGCAGAATGTAGAATAACAGAGTTGGAAGGGACCTTGGAGGTCTTCTAGTCCAACCCCATTTCAGACAAATGGTGTCCAATCTTTTATTGAAAATTTCCAATGTTGGAGCATTCACAACTTCTGGAGGCAAGGAGTTCCACTGATTCATTGTTCTAACTGTCAGGAAATCATATGTATTTTTTTACTTACTGGTAACGTGTGAAATTGCAACTGATTGCCTATAAAATCATCTTTTAAATATTTATCATTAATGAGAAGAAGGAACCATTGTTACTTCAAGTTTGGGGATTTCCCTGCTCTTTGTTGTAGAATTCACCATGAAAAATGCATTGGTTGATTAATTTTACAACCCGTATCAGATCCAACAAAGATAAAATACAAGAACTATTTCCAGGATAAAGAAGATAAAAGAAATACAACAATAAAATACCTATGTGATAAATACACAGATACAGTATTCAGTTGAATATTTTGCCTCTGATATGTTCCACGAATTCCAATGGATTCTTAGTTGAGTTGCCTTGTCTAATAAATTTAGCATATATATATATATATCACACCATCACAAAATCTCCAGAACTGTAAAGCCTACAAACTTAAAATTTGGCATGTATCTTCCTCTTGGCTTCTTGGTGCTCACTAAGACAAGATTTTTTGAAATAACCATCAGATCATTTAGAGTATTTCCTATATTATTATTATTATTAATACGCTCTGATGCTAAGGAGTTCTACTCCCCCTCCCCACCTGAAAAGAAATCTGTTCCAAATGCAAAATACAAGCAGAGGAGTTTCAGTTTCAGTTTCACAGCAGCACCAAGCAGCTTTAGAACAGAACAGTTGAGCTAAGCCCCGCCCAGGATCCTTGCTGTCTCCTCCTTGCTCACACAGCAAATACTGTGTCATTTTCCAAACAGTCCTCAACTCTCTTACACACTGGCAGGACGCTAGCTAGATAAATACCGATGGATGCTGGTAGGCAGAGTCAGAATTACCCTCCCTTATTTTCCTCCCCAAAAACTCAGCCCAACCACATAGTTTCCAAGCAAAGCACAGGTATTGAGCTAGTTTTAAATATCTAAACCTCATAGGGCATAGAGTTTTTTTAAAATAATTTTTATTATAAAGTAAGGCTTTCAAGTACTTCATCCTGGAGTGTTTAAAGTTTTGCAAATGGGCAGAAGGATAGCACAGAACGCATCTTGGTAAGAGACTGTAATTGTATAGATTATGTATTGCATAACCTATTATTAGAACTGGAGTGGATCTAATCTACGGATCTTATTCTAATCTCAAAAGAGGCACTTTCGTGTGACTTCGTAGTCCTGGACTCTGTTGGAGATCTACCCACTGGAGATTTCACTGTTCTGCATTTCTGGAGATCAGGAGCTTCGAATTCAAGTGCTTGCTTGGGGTTGCATTCTTCCTTTCTTCCTCTGATCAGTTTTGGAGAGTGAACAAGACAAATAGATTGCCCTCGACTTACAATGGTTCATTTAGTGACCGTTCAAAGGTACAATGGCACTGAAAATTGTGGCTTCGGACCAATTTTTCACATGATCGTTGCATTCAGAGGCTTGGCAACTGGCAAGGACTTATGACAGTTTAATTTAAAGTTGCCAAAGGTTAGAAACTTCATTATATAGTTAGTTTTTTTCTCCCTTTTCCTTCAATAGCAGGGGAATCCTACTTGTAAGACTGCTCAGGAGACTAAATTAATGAAAAGAACCAAATAGCAATAGCACTTAGACTTATATACTGCTTCACGGTGCTGTTACAGCCCCCTCTAAGTGGTTTACAGAGTCAGCCTCTTTCCCCCAACAATCTGGGTCCTCATTTTACCCACCTCGGAAGGATGGAAGGATGAGTCAATCTTGAGCCAGTGAGGATCGAACTCCTGGCAGTGGGCACAGTTAGCCTGCAATGCTTCTAACCACTGCACTACCAGGGAAGGTGAATAAGAAAGGGGATAAGAGGGAAGGGAAGGAAGGAAGGAATAGCATTTACAGTATATGCCACTTCACAGTGCATAGCGTCAGCCTATTTGCCCCCAACAATCTGAGTCTTTTTTTATCGACCTCAGAAGGATGGGAGGCTAGATGAAGCAACAGTTGGAGAGAAATGAGAGCCCTGTATGAAATATTCATAACTTTCAATAAAGCTTCTGGAGAGAGAGAGAGAGAGAGAGAGAGAGGTGGGGAGAGAGAGGGAGGGAGAGAGAGGGGGGGGGGAGAGAGGGAGGGAGAGAGAGAGAGACAAAGAGAGACAGAGAGAGAATGAGGTAGACAGAGACAGAGACACAGAGACAGACAGAGACAGAGAGAGGGAGACAGAGGGAGAGAGGAAGAGGGAGGGAGAGAGACAGAGAGAGACAAAGAGACACACAGAAAGAGAGAGGGAGAGGGAGGGAGAGGAATTGAGAGAGGGAGAGGGAGTGAGACAAAGAGACAGAGAGAGAGGGAGAGGGAGAGAGGGAGACAGAGGGAGAGAGAAGAAGGGAGAGAGAGAGAGAGAGAGAGAGAGAGAGAGAGAGAGAGAGACCCCCATGCAGATCTTCTGGGGAAAAAAAAGGGAGATACCCATGTTAAAAGATGGAAGAAAAGACCTTCCAGAAATCTCCCACCATCGCTTCTCTGGTGTTGCTCATGCCAGCCTTCTCCAAGTCGAATTCAAAAGTTTGCGGCTGCTTTAAGGCGAGACAATTGCAAAGGCTGACCTCATTCTGTCGTGTGGTTTTATGAAATGGGGACACGAGGTCATCCTTCTCCCCCAGCCCTTTCCTCACATCCTTCAGAGTAGCCATGATTACTTCCAGGGTGACAATTGGATGTCACCTGGTGTCATTCTCATGTTTGGTGGTGGGGAGCATGTGAGAAGATGCTTGGCTTTGCTCTCTGAAAACACGTTCTTCTCCAATTTTGAGAGAAATAAAACCTGAATGGGGATTTTTTAAAAATAGAACGTCATAACGGGTGGGGTGTGTCCTGGCATGCAAAATGAAATAAAATAAAATAAAATTTCTGGAATGGAAATGGTGGTTGTGTGTTCATTCAAAGCCTGGAATGGAAATGGTGGTTGTGTGTTTCTTCAATGCCTGGAATGGAAATGGTGGTTGTGTGTTTGTTCAGTGCCCAGAATGGAAATGGTGGTTGTGTGTTTCTTCAGTGCCAGGAATGGAAATGGTGGTTGTGTGTTTCTTCAGTGCCAGGAATGGAAATGGTGGTTGTGTGTTTCTTCAGTGCCGGGAATGGAAATGGTGGTTGTGTGTTCATTCAAAGCCTGGAATGGAAATGGTGGTTGTGTGTTTCTTCAATGCCCGGAATGGAAATGGTGGTTGTGTGTTTGTTCAGTGCCCAGAATGGAAATGGTGGTTGTGTGTTTGTTCAGTGCCCAGAATGGAAATGGTGGTTGTGTGTTTCTTCAGTGCCGGGAATGGAAATGGTGGTTGTGTATTTCTTCAATGCCTGGAATGGAAATGGTGGTTGTGTATTTCTTCAATGCCTGGAATGGAAATGGTGGTTGTGTATTTCTTCAATGCCTGGAATGGAAATGGTGGTTGTGTGTTTGTTCAGTGCCCAGAATGGAAATGGTGGTTGTGTGTTTCTTCAATGCCTGGAATGGAAATGGTGGTTGTGTGTTTCTTCAATGCCTGGAATGGAAATGGTGGTTGTGTGTTTGTTCAGTGCCCAGAATGGAAATGGTGGTTGTGTGTTTCTTCAATGCCTGGAATGGAAATGGTGGTTGTGTGTTTGTTCAGTGCCCAGAATGGAAATGGTGGTTGTGTGTTTCTTCAATGCCTGTGTGTTTGTTCAGTGCCCAGAATGGAAATGGTGGTTGTGTGTTTCTTCAATGCCTGAAAATGGAAATGGTGGCTGTGTGTTTCTTGGGTTTAAATGGGGACACGAGGTCATCCTTCTCCCCAGCCCTTCCTCACATCCTTCAGAGTAGCCATGGAATGGACAATGGTGGTTGTGTGTTTCTCATGTTCAGTGCCCAGAATGGAAATGGTGGTTGTGCCTCTGTTTCTTCAATTTTGCCTGAATGGAAATGGTGGTTGTTTTTGTTCAATGCCCAGAATGGAAATGGTGGGTGTGTTTCTTCAGTGCAAATGGAAATGGTGGTAAAATAAAATTCAATGCCTGGAATGGAAATGGTGGTTGTGTGTTTGTTCAGTGCCCAGAATGGAAATGGTGGTTGTGTGTTTCTTCAATGCCGGGAATGGAAATGGTGGTTGTGTGTTTCTTCAATGCCTGGAATGGAAATGGTGGTTGTGTGTTTCTTCAATGCCTGGAATGGAAATGGTGGTTGTGTGTTTGTTCAGTGCCCAGAATGGAAATGGTGGTTGTGTGTTTCTTCAGTGCCGGGAATGGAAATGGTGGTTGTGTATTTCTTCAATGCCTGGAATGGAAATGGTGGTTGTGTATTTCTTCAATGCCTGGAATGGAAATGGTGGTTGTGTGTTTCTTGAATGCCTGGAAGGGAAATGGCGGTTGTGTGTTTCTTCAGTGCCCGGAATGGAAATGGAGGTTGTGTGTTTGTTCAGTGCCCAGAATGGAAATGGTGGTTGTGTATTTCTTCAATGCCTGGAATGGAAATGGTGGTTGTGTATTTCTTCAATGCCTGGAATGGAAATGGTGGTTGTGTGTTTCTTGAATGCCTGGAATGGAAATGGTGGTTGTGTGTTTCTTCAATGCCCGGAATGGAAATGGTGGTTGTGTGTTTCTTCAATGCCCGGAATGGAAATGGTGGTTGTGTGTTTCTTCAATGCCCAGAATGGAAATGGTGGTTGTGTGTTTCTTCAGTGCCCGGAATGGAAATGGAGGTTGTGTGTTTCTTCAGTGCCGGGAATGGAAATGGAGGTTGTGTGTTTCTTCAGTGCCGGGAATGGAAATGGAGGTTGTGTGTTTGTTCAATGTCTGAAATGGAAATGGTGGGTGGGTGTTTCTTCAATGCCCGGAGTGGAAGTGGTTGTGTGTTCCCTGAAACCGGAATTTTCTTCCGCCATAAGGGAAGACGTTGTCTTTCTGTACAAAGCAGGAAGTCCTTAAGGTACGACCACCATTGAGCCCAAAATTTCTGTTGCTAAGTGAGACATTTGTTAAGTTAACATTTTATCACTTTTCTTGCCACAGTCATTAAGTGAATCACTGCAGTTCTTCACACAGTTGTTAAGTGAATCCGGCTTCCTCATGGACTTCACTTGTACAAAGATCGCATAAGGGGATAATGTGACTCCCGGGATACTGCAACCGTCATAATATGAGTCAGTTGCTGAGAGTTTGAAGTTTGATCACGTGACCATAGGACCATGATGGAAACCTATGCCACGTGTGCCGGAAGTGGCACACACAGCCATTTCTCCCGGCACGCAAGAACTCATCTGGAAAAGCCCCACTGCGCATGCTGCCGCCCGACAGCTGATAGTTGGGTATCTGGCACACATGCACAGGGGGATGCATGGGAGACATGAACACACGTGCAGAGACATGCAGTGCATGGAGGGATCACGCATGCACGCACAGATGGATGGGGTGCGGGGGTGATTGCGCACGCATGCACAAAGATGTGTGGAGCACGGTGATCGAGCGCACATGCGCAGACCCGCAGCGTGCTGCACGGGATCATGTGTGCAGGCACAGGGTGTGTGTGGGGAGGCCAGCATGCATTGCCTTCTGAGTGCTGGCACGCGAGCGAAAAAGGTTTGCCACCACTGTCACAGGGGATGCTGCAATGGTTGTAAGTGTGAACAAAAGTCACAAGTCATTTTTTCCAGTGCCGTTGTAACTTTGAACAAACACTAAGCAAACGGTTTTAAGATGTGGATTGCCTGTATGCCCATTTGGTATGTCCTTAAATCTTCCCCATTAACAAGCCTGGTGGTTATATATATATACTGTATTTTAAAAAAACTAATCTCTCTTTCATTCTCCCCTGAGCATCTTCCTAGTAAATATCTCCTGTTCCCTTACGGAGTTGAGGCCTCATGGTTTTTGCCTAGCAAATCTTTCTAAGTTTCTTCTCCTTCCTAAGTCGCCGCGGATGTACTACATCCATGTGTATTTTTATTTTTTTTGCAACCACTGCTTTTCCCTTCAGCCCCGGAGTTGATAGATGTAGGCGAAGCAAAGTCAAGCAGAAGTAAATCTACTCTGCTGGTATGTGTGGGGGAAAAATAATCAGAAATAGAATCGGATCCATTGGAACTCTCGCCGGCCTTTGTCATAAGGCACTTGGGAAAATAAAACGCGACGTACACGTCCTTAACGGCCAAAATAGAGCACCGAATTTCAGCTGCGACGTGAGACAAACGAGTTTTGCCCCCCATTGTATGAACTTTCTGGCCGCGATTGTTAAATGAATCCCTGCGGTTGTTAAATAAGGTCACGCCGTTGATGAGAGTGAATCTGGCTTCCCCCGTTCATTTTGCTATTCAAGAGGTCGCCAAAGGGAGTCATGTGACCTTGGGACCCTGCAACTGGCATAAGTACAAGTCAGTTTCCAAGCATTTGAATTTTGATCAGGTGAGCATGGGGAGATACTACAACGGTCGTAACTGTGAAAAACGTCCTGTTTTTCAGTGCTATTGTAACTTTGAATGCTCACTAAATAGAACTGTTATAAGTTGAGGACTACCTGTATGCATTTACACACAGGTGGGCACATGCCCCCCTATTTCTCTCTCTCCCTCTCCCTCTGTCTCTCTCTTTCTCTCTCTCTCTCTCACACACACACAATATTTTGAGGTTATCACAAAATGTTGAGGTTAGCTAGCTAGCTAGCTGGATATATGATAGATAATATATGAAGTTCCAAATCATGCTAAGCCAATCTCATAGTTTTATGGCAGCAAAAATAAAAATAATTTCAAATTGTGCTCTAAATTCTCCTGTTTTTTTTTAAAAAGCATCCAAAATATTCTAGCTAGCTGTAAATCAGGAACATGCTGATTTTCAGCAAACTGATTGTGACCCCATCTCCAATATTCTTTGAACCCCTCTAAAATTCAGGCCTGATTTTGAAACACCCCCCCCCTCCAAAATTCTTTGAATTGTGCAAAATTCAGGTCCGATTGTGAACCCTCCAAAAATCTTTGAACCCCCCAAAATTCAGGCCTGATTGTGAACCCTCCAAAATCCTTCCTAATGCAGCAGCAAAATTTATTTATAAACCAATCCATTTAGAACTATGGTGATCCATAAGTTTTCGGTAAGTCCCTGGCCTCTAGCTCCAATGTTTGTTTGGCTGTTTGGATATTTGTTGACCCATTTTCCAAAGCAGAGCTTCCAAACACAACAGAATGGAAAGTCGGTTAACTAAACTATACCCACAGAAAGAGAGCAAGCCTTTTAACAGTCCAAAAAGGAGATTATGCTCTCTCTCTCTCTCTCTCTCTCTCTCTCTCTCTCTCTCACACACACACACACACACACACACACACACACACACACACAGAG
Source organism: Notechis scutatus (assembly GCF_049901735.1). Taxonomy (NCBI): domain Eukaryota; kingdom Metazoa; phylum Chordata; class Lepidosauria; order Squamata; family Elapidae; genus Notechis; species Notechis scutatus. Next base: position 31,296,703 of record NC_142014.1, on the reverse strand, counting down.
AGAGAGAGAGAGAGAGAGAGAGAGAGCAGTTTCCTTTATATTTAGTGAGGTATATATGATTTGACTCTTCTTCGTTGCTGAAAACACAAACAAAGGCTTTCATTGTGGGAAGCAATTTAATTTTTTTCCTCTGAGCTTTGTCGGGATAAAGTATTTTTCCAAGCGCAGAGAGAAATCTGTGGGTCACTTTTTCCAATAAAGTCTGACATTCTCGGCTGTACTTCGACACACACACACACACACACACACACACACACACACACACACAAGTCAGGCAATTTGGCCTGTTGCTAATTAAATCAGCCTTGCCTGAACAATTCCCAGCATGTCATGCTTGACTGGGTGGTAGATTGTACCTAATTTTCCTTTCATTTCTCTGAAAATGAAACCGGTGGCAATAATAGGAAACCAATCTAAAGCTGGAAGCTGCTGCTCTCACCTTAAATGTTTTATTTTGCAGTAGATTTTTGCAGTAATGAGATTCCCCCAAGCACAATAGTATATTGAAAGTTTCTCAGTCTGTCTGTCTATCTATCTATCTATCTATCTATCTATCTATCTATCTATCCATCCATCCATCCATCCATCCATCCATCTGGAAAAAATACACCCACCAAACAGAAATAATCAAAAGCCTTTGGAATGTATTTCTAACATAAAATCCTAGCCAGAACTGGAAAGAAACTTGTTTTAAATTAGAATAACTCCAATTTTTTTTTGGAAGATAACATTTTTATTTTTTAAAAGCTGATTAAAATATATCCTATTGCACTAAAGACCGGAAACTTAGATATTGATATGCAAAAGCATGAATTTTGGGGCGCAGGAATGGATGAGTTAGCTACTTCTTTTCTATACTATCCAGTTTCTGAATTTATTTTCCTTGCTTAACCGGTTTTTCCCATTTCTGTCTGTCATGCTGGCAAGTTTATAGCTTGTGAAGTGGCAGCTCCCTTGCAAATCGTCTGGAAAAAAAATCACGAGTTTCTGGTTTTATCTGCTCATGTATATCTGAGGAGAAGCCCGTTTAAGATGAAATGGAGAAAGGAACCCCAAGTTTTACAAGATCTTCTTGTAAAAGGAACCTCTTGGTTTCCTTTTTGAGGGGTGTCCTTCAGTAGTTAGACATGTACATCTTGTTTGACTTGATTTATTGCAATGTTTAAATAGAGTTCTGAGAATCTTCCATCATGGAAAGGAGGAGTTGTGCAAATAACTGATCTTTTTTTTTTTTTAAATTAATGAGGCTTCTTTGGCTGCTACAGACTTCAGTAACAGGTGATATATGAAACCTACCCCTTTTCCATGGATGGCAAAATGTAAAATCACTGAACCGGTAGTTACACCGGTTGGTCCCACCCCTGGGAGGGCGAGTAGAACTCCTTAGCATCACAGCGTAATAATAATAATAATAATAATAATAATAATAATAATAGTAAAAATAAAAATAATAAATAAAAATAAAAACAAAAAATAAAGCTCAGACTGACTACAAACAACGTCACACACAGTCGTTCAGATGGTCCACTGGAACTTGTGTCACAACTACCATCTGCCTGTAACAAAGAACTGGTGGGATCATAAGCCTGAAAAAGTGGTTGAAAATGAGCATGCAAAACTACTGTGGGACTTCCATATACAGACTGACAAAGTTTTGGAACACAATGCCCTGGATATCACGATTGTGGAGAAGAAAAAAGTGTGGATCGTCAACATTGCCATACCTGGTGACAGCAGAATCGACAAGAAACAACTTGAAAAAGTCACCAGATATCAGGACCTAATAATAATAATAATAATAATAATAATAATAATAATAATAATAATAATAATAATAATAATAATAATAATAATAATAATAATAATAAAAATATATATATTTTTAAAAGAATTCTATGTGATCTCTTGAATCTGCTCTTGGCTTGTGAACGGTGGTTTGGGATTGATATCTCGGGTTTAAAATTTCAAGAGCTTGCCCTGTTTTATTTCAAGCCACTGGCATCATGGCCGACTCCAAACTAGCTTTTAAACTGGGTTCCAAGAGCAGATTTGGGAAATGACTGAATTATCCTGTATGAGGCATGAAGAGAAAGCTATCTTTGTGGTTTGTCTAGACGGCCCAACTGCTGATGCCTCCTAATAAATCAGGCAATATTTCCTAGCTGTGTTGACAGAGAATTGGGAGGTGGGAGGAAGTTTTAGGCCAGCACGCTGGTTGATTGAATGTCTTCCAAGGGTTTAGCAGAGTTTATAATTATATTTTGAGCATTTTAGGCTTACAAAAAATAACCCCTCCGATGTTTTTGCCAGTAAATTCCCTTGGCGCCTCTGTTTGGCTTTGCAATGGGTCTGAATTTTGGATGCCCCTCATCCAAAGGAGAGCTAATATAATCCTAGATTGCAAGAACGGATAGTTTCAAGATCATGAGAAGTGAAATGCCGTTTTATATTGCATTGGTGGGACCATACTTGGAATATTGTCTCTGATCATGGTCACCAATGATACAAAAAAAGATGTTAGGATCCTAGAAAGACTGCAGAGGGAACCCAAAGGTGCTTTTTTTCAAGAAGCAACTGGACTTATTGGTTTTGCTTTCAAGACATTTTGTGTCATGTTCCCATCGGAGCCTGAATCTGTGGGGGAAGATGAGCAGGAACTAGAGCCGAGGGAGATCGAGGGGCGGCTTCATTGGCTTGGGAGGAATATGGGGAGGAGCAGGCTGAGGCAGGCCAGGGCCTTTCAGGATTGGGATGGCTTGTAGGCAGGGAGGAAGGAGAGACATGAGAGACAGAGCTCAGGCGGTGAATAAGGACCGCCCATTCTGATCCATGAGCACAGAGAGTAGAGAGAAGGCGAGAACAGCACAGACTGAGCCGACTACTCAGGAGGGGAGTGCCCCGTCCCTCTTCACAAGGCACATCTGGGGACTGAGACTTTAGGAGATGCTCTGAGCTCTGTTTTCGCTGGCAGAAGATTGCAGGAGACCGTCGCAGTTGAAAACGGAGCTTGGGAGCCTGTTTTCACTGGCAGAGTGCTCGGGCCACCACAGGTGCCCTCGACACAAGTGACGGCAAACTGGTTATGCCTCTCATGCTCCCCCCAAGGTCAAACACAACCCTGATGTGGCCCTCAATGAAATCGAGTTTGACACCCTGCTTTGGGAGCTCTCTCGCACCCAAACTCATAAATACTACATGTAGGAATACAAAGAAAGACTCAAACGTTTGTCAAATGCATTCATTTTTGGGAATCCATTCGGAATCTCAAGTTCAGGCATTAAGTGAGACACTGCAATTGTTAAGTTGGTCACTTGGTTGTTCAACGAGTCTGGCTTCCCTACTTGACTTTGCTGGTCGGAAGGTCGCCAAAGGTGATCACATGATCTTGAGGAGACGGCAATCGTTATAAATACGAATCAGTTGCCAAGCCTCTGAATGTTGAACAGGGGGATGCTGCAAAAGTGTGAAAAATGGCCGTACAATAACTCAACTTTTTTGTCAGTGCCACTCTTCACTTCAAACAGTCACTATGTCGAGCCTTGACATGCTCAACAATAACCACTGCGGGTTGTGGCTATTCCAGGGGAATGGTTGCTGCCTGCCAATGTCCATTCTGTTGGGTCAAAGTCTCCGCTGCCTGCCTGATGCTGTTTGATGACGTCCCCTCTAGGTGACAGCCAGAGACTGATGAGATCGATAGCCAGCATTGCGTGGCTGCTGAGATGGAGGGGATTGCTTCCAGCATCAGCACCTGGCTACCGAACGGACTGTTATTATCCAATTTAGATCATGGCTACTAGGGGGTGGTCAAGGGTTGGGTGGTGGGCGGAAGGTGGGTTATGGGGCAGATTTGGACTCAGACTATTTAGGTAGCTTCACGAGGGCTTACTCTTCATGAATGAGTTGCCCTGTTCTTTGTTTTGGATCCTGCTGGAGATTACATATAGTAGTAAAGGACCCCGTTTTGTTTGACCAGGACTTGGCCAGGACATTGAAACACTAAACAACTTGTAACTCAAGGCTCACCTGTAACCACAACTGGGCTCTTTTTAAGGAATCTGTAACGATTAAAATTGTTAAATGGGTCGCCTTTTCATTAAATGCTGTTAATTTATAACAGGTGCTTAGTTCTTTTCTTTTTTAAAGAAAACCCATAATTTGATTCGTATATAAAAGTTGCTACCAACCCCAAAATTCGCTTCACAAGTCAAGATAGGCCTAATTTTGGTAGAAACAGTGTTGAGTTTGTGCGCAGCTGGTTGTATCAGAAGTGCAAGGTTTTTTTTTTTTTTAAGTGCTTAAAAAGGTATTATTTATCACACTTCCTTGCTATATTCTATTTGGTGATTTTTTTTTAAATTACTTAACGACCGGCATTCATTGATGCTGATTACTTTGCAAGAACTGCAGGCCCTATAAACACTATTTAAAATTAAATCTTGACACTTCCCAGAATAGCTGATTAGACGTGTTGGACTATCTAATTGCTACCCAAATTGTGGATCAATAATGAGACTGTATTTTAGCACTTGGTGACTATCTGGCTGGGGATGCTATATTGAAATATTTCTTTTAAAAATATTTTTTATTGTACATTTTTCCTTAATATCAGTGGTGGGATTCAAATAATTTAACAACCGGTTTTCTGCCCTAATGATTTTTTCCAACAACCAGTTCACCACAGTGCTCAGAAAGTTAATAGCCAGTTCTTCCAAACCGGTGCGAACCGAGTGAATCACACCACTGCTTAATGTATATAAAGATTTTAAATTGTATTTTATCAAGTTCCATTTTAAATAGTATTTTATCAAATTTCATTTTGAATTGCTTTTATTAAATTTTAGTAACAAATTGTTGCTGGAACTTTGCACTTTGATATGGCCCAAGGGCTAATCAATAAAGTCTTATTATTATGTATATAACAGTTCCAATTATACAATGTCATTGGTTATATCACTCCTTCTCTCCCTCCCATCATGTTATACAGCCTAGTTAAAATGATCATACAGTATAATCTCTTTTGATTCCGTGGTGTTATGCATCAGGATTATAACTATTATTTACTCATTTCTACCACAATATGCTGTTACAATTTTCATTTTGTGCATTTCATACTATGTTCACATGCAATCCAATAATCATTTTATTTGTTTATTTTATTTTATTTATTTATTTATTTAATTATTTAATTGTTTATTCTTACGTATTTCCATATCTCTGTATTTATTTTTATAAATACCGAACCAAAGAAGCTTCTCGGATAAGAAGTGAAATGTCTTCAAGGAAAAAACAACAACCAGAAACTCCAATTGCCTCTTGAAAAAAGGCACTTTTGGGACAACCATGACCTGGAGGACTGAGTATCTCCATAAAAAGAGTTTTAGCTTCTAGGGAAACAAGTAGAAATCCTTAAGAATTAAGCTAGTAAAATGAACCCATAGGAATCCTCTGTCCTTAAGAACGAGCTAGGGTTAAAAAAAAATCACAGGATTTTAAAAATGTACTTTATTACATTTTCTTCATGCTGTGATGCGAATGCAGGCCGTCCTTGACATACGCCCAGAATTTGAGGCCAACATTTCTGTCGCTAAGTGAAACATTTGTTAAAATGAATTTTATCCCATTTTATGACCTTCTTTGCCAGAGTTGTTAAGTGATTTACTTGCCGTTGTTCAATGAGGTACCAGGGTTGGGAAGGGGAATCTGGATTCCCCTGGGATGTTGCAACCGTAATAAAGACGAGTCAGTTTCTGAATTTTGATCAGGGGATGTTGCAGTGAAAAACATTCCTGTCACTTTTTTTCATTGCCATTGTAAGTTGGAATGGTCACTAAACAAACTGTTATAAGTCGAGGACCACCTGTATAGAGGTATTATAATACAGGTACTTTCTTTGCAAAAGAAAAGAATTCGGAAGACTGACTTTTGAGGCAAATGGAGATGGAACCCTTGTAGAGCAATGTATTTTCTTCTGTCTGCAGATTTTGCTACCGGAGCTTCTCAATTCTGTCTAAATTCGTCATTGACTCTTTGCTATTTGTGGTCTGCCTCCCGGGAACCCTGTTATTTGCCAATTATGTGCTTTTCTTAAAAACTGTGATTTAGAAGGCAGGGTTTAAACCCCGCAATCATGCATTGTGTCAAGGTGCACAAAAATAAAAATAAACCACCTTGGGTTATGTAAGCAGGTTTGGATGGAATAGCGACAGAGAAATCTGAATTTCATTAAGGGACATAAACTGCTAGCAAAAGATATATTGTGCTTAAAAGAAATGGTATTTTAGTTTGGTTTTGGGTTCCTGTGACTATTTTTATGCTGGTGGGCAGCGTTGAAACTCCTTCAAGCATGAATTATTCCTACAGAACTGGGTGTTACAGAGGTGGAGTTAGAAAAGGAATATTTTGCGTATATATATGTATATATATGTATATGATAACTTTATATTGCATATGATAATTAGAAAAGGAATGATTAATATTGCATATGATAATGTCTATAATTTTATATTGCATATGATAATTGGAAAAGGAATAAGTAGTATTGCATATGATCAAATACAATAACTATATTTATGAGAATAAGACAAGGAATAAGTAATATTGCATATGATAATGTAGATGATATTTATATTGCATATGAGAATTAGAAAAGGAATAATTAATAATGTATTTGATAACTATACAATAACTTTATATTGCGTATGATAATTTAAAAAGGAATAATTAATATTGCATATGATGACATTTACAATAACTTTATGAGAATTAGAAAAGGAATAATTAATAAGGTATTTGATAACGATGATAACTTTATATTACGTATGATAATTTAAAAAGGAATAATTAATATTGCATATAATAACTATACAATAACTTTATATTCCATATGATAATCAGAAAAGGAATAATATTGCATATGATAATGTATACGATAACCTTATATTGCATATGATAATTAAAAAAGGAATGATTAATATTGCATATGATAACCCGCAGCAAGATTATTGTGATACAAAAATTTGGGAAAGCAATGGTCTATAGATAGCTTTCAATTTATGGCCATGATTGGGACGAAAAAGTCAGTTGTTAAGCAAGGTGGCCATTAAGAGAATGGGCCACAGGTATTTGACCCATTTTTGCCAATGCTTGTCAATAGAATCCTGAATTATGTCATCCTTAAATGAATCCAGCTCCCTCCCATTAACTTTGCTTGTCGGAAGTTGCATGGGAAGGATGCAAACATTGTGATTCCCATCACCCTGGGAAGCTACAACTGTTTGCAAATACCTCCTGGTTGCCAAGCCCCTGAATTTTGATCACACAACCATGGAAATGTTGTCACAATTATAGATGTGAGGATCAGCTTGTCAGCCTCTTTTGGCCTCCCCCTAAGTTGGGTTGTCTTCTCCTATCTCCAGAGATCTGCTGTATGCATGGATTAAGTTATCTTGAACAACTGAAGAGCTAAGAAGCTTGGAGCTCCTCAACCTAGGTCAGGTCTTCCCTTGTTGAGTAGTCTGCTCCCTTCTCCCTCAGTGATTCTGGGTAGCATAGAAAGAGAAGAACCCCATTATAAAAACAATGACAAAGCAATGAACTTTCACCTCCCTGGTGGCAACAATCCATCAAGCCACTTGATGGTTTCCATTCCACTCTGGGTTCCTCCAGGCCTGTTGGCAAAGCCAAGTCTTCAGAGCCTTGAAAAAAGAGTGTCAAAGTGAGGACCAATCTTATCTCCATGGGGGTTGATGTTCCTCAAGGGGCCACTACATCAAGGGTCTTCAAACTTAGCAAGTTTAAGACTTGTGGACTTCAACTCCCAGAATTCCTGAAGTTGAAGTCCACAAGTCTTAAAGCTGTCAAGTTTGAAGACCCGCCTAGATGTTGGAACGGAAACCTGAACATTCCGGCCTCCCACTTCAGTAGGTCAAGTAGATGTAACTAGGAGAAGATGATCCTTCAAATAACTTGGTTCCAAGCCATGTAGGGCAAGGGCCTTCAAACTTGACAGCTTTAAGACCTGTGGACTTCAACTCCCAGAATTCCTGAGCTAACATGACTGGAGGAGGAATTCTGGGAGTTGAATCCACAAGTCTGCTGTCAAGTTGAAACCCCCTGATGTAGGGCTTTAAAGAGGACAATCAACACCTTGAATTAGACCCAGAAGTAAATTGGCTCCCACAGAAGGGATGACATATTGGCACACCTAGGCAATGCCCAAAACCTTTGATTGAGGAGCATAGAAATAGCTTTTCATCAGCAAAAACTATGCATATCTTGCATGTTATGTACAACAACATTATGTCTAATTTAATAAGGGTGTAATGCATAGACAATAATCTTAAGGAAGTGTTGTGGAGTTCACCCAAGTTCAGCTTCTTCCTATTATTTTATCATTTCCCAGATCTTTTCACATCAGAATAAAACTGCAGATGCTTTGGAGAGATACTTTAAGGAGTAGACTTCTTAAGGAGAGCCAGATGTTTTTACAGTGCCTAAAGGGTCTTGAAAACGATGGTATTTTGTAGTTCAACTGAACATATTTTACACTGTGAAAAAGAGGGGGGGAAATGAATTTTTTTTTAAATGGTGTCTCAGAAGGTACAAAAGATCTAAACAGTTCAGAAGGTCACCTTCAGGAAATGAAGCTCTGTGCTGATGGAGAGAACAAAACAAAGTAGGGAAAAAGGAAATGTATATAGCAAGGAATGCAGACAAATAGGAGAAATTGGCCCTGTGCAATTCGGATAAAAGCTAATAAATTGGATCAGCTGTTCCAAGGATTGCTACTTAATTGCACATTCCATCTGGGCTTCCTCGTAAGCAATTGGATTGTAGCATTTTGCAGAGTTCTTCCGTTTCATCATATAATTTTTTTAATTGATGAATAGAAAAGATGAATAGCTGTGAAGAGGGTGATTTTTCTTTTCTTGCTGTGAATAAAAGCTGCCAAAAGAACTTAACATTCCAGTTTTGGCTTTGGAGTCTTTCAAAGTTGCTAAATCAATCATGGTGTTCTCCTCCTTCCCCTTCCCCTCCTCTTCATCCTCCTCTTCCTTTCCTTCACCTCCTTCTCCTTTCCTTCTCCTTCACCTTCTCCTCCTCCTCTTTCTCCACCACCATTATTATTGTTGTTGTTGACTTCATAATCATCAATCATCATCATCATCAATCATCTTCTCATCCTCCTCTTCCTTCTCCTCCCCTTCCCCTCCTCTCCTTCGCTTTCACCTTCTCCTCCTACTCCTTTTCTTCACCTCCTTCTCCTTTCCTTCTCCTTCACCTTTTTCTTCTCCTCCTTCTCTTCCATCATTATCATTATCATCTTCTTCTTCTTCTTCTTCTTCTTCTTCTTCTTCTTCTTCTTCTTCTTCTTCTTCTTCTTCTTCTTCTCTCTCTCTCCTTCCTCCTTCCTCCTCCTCTCCTCCTCCTCCTCCTCCTCCTCCTCCTCCTCCTCCTCCTCCTCCTCCTCCTCTCCTTCACTTTCACCTTCACCTCCTTCTCCTTTTCTTCTCCTTCTCCTTTTTCTCCTTCTCCTCCTCCTCCACCACCACTATTTCTTCTTCTTCTTCTCCCCCTCCTTCTTCTCCCTTCTCCTCCTCCCCCCACCTCCATATAATTAAAAAGAAAATCCCCCCCCCTGCAGGAAGTAACTTCCCACCTTCCTATAAGGGTTAACAATGTCATAATCTCTTCCCTTCCTCTTTGTTAACGAACATACAGCTCTCTCTTCCCTAACCCAATTCTTAACAAGAGGCAAATCAAAGAATTAAACACCTTCTCCCATCCAATCAGCAGCAGAAATATTCCTCTTCTGGAATATTGACGTTGACCAACATAAACTCCTGCATTTCCTTCAGTGTAGAAGGTGATCCCAATAGACCCGTGATTGATGGTCTCTTCCTTTTAACCTCAGATTGTTTGGGAAAGAAATGTTCCCTTGTGGTCAGCCTGTTCCTGGACGCTGTTATTAAGCCATATAATGAATGTCTGAAATGGGCCACTATAGGAAATGAGAAATTCCAGGCTTCTTGGGGGCTGTTTAGATCAAGAGGAAATCTCTTTATTGAGGCCAAAGCTCATCCCAGCTACATAACTTTGGTCAGCAAAAGGTCAATGAAAATATTTCTTAGCAATAATCTTCAAAAAGAACCAAAACCAACGGAAAACTGCCTAGCAGTGCCCTGTGGCTTACTGAGGTTGGGCCGTGAAACTGATACTAAATGTCCTTCTTCAAAGAAGAATTACAATTCCTGCGTGGTGAAAACCATCAGGATCTCGGTTGGATAGGATGGCTCAACATAAGTTTGGCACCCTTCCTTTCGCCCTCCTTTTGGTACAAGCCCCTCCCAAAAGGTCAGGCCTGCACACACAGGTGGAGAGTATCTTTTGCACAAGGGAGGTAGATATTATATAGAGCATGCTCAAGAGCAGGCTAGGCATATGTAATAATGGGCAATTGATGTCATCCTAACTGGAGGTGCACGTCTGTTCTTGTATATTATGACAATTCCATTCGGCTCTAGTTTTCATCTATAGGTTGCTAAGAAACACAAGTTCTACGCTACTGTTTAGCCCAATTTTAATCCCAGTTTCCCTGCTTATTCTTTTGACCTCTCTTAGTTTTTTGCTACTCTGTACTTGCATTCCCTCCCTTCCCTTCCCTCTCTCCCCCTTTCTTCCTTTTCCTTTTCTTTCCTTACCCTTCCTTCCTTCCTTCCTTCCTTCCTTCCTTCCTTCCTTCCTTCCTTCCTTCCTTCCTTCCTTCCTTCCTTCCTTCCTTCCTTCCTTCCTTCCTTCCTTCCTTCCTTCCTTTTCTTTACCTTTTTGCCTTGTCCTCCTTCCTTCCTTCCTTCTTTCCTTCCTTTCTTCCTTCCACCTTTTTGCCTTGTCTTCCTTCCTTCCTTCCTTCCTTCCTTCCTTCCTTCCTTCCTTCCTTCCTTCCTTCCTTCCTTCCTTCCTTCCTTCCACCTTTTTGCCTTGTCTTCCTTCCTTCCTTTTCTTTACCTGTTTGCCTTGTCTTCCTTCCTTCCTTCCTTCCTTCCTTCCTTCCTTCCTTCCTTCCTTCCTTCCTTCCTTCCTTCCTTCCTTCCTTCCTTCCTTCCTTCCTTCCTTCCTTCCCTTTACCTTTTGGCCTTGTCTCCCTTTCTCCCTCCCTCCTTCTTTGTGAAGAGTAAAAACTCCTCTTAACCCCATGGACCGAGAAATATTGATCTCTAAGTTATCATAACTTCTTTTTTCTCATTTGGGAGTTTTATTTATTTGGGAGTTTTATTCCCTTCTCCCTGAAGATACTTATTTTTGGACCTGAGAGGTGCATTGTGGTTGTTCCTTGGGGTTTCTCCTTCTCGGTTGTTAAGTCCCTTTGTTTCTGCCTTGCATTCATTCATTCAAGTCTTAAGACAGAACCTCTCTGTGCTTGACACAACTAGGGGTTGTGTGTTCATCCGCTGGCTGTCACAGGAGCTGACACTGATTTGGGCAGAGAGGGGAATGACTCCCCCAAGGTCACCAGATGGCCTCCATGTCTAAGGCAGAACCTCAGTTTCCCCCATTTCTAGTCCATCTCCTAACACAATTAGCTGTGCTTAGCCTGATTCAAAGCTAAAGTTCTGTTTTATTTCTTATTCCATCGTTCTTCATCACTGGCATTGATGAATAACTCATCAATAAGTAGGCCAGCTCATCTGGGAGTCACCAAATTTAGGAAAGTCTGCATTGGTTTTTCTTTTGAATGATCCTGTGATGACCCAAAGGGGCATGGCACAAAGGCAATATAGTCAAATAATCAGTAGGAGTCCATTTATTAGTTCCAACTTTGCCCCCAATGTCCCGGTTACCTTCTGGGCTGGAGAAAATCTCTCCCAGGAACAGCCTTGGGCTGCAGAGAATCAAGTCCAAAATGTGGTCAACAAAAACTAACTATAAGTCCAATCAAGGCAAAATGAGGTAATTAGTTTGGCATGGCAGGAGCAAGAATTCCAGATGTGAAGGCATGGCAATAACTCAACACAGACGCCAGGAACACAGATAAGTAAAGTCAACACAAGATAAACTCACTTTTGTTCCCAGCAGCTGCCTGTACTCAGCATACATCTCTTTTAAAGTCTCATTCCCAGATGTGGCTAATGAAGGGAATCAGGGCCCTTTCCTCCCCCTTAAGCCATGCAACTCACGTTGCTCCCTTCTCCATTCCTCCCTGCGTGCCCTAGGATGAAGAGGGGGTGGGCCTGGGTCTTCCTCTGAACTCCCTCTCCCTTGTTCTACCTCTCCCCTGCTCTGCCCAGCCGGACTTTGCCCTTCCCCAGTTTCCTCCAAAGCCAATGGAGCTACACTTCCACTCCCTGTCAGCTGTTTGTCTTCCTCCTCGGATTCAGACTCCGACAGGGGCATGACAGATCTGATTATTAGTTTGCAGCAGAAATTCAAGTCCAGAAAACACCCAGATGATCTATTCAGCAGGATCATTAACTTCTTTGTAAACATATTAACATGAGTAAAGTTTACAATACCATTAGTAGATTCTTTCAATGTAACATAAGCAAAAACACCAGCAGCAGCTCAGAGCAGAACTCCGTTTAGCAAGCAAGCAAGACTAGTTTCACTTTCAATACTCAGCAAAGCACACAGAGCCAAAGCACATCCAGGTTGTCAGCTCCCAGTGGCTGGTCTGTTGTCAGGCTTACTTTGTTAACCATGTCTCTGCCAGTTCATGAATATACTTGGACACCGATGTTCATATTTTCTGAAACTCAACATTGATCCTGGCAAAGAGGGAAGAAATACAGAAAACCATTGAATGTATTCACAGCACTTCGTTTAGTGACCATTCAAAGTTACAACGGCACGGGGGGAAAGCGACTTATGACTGTTTTTCACACTTACGACCTGTTGTGTCGCGTGATTTACATTCAGACACCAGGCACCCACTTCATATTTATGACGGTCACCATGTCCCAGGGTCACATGATCCCCCTTTTGCGACCTTCTGACGAGCAAAGTTGGCCGATTCACTTAAGAATGGTTTTGCTAAGGTAACAACTTCAGCGATTCGCTTACTAAATGTGGTGAGACAATGGGGCGAAATTCGCTTCACAAATGTCTCGTTTAGTCACCGAAATGTTGGGCTCCGCTGTGGTCGTAAGTCGAGGACACCCCCGTAGGGGAGGCAACTGAGGCTGTTTCCACTTTTATTTCCTTCCCTAAGAATAGTTTGGCCTCCATATCCCCCTCCCTGCCGTTGCCAGTTGTCCCCACGTAATTCTGAGTAGGGGGGGGAGAGTCGAGAACACACCAGCATGGCAATTTTAACCATGGAAACCAAGCTGAGATAATTTGAGGCACTAAATATAAACATCACATGAAAAGCAAATATTCTATTTCTAATACTGTATATGAATCTTGAAGTATCTTGTCTGTGAATATACAGACTGGTATGGAATAACAGTGTTGGAAGGGACCTTGTAGGTCATCTAACCACTCCCAACACTGGAAGTTTTTAAGAAGAGATTGCACAACCATTTGCCTGAAATGGAATACAGTTTCCTGCTTGAGCAGGGGTTGGGCTAGAAGACCTCCAAGGTCCCTTCCAATTCTTGTTATTCTGTTATGCTGTTTACCTTCCCTTGCCTTGCCTTGCCTTCCCTTGCCTTGCCTTGCCTTGCCTCCCTCCCTCCCTCCCTTCTCCATCACTGGAGGCTTTTAAGAAGAGACTGGACAGCCATTTCTCTGAAATGATAGAGGATCTCCTGCCTGAGCAGGGGTTGGGCTAGGCTAGAAGACCTCCAAGGTCCCTTCCAACTCTGTTATTCTGTTATGCTGTTTTCCTTCCTTCCTTCCTTCCTTTCTTCCTTCCTTCCTTCCTTCCTTCCTTCCTTCCTTCCTTCCTTCCTCCCCTCCCCTCCCCTCCCCTCCCCCCCCCCCCCCTTCCCTCCCTCCCTTCCTTCCTTCTTTCCTTCCTCCTCCATCACTGGAAGCTTTTAAGAAGAGACTGGACAGCCACCTGTCTGAAATGGTGTAGGGTTTCCTGCCCAGGCAGGGGGTTGGGCTAGATGACCTCCAAGGTCCCTTCCGGCTCTGTTACTCTATTCTAGTCCATTTCTGACAAGTGGCTGTCCAGTATCTTCTTGAAAACCTCCAGTGATGGAGTACCTACAACATTTGGTGGCAGGGAGTTCCACTGGTTAACTGCTCTCACTCCCAAGAAATTTCTCCTTGGTTCTAGGCTGCTTCTGTCTCCTTGATAAGCCTCCACCCATTGCTTCTTGTCCTGCCCTCAGGTGTTTTGAAGTATAGCTTGACCCCCCTCCTCTCTGGGGCAGCCCCTCCAATCTTGGAAGACTGTTCGAGGATTGGAAGCCTGCACAGGTTGTAACTGTGAAAAATGGTCACAAGTCTCTTTTTTTCTGTGCTGTTGTAACTTCGAGTGGCCACAAAACGAACCATTGTAAGTTGAGGACCGCCTGGGTTGGAAAACTTAGACGTTAGAATGCCCTTGCAGTTAAGACTTTACAATTTTGATTTGTAGCCTTTGGGAAGCTCTTAAAACTTTGGATACTTCAACCACTTGGCCTTTGGAACGTGCTTTGCTCTCGGTAGTACAAAGAGGGTTGATAAGGATTTTCCCTTCTGGCACTGTGTAAACAGACCTCTAATCTCATTTTGCTAGTAGAAGGCTGAGGGTTCTTTCCAACCTTCTCTTTTCTTCTGAGGCATGTTTAGTGGAATAGCAGACTTGGAAGGGGCCTTTTGAGGTCTTCTAGCCCAACCCCCTTCTCAGTAGGAAACCCTATACCATTTCAGACAAATGGCTGTCCAATCTCTTCTTAAAAGCCTCCAGCAATGGAGAAGGAAGGAAGAGAGGAAGGAAGGAAGGAAGGAAGGGAAGGGAAGGGAGGAAGAAAGGAAGGAAAGAAAGAAAGTGGCTATCCAATCTCCTTTTAAAACCCTCCAGTGATGGAGCACCCACAACTTCTGGTGGCAAGCTGTTCCACTGGTTCATTGTCCTCACTGTTGGGAAGTTTCTCCTTAGTTCTAGGTTAGTTCTTAGTCCTCGACTTATGACTACAAATGAGCCCAAAATTTATGCTGCTAAGTGAGACATTCGTGAAGTGAGTTTATTTACACGGCCCCACACTGTTCTTTAAGCACACACACACACACACACACACACGTATGTATGTATGTATGTATGTATATGTATGTATACATATATACATACACATACATACATACATACATACATACATACATACACACACACACACACACATCCTCTTGGCTTCTAGGTGCTCACTAAGAAAGGATGTTTCGAAATGACCCTCAGAGCATTTGGAGTATTTCCATTATTATTATTATTATTATTATTATTATTATTATTATTATTATTATTATTATTATTATTATTATTATTATTATTATTATTATTATTATTATTATTATTACACTGATGCTAAGGAATTCTACTTCCCACATGAAAAAAAATCTGTTCCAAATGCAAAACACAAGCAGAGGAGAGGAGTTTCAGTTTCAGTTTCACAGCAACCAAGCAGCTTTGGTAGAGAACAGTTGAGCTAAGCCACGCCCAGGCTCCTTGCTGTCTCCTTGCTCACACAGCAAATACTCTTTCAGTTTCCAAACAACCCTCCACTCTCTCACACACTGACAGGACACTAGCCAGGTGAATACCGATGGATGCTGGTAGGCAGAGGCAAAATCCCCCCCCCATTATTTTCCTCCCCAAAAACTAAGCCTGACCACATAGTTTCATAGCAAAGCACCGGTATCCAGCTAGTATTGTTTACAAAGAAAAAAGCCAATAAAATTGATTTAAAAAAACCCAATATTTTCCAACTCCTCTTTTTGCCATGGACGTCATTAGACTCCTCATTTTGAAATAAACTCTTAATTCAAGCCCAGCTTTTTGGGAAAGGGCTGTAAATTTGGTGCCAATAAATATCATAGTATCCCACCTTTGAACGCTGAGTAGGGTTTAGGTTTGATCTGCTTTTAAGTATCGTGGAGGGTGAAGCATCAGCACTCCCACCCAGTCGTCTGATATTTTAAAAAACGAAGGTTTTTGTGGTTTTTTTTAAATCCTCGACAACTTCGGAAAATAGCACCGAGCCGTAGCAACAAGATTGCATAGAAACCGAGCAGAAGTGGCATTTTCAAAACGTGTGCATGACAAAATCCATCTTGTGGCCACTGTTAAGACATCGAGCTGAAATCTCAGCTGCCGTTAAGGTGAGCCTCGTGGAAGAATAAATCGTGGGAAATGACTTTGATTTGGAATCAGCTGTGGTTATTTCGAGCAAGGTTTACAACTGGGTGCAGACCAGGCGCAGACGTTCCCACGGGTGATTTGGAAGCTGTACCATATGGGAGTGAAAATATCTGCAAAACGTCCTTTCGGGCAATTTTGAATAAAAACTCATGAGCCATGAAAAAAATGCCTTGTTGATGAACTCAAAGGCGAGACAGAGACATGTTTAAAGTTTTCCTGCTGTCATCGTGCCCTTCTCTATTTGTGTTTTTGAGTATTTGTGTGGTTTTCTATTTATATATCTTCGAGCATGTTTTCTGCTTCTGTTTATTTGTGTTGAAAATAGCCTAGGCTTACTCGGATTTATTTTAATCCTCCCTCCCTCTTCATCCTGCACCCGTAAGAAGGAAAATTCAGATTTGTGTCTATGTGTGTGAGAGAGATATATTATTCTTGCATATTTTTTAATGAAATGTGGTTTTAGTGGTTAAGCCTTTGGGGTGGGTATTTTTTCTGGATTTTGCATTCTTTTCTGCATTTGGCCACTTTCAATACAGGCGGTCCTTGACTTACAACAGTTCATTTAGTGACCAATAATGGCAGACAGTGAAAAAAAAAGTTGCTCTACATTAATTCAATCTTCGTTTGCCTCAAAAGTCAGACTTCAGTTTCTTTTATTTTGTGAAGAAAGTATCTGTATTTCCCATAATGCTTCTATAAGGAAGTCCTCAACTTACCACAGTTCGTTTAGTGACGGTACTGAAAAAAGAGACTTATGACCATTTTTTTCACACTTACGACCATTACACCGTCCTCTTGATCCCGCGATTAAAATTCAGCCAGTTGGCAAATGACTCATATTTATTGCAGTGTCCTAGGGTCACATGTCAGAAATGGTGTAGGGTCTCCTGCATGGGCAGGGGGTTGGAGTAGATGACCTACAAGGTCCCTTTCAAGTCTGATGATCTGTTATCCCCTTTTGCGGTCTCACTTAGCAGCAGGAATGTTGGGCTCTCAATTGTGGTCATAATTTGAGGACCACCTGTATGCCGTAGATCTTGGAATTAAATTCTTGCCTGTTTTTCTGTGCGGGATCTTTCTCGATCTTGCAGCATTGAGTGCAATATTGAGTCTGCTTTAAGAAAGTTTTTGATAATCTCCTACATAAATGGTATAATCGGGGTGTGAAGCGGGCACTTCTCTTTCATACCGTGCCAGATAAAAGCAATTTGTGTTTGGAATGGGTTATGGCACTTTCTGCATAATAATTGAAATGTTTGACACTGGAAATGTGCAAAGCATTGCAAAGTGGAGATGGTTTTGGTCTGAGAAGGTTTTGGGGAACAGCTGGCCTGGTGTTTAGGAGAGGCTCTCTTCTAACCTGTCCGTTATGGTTCCAACACCGTGAAAACTTTACCCACTTCAACAGCAAAAAGTTTGCAAACAATTTGCACAGCCTTTCCTTTCCTCTCCCCTCCTCTCCCCTCCCCTCCCCTCCCCTCCTCTCCTTCCCTTCCCTTCCCTCCCCTTCTCTTTTCCTTCTCCTTTCCTTCCCTTCTTTTTCCTTTTCCTTTTATTTTCCTCCTTCCCCTTCCCTTCCCTTCTCTTTTCCTCCTTTCCTTTTCCTTCCATTCCCTTCTCCTTTCCTCTTTTCTTTCCTTTCCTTTCCTTTCCTTTCCTTCCCTTCCCTTCCTTCCTTCCCTTCCCTTCCCTTCCCTTCCTTCCTTTCCTTTCCTTTCCTTTCCTTTCCTTTCCTTTCCTTTCCTTTCCTTTCCTTTCCTTTCCTTTCCTTTCCTTTCCTTTCCTTTCCTTTCCTTTCCTTTCCTTTTCCTTCCCTTCTGTTTTCTTCCTTTCCTTTTCCTTTCCTTTTTCCTTTTCCTTTCCCTTCCCTCCCCCCTCCTCCTCCTCCTCCCCTCCCTCCCCTCCCCTCCCCTTCCCCTTTCCTCCTTTCTTTTCCTCCTTTCCTCCCCTTCCTTCCTTCCTTCCTTCCTTCCTTCCCCCTCCGTCCCTCCCTTCCTTCTCCTATCCCTTCTTCCCCATCCCCTGTCGTAGGTAGTTCTATAAAGCTTTCCTCCCTCGTGTTATTAAAATGTGATATTATGATGATGATGAATGAACTCTGTCCATTCTTGATGCCTGGAATTTATGAGATCCCTGCAAGCATTTTGTAACACCTTGATGATGTTGGCTTGTGTGTGTGGGGTGTGTGTGTGTGTGTGATGGAAGTTGGCGCATGCTTGTTCGCTCCTGGATGATGCCACTGGCATGCTATTTATAATTTTGGTTATTGTGTTTATTTTGGCTCGGTTAAGCATCCAGAGCTGTGTGTTTGAGACGAGTGGCAGAATGAGTGTATTAAACAATAATCAAAATACTTCACTCAGCCTTGTGAGTTTGTCTGCCTTATGATTTAAGAGGTTTTCATTACTAAAATGCTATTTTTCTTTCTTTTTTGGTGGGTGGGGGGAAAGGCTGGGGTTGGCTTTTTAACCCTATGTGTGCAGCCAGAGTTGCAACCATGAACTGAGTAGCTAAATAAGTTAATAGAACAAATAAAGAAACGACCCATGATATCATACACGGATAATCCTTGACTTACAACAGCTCATTCAGTGACTGTTTTAAGTTACAAGAGCAGTTAAGAAAGTGACTTCTGACCATTTTTCAGACTTGCAACCGTTGTAGCATCTTCATGGTTACATGAACAACATTCAGATACTTGGCCAAGTGGCTGAGGTCATCTGGTCAACTTTTGACAAGCAAAGTCCATGGGGAAGCCAGATTCACATAACAACCGTGTGACCAACTTAACGACTGCAGTGGTTCACTTAAACAACTGGGACAAGGAAGGTCGTAAAAATGGGACAAAACCCTCACTTAATAAAGGTCTCAACCAGTGGTGGTATTTAGCCGGTTCACACCGGTTTGAGTGAACTGGTAGCGAGGATTTGGCATGGGTTGCCGAACCGGTAGTAAGTTCTGGCTGGCCACGCCCCCGACTTGGTCGCCGCTGGCTTGCTTGCCCCGCCCACCTAATGCTCGCTCACCCCATCTGCCTGATGCTCGCCCCTTAAGGTACTTATTTCTTTTCTTTCCCTCCCGACAATCAACTGTTCATACAATCAGCTGTGCCGGGATTCCCCTTCCTGAGGCCCAGAGGAGCCCCCTCCATTTTTTACCTTCCTGACCTCCAGAGGAGCCTCTGAGAGCAACAACGCCCCCCAGAGGCTCTTCTGAGGCCCAGAAGGCCCCAAAACGGAGCATGGAGGGGTGTTGCACCCCCAAGGGCAGTGGTAGCTAACCTTTTTGGCTGCCGTGCCGATAATTGTGCTCTCGCTCACTCTCGCGCGTGCCAGCACCCAGAAGGCAATGCGTGCTGGCTCCCCCACACCCCTGCACAGGTGTGCATGACCCCCCACACAGTGGGGCTCTTCCCAAGCGAGCTCTCACATACCGGCAGAAGTGGCCCTGTGTGTGCCACTTCTGGCATTTGTGCCATAAGTTCTCCAACATGGCCCTAGAGGCTCCTCTGAGGCCCAGAAGACCCAAAAAAACAAGTGCGGGGTGGCTGCAAAAAAAAAAAAAAAAACCAGGAAAAACCATGCCCACCCAGTCACATGGCATCACACACCCACCTAACCATGCCCACCAAGCCACGCCCACAGAACCGGTAGAAAAAAAAATTTGAATCCCACCACTGGTCTCAACCACATAAATGTTGGGCTCCATTGCAGTCATACGTTGAGGACCTACCTGTGTAATATAGTGTGATGAGAAGCTACCTACGTACATTACAGTGATTAAAATACACCAAACAGAAGGGGGACAAGTAAAAAGGAAAGGAAAGGGGAATAAAAATGAGATCTTGACAGCAATATAACATCAATTCCTTGCTTAAAAAGCTTAAAATCTTTCTTGTTGACATTTCCTGCAGATGGGATGGTTGAACGCAGGTGCTTCCAGGGGAGAGAACTTTGGACATCAAATGAAGAGGTTTATAGATTTGTTAGCTGATCGTTTAAATTAAAATATAATTTAATTTGCCTTTAAGAAGATGCTTGGGAAGGATTTTCCCCACTGCAAGAGGGAAAGTTCAGCAACGCTGAAATGCATAAATATAGTCAGTAACCTATTCCTGATCCTTTTGCCTGGTTTTTTTTTTACCAACGTTTGCAAATCTTACTTGGTTTAAAAATGGGGAATTGAATTGAGAAGACTTGCCTTGGGCAGCTCTAAAGATCGGTGGCAATATTATTATTCTCTGACATTTACACTGATGTGCTTATGTGCCCATGAACATGCACGTGAACACAATGTAGCATAAAATAGCAGATTTCTTTCCGGCCAAATTCACGTTTTAAGAAATCCTAAGGAGTTGGCCTTCCCCAGGACGATGGAAGGAGATGGGGAAGGGGGTGTATTACACTTAATTGGAAGCTAATTACATCTGGACTTTATTGAGAAGGTAGACAGAGTGAGAAGCTTGCAATGGGTCTTGTGATGGTTAAGTTTGGGTTGTGCCAAGTTTTTTTTAAATAGTTTTATTAATTTGATGAGGTCACATCAGGTGAGGGTCATGGGGAGGTGTGAACTGCTGTTGGGTTGCGTGGGTTGGTTGAGGGTTGGTGTTGCCTCTCTGGTTAGTTGTGTGGTTGATTTGGATTCTGAGGGTTTTGTAGGCTGGTTGTAAGTCAAGGTGTCTGTTGATGGGGTGGATTGTGAAGGGCCAGGCTTTGATGAATTTACGAGGTGGCAGGTGGTAGCGTATCCAATGATGATGAAGAACACCAACATTCCCTAAACTCCACTGAAGTGTTGTGGCCCACTGGCGGCTGACGGAGCTGGCAGCAAAGGCAGACAGTAGTGAGGAGGTTGGGGAGGAACCTAGGCTGGGTCTGGAGGCTGAGGAAGGCTCGGACAAGGGCTCTGCATCAGAGGCAGAGATGGGGCCAGGGCAGGCTGGCAGTCAGCAGCTGCCTTCGAGTTCAGACAGCAGTGAGGCGGGGGAGTTTCTAGAACCGGTTCCCAGCCTGCGCATGAGCAGGACTACCAAAAGAAAAGAACAATTGAGAAAGCAGAGTTGACTCAAGAGTAAGGCCCCACCTTGGAGATGATTGGCCCCTCCCATAGGACATAAAAGAGGAGCGAACGGGACGTGAGCTTTTGCAGGAAGCAATTAGTTCGTCTGGTCGGTTCAAGCTTTGAAAAGTTCTGTTGGACTCTGTGTCAAGTTTGGCCTTGCTCTGCGTCTGGCAGTTTGTTCTCTGGCCGCATTCCAAGTGTGATAAGGTGGGTGTTTATCAACATTCCCCTGAAAGACTGTTTGCCAACCCTTGCAGGCTGTGAATGAACGTAATTCACAGCTACTGAAAAAAAAGAGTTGTTTTTTTCGGGACTGAGACTGTGTGCTATGCTTGCTAAGGAAGCCTAGATCAGAACATGAAAATGTTACCTAGCCTTGTAACGAAACAGCTGGAAACCAACCCACTCCCTCATCCTACACCTGAGCTACAGATGTTTGGCTACAATGTAATATTGTTGTTAAGGTGTTGGACTAAAGAGAAGAAAAATGTCATGTCCAACACAACCTTAACCATTCGATACTTGCTCAACGTCTTTGCTTCTTTTCTCAATCACTCCAATCTATCTCACAGGGCTCTTTTTAGGTGATCTCTTGGAAGGAAAATGTGATATAACACCTCCCCCCCAAAAACAAAAACAAAACAAAACAATAACAATGGAAAGTTTCCTTCTGCAGTGAGCCGAGGGGGACTTATTTTCTTAAAAAAAAGCTTTGGTGATCTACAGCTCACTATATCGCAGGCGTAGAAGGAGGGCTTGTTTGTGAAAGCATTTCGGTCTCGCGAGGATTATTTTGACATCTGCTAGTTCTGGAAGGAGACAGATGTTCCCCAGACCAGGCAGATGACGACTCTGCGGGAATGTGGAAAAGACATTTGCCAGCAGGAACACAAATCCCTCTTTTGACATACATACACACCTCCAATCACTGTAATGTTCCATTTCCCTACAGCCCAAGCTATCCATCTATTTATTATCTATGTCTGTCTGTCTGTCTGTATGTCTGTCTATCATCCATCCATATCTATCTATCATCTATTTATTATCTATCTATCTATCATCCATATCTATCATTCATCCATATCTATCATGTCATCTATCAATCTATCATCTCTATCTATCTATCTATCTATCTATCTATCTATCTATCTATCTATCCATCCATCCATCCATCCATCCATCCATCCATCCATATCTCTCTCTCTATCATCTATCCATCATCCATCCATATCTATGTATCTTCTATCACCCACCCATATCTATCTATCTATCCATCTAACTATTATCTATCTATCTATCTATCTATCTATCTATCTATCTATCTATCTATCTATCTATCATCTATCTACCTACCTACCTACCTACCTACCTATCATCTATCTATCATCTATCTACCTCTCCAGTCTCTTCTTAAAAGCCTCCAGTGATGGAGCACCTACAACTTCTAGTGGCAAGCTGTTCCACTGGTTGATTGTACTCAGTCTTATGAAGTTTCTCCTTAATTCCAGGTTGCTTCTTTCCTTGATTAGTTTCCTTCTATTGTTTCTTGTCATGCCTTTTGGTGCTATGTTAGAGCAAGGCTGGATAATACACCTTGTGTGAAAACGGTCTCTAACCCAAGACAGAAGAACCCCGATGTTCAACGAACACTGAACTGAATTTGCAGATTGTTTCCGATTGGCTTCTGAAATGTGTAACTCCTACGTAACTCTTTGTCGCCTCCTTGTTCTAGGTTTTAGTGGTGGCTACCCTACAGAAGGATGACCATGATGGGAGATGCAAGTGAGATGCTGGCTGCAGCTTTGGAACAGATGGATGGCATTATTGCAGGTAGATCATCCGTCACATTCTTCCTTATCTCTGCATTTCATCCCTGGAGGAGAAACCTTGTAGTTGAGGGCAAAGTTTCTCCAACCCTGGCAACTTTTAAGACTTTGGGGACTTCATTTCTTAGAAATTTTCAGCCAGCCACCTCATTGCTGTGGGATATTCTGGAGTTGAAGTCCCCAACTGTTTAAAGTTACTGAATTTGGAGACTCTCCAGGTTTAGGGATTGACTTACAACAGTCCGTTTAGTGACTGTTTGACGTTACAATGGAATAAAGTGACTTAAGTCTCCATGAGGCCCATTTTCGATGCAGGTAAGTGCAGGGTCTGCGCAGAGGCTCTGGGAGGGGGGAAGAACAGCCCCTCCCAGAAGTTCTGGTAGGCCACGCCCACCCAGCAATTGGGATAACCAGCTAAATAGGAGCCAGCAGTGTGCAGCAGCAGCCAAAAAAGCCAATGCAGTCTTAAGTTGCATTAACAGAGGGATACAATCAAGATCAAGTGAGGCACTAATACCCCTCTGTAAAGCCTTAGTAAGACCACACCTAGAGTACTGCATCCAGTTTTGGTCACCACACTATAAAAGACAGTGGTGGGATTCAAATTTTTTTACTACCAGTTCTGTGGGTATGACTTGGTGGGTGTGGCAGGGGAAGGGTACTGTAAAGTCTCTAGTCAGAGGTGGTATATTTGCCGGTTCTCCGAACTACTCAAAATTTCCGCTACTGGTTCTCCAGAACTGGTCCGAACCAGCTGAAGACCACCACTGAATTTCCACTCCTTGCAGAGAGCTGGTCATTTGCATCCTTTTTAGAGTCATTGAGGCCCCTTGGAGGTTTGTCTGTGTCTTCAGTTGTCCCAGAGGTGCTTTTATTTCAAGGGGGAACTGGACTTTCTAGTTTTTCTTTGAAGATATTTTGCTTCTCATCCCAGAAGCTTCTTCAGTTCTGGCTGGATGGTGGGGAATGGAAGGATTTATACAGTGGTGGGATTCAATTTTTTTTTACTACCAGTTCTGTGGGCATGGCTTGGTGGGCATGGCAGGGGAAGGATACTGTAAAATCTCCAGTCAGAGGTGCTATTTGCTGGTTCTCTGAACTACTCAAAACTTCCACTATTGGTTCTCCAGAACTGGTCAGAACCTGCTGAAGGCCACCTCTGATAAAAGAGATGTGGAGACTTTAGAAAAAGTACAGAGAAGAGCAACCATGATGATGAGGGGACTGGAGACTAAAACATACGATGAACAGTTGCAGGAACTGGGCCTGGCTAGTCCAGGGAAGAGAAGGATCAGGGAGACAGGATAGCAACCTTCCAATATTTGAGGGGCTGCCCCAGAGAGGAGGAAGGGTCAAGCTATTTTCCAAGGAATCCAAAGGCCAGACAAGGAACAGTAGAAGGAAACTGAACAAGGAGAGATTCAACCAAGAAATAAGGAGAAACTTTCTGAGAGTGAGAACAATCAAGCAATGGAACAGAAGTTGCCCTCGGAAGTTGTGGGAGCTTCATCACTTGAGACTTTCAAGAAGAGATTGGACTCCCATTTGTCAGAAATGGTATAGGGTCTCCTGCTTGGTTGGGGGTTGGGCTAGATGACCTACAAGGTCCCTTCCAACTCTGATTATCTGATCTGATCGTAACCATGGAGCAAAACTCCCTTAACACATTTCTCACTGAAGCCACATCAATTCTGGGCTCAGTTGTGGCTGTACGTTGAGGACTCCCTGGATAATTTGATGTTCAATCTGCAGGTTTAACCTTCTCATTCTCACCCTCGCCCTCCAGGGTCCAAAGCACTGGAATACTCCAATGGCTTGTTTGATTGCCAGTCCCCGACATCTCCGTTCATGGGAAGTTTGCGGGTTCTGCACCTGGTGGAAGACCTCCGGGGTTTGTTGGAGATGATGGAAATAGACGAGAAAGAAGGACTGAGGTGCCAGGTCCCCGATTCGACGGCCGAGATTTTGATGGAATGGCTGCAAAACCAAATGGTGAGACCAGTGCATGGGTCATTGTAAATCATGGTGAACAATATACAGTGGGGCCCAGCCTTAAAAAAAAAAACCCAGGATTTTTAACATAAATACTTGTGGAAGGAAGGAAGGAAGGAAGGAAGGAAGGAAGGAAGGAAGGAAGGAAGGAAGGAAAGGAGAGAGAGGAAGGAGTGGAAAGAAAGAAAAATAAAGAAAGAGAGAGGAAAGGAGAGAAAGAGAAGGGAAGGAAGGAAGGAAGAAAAGAGAGAGAAAAAAAAAAGAAAGAGGAAAGGAAAGAAAGAAAAGGAAAGGTAGGAAGGAAAAGAAAGAAAGAGGGAAGGAAAAAAAGAGGAAGGAATGAATGAAGGAAAAGAAGAAAGGAAAGAAGAAAGAGAAAGAAAAACAAAAAGAAAGAGAGAGGAAAGGAAAGAAAGAAAAGGGAAGGAAAGAAAAGAGAAAGAGAAAGAAAAAAATCAAAAAGAAAGAAAGAGGAAAGGAAAGAAAGGGAAGGAAGGAAGGAGGAAAAAAGAAAGGGAAGGAAAGAAAGAAAAGGGAAGGAAGAAAAAGGAAGAAAGAAAGAAAAAGAAAAAAAGGGAAGGGAAAAAAGAAAGGGAAGTAAACAAAGAAAAGGGAAGGAAGGAAGGCAAGAAAGAAAGAAAAAGAAAGAAAGAAAGAAAAGGAAAGAAGAAAGAAAGAAAGAAAGAAAGAAAGAAAGAAAGAAAGAAAGAAAGAAAGCATGGTGGCTCAAGTGGCTGGAACCCTGGACAGGAGGTTAGCAAGCCCGTGTTCGAGACCCGAGTGCTGGGTGGGTCAGGGTGAGCTCCCATCCTTTGCTCCAGCTCCTGCTGGAGACATGAAAGGATTCCCCCCAAATGGGTGTTCCCTAGGCAACGGTGATGTGCCTCTGTGCTTTTGACCCTGAATGCGATGCAATGTGACATGCTTGTCAAAATCTTATGGTGTTGGAAGGAAGGAAGGAAGGCAAGAAAGAAAGAAAGAAAGAAAGAAAGAGAAGAAAGAAACAAAGAAAAAAAGGAATGAAAGAAAGAATTTAGATAGAAGGTTGTTATTTTCTCATGTTTCCCATGTAACTGACTTTTGATGTTAACCTGACAATGCATGTGGGATTGCATTATATCTTACTATCTTGTAAGCAAATTATGATAATTTCAGCCTTTTAGAATAAACAATAAATTCAGTTACTGTTGCCTGAACTACTTTTACCCCTTCTGTAATTCGTCATGTAAATTGATGGCCAATTAATAATGGTGAAAATCACTCATGCTTTTAAAAATGATGATGTATGCTATCCAGTTCTTTGGTGAAAGGAAAGTTTAGGAAAAAACCAGACTTGAGCCCAGTTTGCAGTTCTAATCTCGCACTGTCCGTCCATTAACATTGAAAAAACAAAAATCAGCTTGCAGAACAATAGAATGGAATGGAATGGAATGGAATGGAATGAATAGAATAGAATAGAATAGAATAGAATAGAATAGAATAGAATAGAATGTGAAATAGAATGGAATGGAATAGAATAGAATATGGAACAGAATAGAATGGAATACATTTAATCCCATTAGAATAGAATAAAAAATAGAATAAGAAAAGAATACAATAGAATACAATAGAATACAATAAAATAAAAGCACACAATAAGAAAAGAATAAGAAAAGAACAACACAGTTCCAAGGGATCTTAGAGATCTTCTGGTCCAACCCCCTGCTCAGGCAGGAACCCTATACCATTTTAGACAAATGGTATAGGGTAATTAGATGAGAAGCTATAGGCAACCCTGCATAACGTTATTGAAAAAGATGACAAAAATGCTCTTGTCTCTTTTGATTGTGATGTGTCAGTTCTTCATAAAAAGCTTGATTTGCAGTTGTCCAAAGTTGCCATCTACTGGAAGAGAAGACTGCATGCAATCTGAATTCTTGAATGTAGGTCTTCAGGGAAATCTTCTCTGGTGTTTTCCCTGATCACGGAAATATTTTCTCCTGGAAAATCGTTGTTGAGGCATGGTCCTCCATAGATGTGCCTTTAATAATAAGGATACAGTTATATCCTTATATAATGGCCCTCTTTCCTCAGCCTGTCTTTCAGTGAGAGATTTATGGCAACAGCACTTAGACTTATATACCACTTTATAGTGCTTTACAGCCCCTCTCTAAGCGGTTTTACAGAGTCAGCCTCTTGCCCCCAACAATCGGGGTCCTCATTTTATCCACCTCAGAAGGACAGAAGGCTGAGTTAACCCTGAGCACTACATTCTAACCACTGTGCCATCAGAAAGGAGATGAAGAAAGAGAATAAGAGAGGAGGGAAGGAAGGAAGGAAGGAAGGAAGGAAGGAAGGAAGGAAGGAAGGAAGGAAGGAAGGAAGGAAGGAAGGAAGGAAGGAAGGAAGGAAGGAAGGAAGGAAGGTAGTATTCTTTATTGGCCAAGTGTGATTGGACACACAAGGAATTTGTCTTTGGTGCAAATGCTCTTAGTGCACATAAAAGAAAAGATACATTCCTCAAGAGTCAAGAATCATCAGGTACAACACTTAGTAAAGTTATAGGGTACAATAAGCAATCAAATAACAGTCAGTATGAATCGTAAGGATGGAAGCAACAAAGTTACAGTCATACAGTCACAAGTGGGAGGGGATGGGTGATAAGGAGCAATGAGAAGATGGATGGATGGATGGATGGATAGATGGAAGGAAGGAAGGAAGGAATTGCACTAATATACCACTTCATGGTGCTTTACAACCTCTCTAAGAGGGTTACAGAGTCAGCCTATTGCTCCCAACATCCTGGCTCCTCATTTTACCAACCTTGGAAGGATGGAAGGCTGAGTCAACCTTGAGCTGGTTAGGATCAATCCTATACCATTTCAGACAAATGGCTGTCCAGTCTCTTCTTAAAATCTTCCAGTGTTGGGATATTCACAACTTTTGGAGGGAATTGGTTCACTGATTAATTGTTCTCACTGTCAGTACATTTCTCCTTAGTTCCAGGTTGCTTCTCTCTTTGATGAGTTTCCATCCATTGTTTCACGTTCTTCTGGTGCTTTGGAGAATAGCTTGACCCCCTTCTTCTTTGTGGCAACCCCTGAGATATTGGAAGGCTGCTATCATGTCCCCCTCGAGTCCTTCTTTTCATTAAACTAGACCTACCCAATTCCACCAACCGTTCTTTAGATGTTTTAGCCTCCAGTCCCTTAATTATCTTTGGGGTCATCTTGAAGTTGGAGGAGACGTCAAAGAATAAACAGAGAACAAATGCATGGGATACAGGGTGAGAAGAGATCCTGGATTCTCATCTTGTAACCTTTGAGATTCCTTTTTACTTTGTCGTGGACAAAGTAATTTTGAACCGATCTCGAGAAAGCAACGTGACAGCAACCCAGGGTTTTTCTTTTCATTTTCCAGATTAATGGACATTTGTCTGCTAATGGAGATGTCTATCAGGATCGACTGACCCGGCTGGAAAGTGATAAGGAATCTCTTGTCCTGCAAGTGAGTGTGAAGAAAGCACTTTCTCTGGTTGGCATACTCAAAGATATGGAATGTTGAATTGTTTTTATTATTCCTTCTTTTCTTTTCTTTTCTTTTCTTTTCTTTTCTTTTCTTTTCTTTTCTTTTCTTTTCTTTTCTTTCTCTTTTCTCTTTCTTTTCTTTCTTTCTTTCTTTCTTTCTTTCTTTCTTTCTTTCTTTCTTTCTTTCTTTCTTTCTTTCTTTCTTTCTTTCTTTCTTTCAACACAGGTGAGTGTCCTCACTGACCAAGTGGATGCTCAGGGAGAGAAGATCAGAGATCTGGAGTTGTGCCTGGAGGAAAACAGAGAGAAGCTGAATTCAACGGAAGAAATGCTACAGCAGGTACCACCTATTTCTCTGTCTATGTAACTAAAGGGTTTCGTTGGGTTGAATCTCCTCTGTTTTTGACACATTGCTTGCCCACTTATCCACAGAGGGCTCCTCAGTGCTCTCTGAATTGGGTGGTTTTCTTGCAGACAACTTATGGTCTAACTAGGTAACATCATCAGTGCTAGAAAGGGAGGGGTGTGTGTGTAGAGGAGGAAGAGAACAACTTGGAGGGGGTCCTTGGGTGGTTTTCTTGCTGGCATTTCATTACCCAATTAGGTAACATCATCACTGCTAGAAGGGAGGAGGAGGAGGAGGAGCAGGCGGGGGAGGAGGACGGTGGGTCCTTGATGCTCTCTGAGCTTGGTTGCTTTCTTGCAGACATTTCATTATCCAACTAGGTAACATCATCAGTGCTAGAAGGGAGGAGGAGGACTTGGTGCTCTCTGGGCTTGGTTGTTTTCTTGCAGATGTTTCATGAGCACTGATGATGTCCCTAGTTGGGTCATGAAACATCTGCAAGATAACCACCAACCCCAGAGAGCACCAAATCATCCTCCTCCTCCTCCTCCTCCTCCTCCTCCGTCCTCTACATTTGATACAACTTCCAAAGATGCCCCAACTTTCTCTCCCCTTCCTTTAAAGCATTCATTCTCTTCTCATTTTTTTTTTTTTAACCAGGAGCTCCTAAGCAGAACATCTCTTGAAACTCAGAAGTTGGATCTCATAGCTGAGGTCTCTAACCTGAAACTCAAGCTGACCGCAGTGGAAAAGGACAGGATGGATTACGAAGACAGATTCGGAGATGCAGACGTGAGTCAAAGAAGTTGAAAAAAATATTTTTGGGGGAAATGCCATGGTCAATTATCTTCACTATTTTGCTAAGCGTGATGTTTCTCCTTCAACGTCCATGTTGAAGGTAAGACAGCAATAGCAGTAACACTTGGACTTATATAGTGCTTTATAGCACTTCCTGAGTGGCTGACACATATCAGCCTCTTGCCCCCAATAATCTGGATCCTCGTTTTACTAACCTTGGAAGGATGGAAGGCTGAGTCAAACTTGAGTTGGTCAGGATCAAAGTCTTGGCAGTGGATAGAATTTGTCTGCAGTGCTACATTCTAACCACTGCACCACCAAGGAAGGGAGGGAGGGAGGAAGGAAGGAAGGAAGGAAGGAAGGAAGGAAGGAAGGAAGGAAGGAAGGAAGGAAGGAAGGAAGGAGAGAGAAGGAGTGAGTGAATGAAATGGAAGGAAGGAAGGGGAGGGAAGGAGTGAGTGAAGGAAGGAAGGAAGGAAGGAAGGAAGGAAGGAAGGAAGGAAGGAAGGAAGGAAGGAAGGAAGGAAGGAAGGCTGAGTTAACCTTGAGCTGGTCAGGATCGGACTCCTGGCAGTGGGCAGAGTCAGCCTGCAATGCAGCCAATTTGAGACTGCCTCTGTGAAGACAGAAGAAGGAAGGTAGCTCAGGTGTCTCCAGTGAATTTTTCTCCTCGTTTTCTTGACTTTCAAATCTTTTTATTCACTTCTTTTATTTTGAAACAGGATTTAATGCAGGAAGTTAATGATTTGCGCTTAAAAGTAGGAGAAATGGACAGGGAAAGACTACAGTATGAGAAAAAACTTAAGTCTACCAAAGTAAGTCCATGTTACAGATAAAGAAATGCATCTTTGGCCATCTTTATCTCATGACATATGTATCTATCTTCATGTCTCTCTCTTTTTTTAACATAAGGTTGATTCATTGATGTGGCAGCCAGAACATGATTGGCTTAAACCTGGGTTTCAGGTGGTGTGGCCAGATGATGGTTAGAAGCTGTTTCTATGAGACTGTCTTTGGGAATGGCTGGCATTTAAATGTTTCCTTCTTCACATCAGAGAAGGAAAATTGAGGAATTGTCGAAAGCAAGCTAGACTTCTAGCCAGAAATGCAGCTTTCTCTTTCTGTAGTTATATATGCTAGCCCTTAAGAGTGTAATTCACAGAAGGAAAGCGCAAGATATCACATTTGCTAAGAAGAAATTAGCACGGGGTTTATTTTAAAATGCCTAATTATCTTGCTCATGTAGAAAAAGGAGATGGTGGCTAGATACCTTCTTTGGAAAGAGAAAGTTAGATCTTTGGGTACATAATTTCATGCTAATTGGAAGACCACATTGGAAAATGATATGAAAAGTGAGTTTCTAGAACTAACAGATAACAGATAATCAGAGTTGGAAGGGACCTTGTAGTTCATCTAGTCCAACCCCCCGCCCAAGCGGGAGACCCTGCACCATTTCTGACAAATGGCAGTCCAATATCTTCTTGAAACTCTCAACTGTTTAAGAAGAACAACAATGGGGTTGAGAATCACTTGGATTTGACACCAGAGTTGTGATTTGTGTGTGTAGGAGCCCAAACGTAGAATCTTGTCTACAGCAAAGGTGGAGAACAATGGCTCCTTTATGACTTATGGTCTTCAACACGGCTGGCTCAGGAATTCTGGGAGTTGAAGTCCACAAGTCATTCCCCACTTCTGGTCTACAGATTCTGAAAGCAGCCACATCATTTCCCAAGCTTGCGACTTCCCAATCTTTTCTTACAGCCCAAAGCCAAAGCTTGAAGGTATAACCGAAATCAGTGTTAAAATAATTAAAAGTAGAGTAATATAAATAATCGTGATAGTTGATATAACTGTGGGAGAACTTTATTAATCAATGCTTACTTTTTACAGCTGCTACTCAATATTGGGCCATAATCTAATTGATTTACAGTTTGCAAAAAGCTTTGAACCTACAAGTATCATCAGGTTGCTCTAGGTATTGATGTAAGAGGAGAAGGTTATGGGAATTACAAACGTCTCTCTAGAAGCTGTAGTAAAGTTCTATGTGTTGGCTGTTTCAGCACCTCCAGATTTAATAGGCAAACACATCTCTCAAATGGAATTTTAGAAATATCTTCCTCATAATAATACCAAAAGCAGAATATTATGACTTACCCCAAAGAATCTCTTCCATAAGTTGGCAGATCTCTGAAGCATGATCATTGGCCATTTTCAAAAAAAGCTCTTTGTCACCAAGTCCTATTTTGTACGATAGATAATTTACTGAAAGGGTCCTTGGTGCTCTCTGAGCTTGGTGGTTTTCTTGCAGACGTTTCATTACCCAACTAACATCATCAGTGCTAGAAGGGAGTGGGGTTTGTGGAGAGGAGGAGGAGGAAAAAACAGAAGACTATATGTTCTCTGAGCTTGGTTGTTGTTTTTTGCAGACGTTTCATTACCCAACTAGGTAACATTATCAGTGCTAGTCATTTCAACTCTGAACTACAAACATTCTCCTTTATAGGTTATTGACTTCTGCCTGAAATTCTGTGTCCTTAAATTTTTGGAGAGGTATAAGTTTGTTAAGGTCACAGACCCACAGTTCATAAACACTGTGAACTGAAAATCATCTGTTTTTGTTCTGTGATGTCCTTCCTGGTTGAGTGACAATCATCAATCATTATGAGGGGTCCTTGGTGCTCTCTGGGCTTGCTTGTTTTCTTGCAAATATTTCATTACTCTAGGTAACATCATCATTGCTTGACTAGCACTGATGATGTTACTTAGAGTAATGAAACATTTGCAAGAAAACAAACAAGCTGAGAGAGCACCAAGGACCTCTCATTTCAATCCTGAGCTACAAATTTTCTCCTTTATCAATCACTAGCCGATAACCTGGCATTGCCTGGGTATCTATTTATCCTAATCCTGTATTAGACAGGAAAGGCCCTGATTTCAGTGACTTGGAAGAAACGTAATCTCTAATGTTGGATTTCCCCCATTACCAAAGAGAGACCCCTTGTGGAGTACTGTGAACCCGATACTATGGCAACTCCACTGCGCTGTACAATAGAAACCATTTTAAGGCAGTACGGTAGAAGCCACTTGAAGGCACAACAGGCTGTATCTTAACAGAACATACACCCTGAGAGGTGTTGGGGGGTATCTTACCCCCACAGTATTTGTTTCCAGAGAATAAGTAGTAATCTGTGTACCAAGTTTGGTTGAAATTGCCCAAGGTGTTCCAGAGTTATGCTGAAATAATAAATATAGATAGATAGGAGAAGATTATTATTGGGATTGGGTCCTAGAGAAAAAGACACGGCTGCTTTCAGAGGTTGAAGACCAGGAGCAAAATTCACCTTCTCACATGGTCCAAAGCACAAGATTTGAAGATCAAATCCAGAGCACAGCAAACTTTTGATCCGCCATATTGTGCAGTTCACATCAGATCTGTCCTTCATAACGGCTAATATAAAGTCTTCTGCTTCAAAGGTTTGGTGTCCTTTGATAGGCCTATCTTTCACTGAAGGTCATCATCCCTCTCGCGTTGAACGTAGTAGGGCTGTTTATTATTCTTATTATTTAGCCTTTTCTCTTCCTACATCTTTACTTCTCTTTCCATCCTCTGTCCCTCTTGCCAGTCTTTAATGGCCAAACTTTCTAGCATGAAAATCAAAGTGAGCCAGATGCAGTATGAAAAGCAACGGATGGAGCAAAAATGTCAAATGTTGAAGGTCTGGTAGATTGGTGGATTTCCGTGGCTCTTTACCATCTTGTTTGTCTTCATTTTAAAACTTTTTTTTCTTTTTGGTGTGGTGCATGTGTGGATTTTTTTTTCCTCCTGTTCCTACATAACCGCCCCCCCCCCCGATGTACGTCTCCAACTAAACCAAAAGTATCTGTGTGTGTTTCTATTTTATTTTATTTTGATTTAGCCTAATACACAAAACCATCAGTTGCCGGTTTCTTTCTTGAAATGCGTTAAGCTGAGCTTTTAAAAAAGAAACACCACCTCAGCTTTCCTTATTGTAAACCAATATTCCATTTGTTGGGGCAGCTGTATTAACCTCTTACATCTTGGCTGACAAGCGTGCCTTTATTGCAGAGAATATTCCTTGATTTTTGGCCTATCCACATTTTTTTAAAGTTACATTGGATTATTAGATCCTTCTGGTATTTTGATTTTATAGAAAGGGAGGATCCCAATTGACTTCTTCTCCAAAGAACCAAAGAAGCTTCTTGGAGGAGAAGCAAAACATCTTCTATCATAGTTTATTCATTTATCCATGTCTGCATTTTTTTTCTTACGCGCAAATGTACAGAGTACACAGTTACATTCCTACACATACACTATTTTTAAAAAATCATTTTACGCATCAAAGCCTGCTTGAATCATTTTTTGTTTGTGAAAGATATCGTTGTAAGAACTTTCAGTCTGGACTCACTTCCACTGAAAGCAGTGAGGGTAGAATTGTGCTTGTCGATATTGTACACGTAATTGTTGGTGAAAACGTGTCATGCATGAGCAAATGGTAATGAAGATCCTTTAAGGATCACATTTCAGTTCAACCCAGGATACTGAATGTTTAAATCAGAGATGGATTATGTTTTTGGCTGGAAGACAGGTTATTTTTATATTTGCATGGGTAAGGTTCAACTTACAACCATTTGCTTAATGGCCATTTGAAGTGACTTATAACAGATCATCAAGCTGACAATCATTTCAGCATCCCCGTGGCTGCATGATCCAAATTCAGATGCTTGGCAATGGATTCATATTTACGATGGTTGCAAAATGTTCATAAAATCGGCTGTGGCTCACTTAACAACCACTTTATATATCCATAGAAAATCTGGTGGTCCCAATTATCGTGGTAAGTTGAGGACTGCCCGTGATATAATTGACACCTTTGAAATGCCATTATTTCAAAATAAATGAACGCCATCTCTACTTTAAACAGCCAACGTTGGTTTAAACCTGTCCCTTTTTAGAAGTGAAAAACAAAATAATATATGTATATATTTTCCCCCCTGTCTGCTCAGGAAGAACTATTGTCTTTAAAAGAGAAATTAGAACAGAAGGAATCGGAGATAAAACGATTGCATGAGAAACTGGTCCTTCAAGTCAAAGAAGACATTGACATCAATGACAAAGGTGAGGTGGAAATTGTAAATACCATTTTTTGTGAGGGATTCTAGGAGTTGAAGTCCATACAGTTCAAGCTGAAAGCCACAGATCTTAAAGTTGCTAAGGTTGAGAAATCCTGGGCTAGATGGTTGCTTATTATTTTTTAACAAGCCAAATGGCAACTCATAAAACATTTCTATGCCTGTTTTAGAGTTGCCATGAACAGAAGGGAGAAGGTGGGGAGAAATTTGAAAGAGCAGTGTAGCAGTTTGGAACTGAAAGTGTGTTCCATTCATATCTTGCAAAAATTATAACTATGCTACCGGAATTTCTGCCCCGCAAATCTCTCATTGGAGAATGTGATTGGTGACTCTTGGCTATGAACATGATTGGAGAACGTGATTGATGACTCTTGGCTATGAACGTGTTTCGTTGGAGAATATGAATTATGATACACCCAGAAGGGTGGTGGGGAACCAGGGTCAAGGCTGACAGTGAATTATGTGTCTCAGAATCGGCTTCATACAAGTCATGCCAACATGTTTGCTCCTAATAAATCCTTTGAAGTTTTTGAAACTTGGCTTGACGCTTGTGATTTAATTAGAGCAACTGCAGGAATCCTGACACCAGGAACAAGTCAATTGTATTTGCCTCTCTCCCTACACCCTACCTGTAAGTCACTAGGAGTAGAAAATTTACTTTGGACATTCTTAAAATTAGGCTGAACAATTTCCTTTTAAAACACGCACCTCAAAAACTAAGCATTTACCCTTTGAAATTAACATCAGCAAATATGAAACAGTGTTGAAGATTTCAGAACAAGGAACAGCTAAATGTACACCTTTAATAAAAGCTAAACAAGCACGAACTTTTTAAATAAAGTAAGAAGCCACAAATTTTTGATTCATGGCATTATAAACTGGTTTTACTTTCTGAAGATGTGTGAGCTCCGAGTGTAATAATTAGCTGATTTATTCAGTTTAGAGGCCATTCAAGTCAATTTTTGATTCTGGACAGCTTACCAAATTGCAATCAATGCTGCATTTTATCCATCTGGGAACAAGGAGGGTGTGTTTGGTGCTTTTTCAAACCTTTTAACCAACAAACCATATGAGTTGTATTAGTTTGTTAATTTAAAATTATTCAATTAGCTAAATTTAATAGCTAAATTTTAAAATAACTAAATAACTGTACATAATTAAACCTTGGAAATAATAAATGCATCTATATTATTGCAAAGGTTTTACATTTGATGGGTTACTCCAACGTCATGATGCAGATCGTTATCGGTGGCATCCTGTGAGCCACGAATAAAATTTTTGCATTGTGCTTTAAAAGTGAAGACATTAAGATGTGGATGATTTTAAAAATCAGGTCAATCTCAACTGTGAAAATTTAGGGAGTGATTTTACCAGTTACTCCCTCTTGACCCAATTTCACAAAGTGGTTGGGGGTAGGAGATTTGCAGTAGGCATGCTAAGTGAACTGCTTTTGAGGTTCTAGATTTTTACATGAATGTTGTGGCTTGTCAGCCACCACCAGCTGAATCAGAGGAGGAGGAGGTGTGGGAGTCAGGGTCAGCATCAAAGCAACCTGGGAGCTCCGAGGGGGAAGAGGGAATGGAGCTGACAGAGAGAGGGGTGCAGGCAAAGCCTGGGCCATCTATCAGCCCTCAGATGGAGAGTCAACAGCCCCCAGGTCTGGAGGTGGAGAGGAAGAGGAGGAACAGCTGGGTCCAGTGCCTGATGTGCAGATGCGCAGAAGGCAGAGGAGAGGACAGCAGTGGAAATCTATGGGCTGGTCCTCGGGATGGAAGAGCCACTGCTGGTAGCAAAGCCCCACCAGAGCTCTGGGGATAAAAGGCAGGGGGTGGAGATGAATAGATGTGGCAGACACCTTGTCAGAATTCCGTCAGTTACTCCAATTAAATCATGAGCCTCGAGCCACACTCCCAAAACTAAAGAGGGTTTATTTGAAGTTAACATTCTACATCTGGCACTAACCTGCACATAGCCAACTCTGAGAAATGTAATTCACTGTCACCCTTTATCCTGCTTTTCTCCCCACCCCTCTGGGTGTATCATCCAATGGAAAACATCCATAGCCAAGAATCATCAATCATGCTCTCCAATTCGATTTTTGTGGGGCAGAAGCTTCAGTCATCTAATCAGTCTTTAAAGAAAATATGAATGGAATGTACTTTCGATTCCACACTGGATTTTTGTGGGGCAGAAGCTTCAGTCATCTAATCAGTCTTTAAAGAAAATATGAATGGAATGTACTTTCGATTCCACACTGCCGCCTGCTCTTTGAAATTCCCCCCCCTTCTTTCTGTTGTCAATTCTAAAACGTGTACACAAAATGTTTTATGAGTTAACACAACTATTCCTTTGGTGGCCAGCTGGACTTGTTACCAGAACTGCTGGCGCTCCTAATAAAGGAATCATTGATTTAACTGCAGAGGGTTTGTCATATTCAGGGAGCTGGGTCAGAACAATTTGTGAACAAATCTGGTAACAAATGCGCTACAGGAGGTTTGATGCTGATTTGTCTCGTGGGTCTTCCTGCACAGATGACAATTGTAAAAAGAAGCTGAAAGACAAAAGTAAGGGTTTTTTTTTAAATGTCCTCTCTCCAACATGTTTCACACATTGTTTTCCCAGTAGTGCTTCCTGCATGTATCATGCGAAAACCATATTAACAAAACCCCTCACCTCATCTTCACCCTTCATCTGTAGTTCAGCGAGGGAAACAGTAAAGGGGACCCTTGTGGTTTTTAAATGCTCTACAGGTGGTCCTTGACTTACAATTGAGCCCAAAATTTCTGTTGCTAAGTGAGATGGTGGTTGTTAAGCCCCATTTTACGACCAGTCTTTCCACAGTTGCTAAGTGAATTGCCACAGCTATTAAATTAGTAACATGGTTATTAAGTAAATCTGGCTTTACTTGTCAGAAGTTTTCCAGAGGACAATGCAACTGTCATAAATATGAACCGGTTGCCGAGCGTCTGAATTTTGATCATGTGATCAGGCTGCCATAGTTGTAGGTGTGAAAAACAATCATAAGTCACATTTTTTTGGTGCCGTTGGAACTTGGAACGGTCACTAAATGAACTGTTGTAAGTTGAGGACTACCTGTATTTTCCCTTTAAGGGAAGTGATGGATTTCTAATAGCAATAGTTCTTGGTTCACAGTTGGGAACATGCTTAGCATGTAACGCAAAGGTCTCCATTTCGGTTCAACTGGATTGATTAAATTGATCTGAGAGCAACAAGTACCTTTGATAAATTCCATTCTCACAAGTCTAATTGATTTTATTTATCAGAGATCACAAAATGGTCCTTGCTAGCATCTTCTACTGTTTTTTTGTGAGAAACTAAGGCTGAATAGCAATAGAACTCAGACTTATATACCACTTCATAATGCTTTACAGCCCACTCTAAGTGATTTACAGAGTCAGCCTATTTTCCCCAACAATCAGGGTCCTCATTTTACTGACCTCGGAAGGATGGAAGGCTGAGTCAACCTTGCGCCATTCAGGATCGAACTGCTGGCAGTGGGCAGAGTCAGCCTGCAATTCTCCATTCTAACCACTGCACCACCACATATCAGCATGACATTTTATGGCAGTAGAGACATCCACCTTCTTGTCTTAAATCTCTCATTTCAGAATCACTTTGATATAATCCATTACCATGTTTTTTCCTACTCTTTTTATGTTTCTTCACCTGTTCCATTTTCCATCACTTTGTTTTGCGGCTGTTGATGTTATTTCATCAATGTTTTAATCTCTGGAGATTTGTAACGTTAATGACAAATGAATAAGATTGAGCATTCCCATTGTATTTTACAGAGCAACAGTTGCGTAGTTGGTAAGAGTGAGTCAAAAATCACAAACTTGTCGTTTTTAGAATTCCCATTTTACATTGCTTTTGAGTCCTTCACACATTGTCCCCTGATTTAAAATTTGTCACTTTGGTTAACATTGTGTTGACTTCAATTTACAAGTTGGCTTGCAGTGTCTTTCAATGCTGCCAGTACTGTAATGGACGAGAAGTGTGCAAGGAATGATGATTATTAATCTTCAATGCGCATGATCGTCACATGCCCCTTTCTCCATTAAAAACTAATTTGATTTCTTTCTGTTTAAATTTGGGGTTTAACTGAAAGGAATCTAGCTGTAATTCTCCCAGTTCGTGCTAAACTATAGAGTTGGTCAAGATTGGTTTTCTTTCTAACCTTCCACGGGAATGTAAGCAGTAGTCTTTATATTTTAGGTGTTGAAGTTCAAAAGATGAAGAAGGCCGTGGAATCTCTGCTGGCAGCAAATGAAGAAAAGGTAGGCATGAACGTATTTTCTGATTTTGATTTTGGTAACTCAAAAGAAGGTATTGAGTTGGTGACCCTGAGGTCCAAGGCTAGTCATAAAAGCTGGAATTTATGAATTTGCTGGAGTTTTTAAGATCAATAAAGAGTTGTAATGTTGCTTTCTTGCAGACGTTTCATGACCCAAGTAGGTAACAACATCAGGGCTAGAAGGGAGTGGGTTTTGTGGAAAGGAGGAGGAGAAGGAGGAGGAAGAGAAGGAGAAGAATTAGAAGGATATGGAGAAGAAAAAGGAAAAAGAGAAGGAGAGGGATGGGAGGAGGAGTAGGGCCCTTGGTGAGTTCTGAGCTTGGTTATTTTCTTGCATACATTTCATTAACCAAACTAGGTAACAGTGCTAGTGATGATATTACCTAACACTTACACTGATGATGTTACCTAGTTGGGTAATGAAATGTCTGCAAGAAAGCAACCAATCTCAAAGAGCACCAAGGACCCCTTGCTCTTAAGATCCTGGAGCTTCCAGTGTTTCAGAGTAAGGCATTTTGCTTCACATTCAATCCTGGGAAAATACCTGGATGCCTTCAGGTATCACAGTTACAAGTTGCGTTTACATTCTTCCATTCAGCGTGTTGCTCAACCATACCACGGAACCATAACTGCGTGAAACAGGTGTTTTATTTCTAAATCAGTTTGATGCTCGGTCAGGATCTCCTGCTTTGGGCAGGGGCCTGGACTAGAAGACCTCTAAGGTCCTTTCCAACTCTTGTTATTCTATGCCTTAAGTGATTCAAAGAGAGGCCTTTCTTTGTTCTAGGATCGGAAGATCGAGGACCTTCGCCAGTCCCTCAATCGCTACAAGAAGGTGCAGGATATGGTCATTTTGGCTCAAGGGAAGAAAGGTATAGAATGCCACTCCATTCCATATTTTCCATTCCACTTCACTCTACTTGCAGAATGGCAAACCCGTGATGGCAAAGAAGACGCTTGATCTATAAATTTCTGATTTTCTATTCTTAGGCAAGGATGATGAAAGCGAGGAATCTGGGAGTCCAGCATCGGTCTCCTCAATTTTGTTAGAACCACAGAATCTAAGCGAAGCTGACAAAACTCCTT
This sequence comes from Notechis scutatus, assembly GCF_049901735.1. Lineage (NCBI taxonomy): Eukaryota > Metazoa > Chordata > Lepidosauria > Squamata > Elapidae > Notechis > Notechis scutatus. The sequence goes on along the minus strand of NC_142014.1, from coordinate 31,256,337 downwards.
CTTCCACTCTGCTTTCAAGTTCTCCAAACCATGAAGAGTTGAGGACCACAAATTCCGAAGAGGTATTTCATTTTTTTCCCTCCGTTAGCTTCCCTTCCGACACTTTCTGGGAAACCGAATAGGTATTCAATTTCAGATTTAGAACATTTTTTAAAAAAATATTTGTACTATAGACCTTAAATTATATCAGGAGAAAACTTGACGGTTTCAGGTTATGGAGCTTGTGTTACGCTTCTGTATTAGGCTAATAAATAGAATAGAATAGAACAGAGAATAGAATAGAATAGAATAGAATAGAATAGAATAGAATAGAATAGAATAGAATAGAATAGAATAGAATAGAATAGAATTCTTTATTGGCCAAGTGTGATTGGACACACCAGGAAGTTGTCTTGGTGAAAATGCTCTCAGTGTACATAAAAGAAAAGATACATTCATCAAGAGTCCAGAATCATCAGGTACAACACTTAATAATAGTCACAGGGTACAATAAGCAATCAAATCATACTAGGAAACAGTCAATATAGATCTTAAGGATGCAAGCGACAAAGTTACAGTCATACAGTCACAAGTGGGAGGGGATGGGTGATAAGGAGTGATGAGAAGATTAACAGTAATAGTAGTGCAGACTTTGTAAATAGTTGGACAGTGTTGAGGGAATTATTTGTTTAGCAGAGTGATGGCGTTCAGGAAGAAACTCCCCTCATGTCTAGTTGTTCTGGTGTGCAGGGCTCTATAGCGTCATTTAGAGGGAAGGATGTCCAGGATGTGAGGGGTCTGTAGATATTTTCATAGCCCTCTTTTGGACTCATGCAGTATATAGGTCCTCAATGGAAGGAATGTTGGTAGCCATTGTTTTTTCTGCAGTCCTAATTACTCTCTGGAGTCTGTGTCTGTCTTGTTGGGTTCCAGAACCAAACCAGACAGGTATAGAGGTGCAGATGACAGACTCAATCATTCCTCTGTAGAACTGGCTCAGCAGCTCTTTGGGCATTTTGAGCTTCCTGAGTTGGCGCAGAAAGAACATTCTTTGTTGTGCTTTTTTGATGACGTTTTTGATGTTAAGTGTCCATTTTAGGTCATGTGATATAGTAGAAGCTAGAAATTTGAAGGTCTCTACTGTTGATACTGTGTTGTCTAGTATTGTAAGAGGTGGTAGTATGGGAGGGTTTCTTCTAAAGTCTACCACCATTTCTATGGTTTTGAGTGTGTTCAGTTCCAGATTGTACCAGTTACATCACGAGCTATCTGTTGTCGCTTAGTGCAAAATACAATGTTTCTTTTTAAATTGTAGAATTTCACCCAGCTCCACACTAGCGTCTTGCAAGTTTCCATTCCTTCTTTTTCACAACCGTTCAGACATTCAGAAGAACAGAGCGAAAAAGGAAATGTCCCATCCAAGATGGAAATTGAAAGTGAAAGCAGGTAAGAACACCTTATGCAATACTCCCTAGGTTTTTCGTGAAGAAATTGAACGTAATAATTTTTTTTAGATCCATATACTTCTGGTCAACTCATAAAATATTTCTAGGGTCTTTTTAGAGTTGCCAACAGAAAGGGAGTGGGGAGCAGTGCGGCAGCTTGGAAATCAAAAGTGCATTCCATAAATAGTTTTTCAAAGATAGTAAATAGGTGACTGAAGTTTCTACTGCACAAAATTCTAACTGGAGAGCATGATTGATGACTCTTGGCTATGGAGGTGTCCCATTGGAGAATATGAATTATGATACACCCAGGGGGTGGGGGAAAAGCAGGGTCAAGGATGACAGTGAATGATGTTTCTCAGAGTCGGCTGCACCCAGGCAGTCCTGGACATGTTAACTCCCAATAAATCCTTTTGAAGTTTTGGAAGTTTGGCTCGAGACTCATGATTTAAATGGGGGGAACTGCCGGAATCTTAACACTTTTCTCACAAAGTGAGAGGTTGGCCAAGGAAACATAATACAGGCAGTCCTAGAGTAATGCCAAATTTCTGTTGCTAAGTGAGAACAGTGTTGAGTTTTGGGCCATTTTACAAGCTTTCTTGCCTCAATTGTTAAGTGAATCACTTCAGTTGTTAAGTTAGTGAGACGGTTGTTAAGTGAATTTGGCTTCCCCATTGACTTCTCTTGTTGGAAGGTCACAAAAAGGGACCATGGGACCCCAGGACCCCATCATAACTACGAGTCAGTTGCCAAGTGTCCAAATTTGGATCATATGATCACGGGGATACTGTAACGGTCATAAGTGTGAAAAACGTTCACAAGTCACTTTTTTCAACGTTGTTGGAACTCCGAACAGTCACTAAACACACTGTTGTAAGTCAAGGACTGGCTGTATAGAGTGGTTGCAGGGATACATAGATACCAACTTTGGTAATGTTTGCCAATTCCAGTAGGAGAGAATGCGAAATAATTTTTGCATAGTCGTGGTTGTTATTATCCTGCTGAGACCTGAACCAAATCCAATGATTTTGATCTTAGGGGGACAATATTTTGCCAGGGTTTTATTTGAGGAAAAGCATCAAGAATTCAAACAGATTTTTTTTGGGGGGAGGGGGGGAGAGAAAAAATTCGATAGCATTTAGACAGAGATGAGAACATTCCTATGCTATTTTGTGAACTTCTCGTAATTTCCCTTAAAAAAAACGGAAATTTCGTTCCAATATAACTCACGGATTGCCGTCAAACTTAATTTTAGAAGAATGAGCCTAGACTATATTTCTTTCCCGTCTAGAACAATTTCCAGAACCGTAAAGCCTACGCACTTGAAATTTGGCCCCTAGGGGCTCACTAAAAAAGGATTTGGCATCAGAGACTTAGTATTTCCTAGATGATGATGATGATGATGATGATGATGATTATACACAAAAATGACAGTATACGCAGCAAACAAGATAACCATGCTGCGTTTCATATCACAAATCGCTAGTCGAATACTTCCCAAGCGTTTAGGACTGCGTGATGTATCGGCGGATTATGTGAGCAGATCCCAGTAAGGTGGCCTTCTGCAGCTGATCAATGGTGATCTTGTCAGCGCCAATAATAATAATAATAATAATAATAATAATAATAATTATTATTATTATTATTATTATTATTATTATTACTATTACTACTACTATTATTATTACTATTATTATTAACGCGCTCTGATGCTAAGGAGTTCTATTTCCCCTCCCCTCCTGAAAAGAAATCTCCTCCAAATGCAAAACACAAGCAGAGGAGTTTCAGTTTCAATTTCACAGCACCAAGCAGCTTTAGGACAGAACAGTTGAGCTAAGCCACGCCCAGGCTCCTTGCTGTCTCCTTCTTGCTCACACAGCAAATACTGTTTCAGTTTCCAAACAGCCCTTAACTCTCTTACACACTGACAGGACGCTAGCTAGATGAATACCGATGGATGCTGGTAGGCAGAGGCAGAATTTCCCCCTCCCTTATTTTCCTCCCCAAAAGCTAAGCCCGACCACATAGTTTCATAGCCAAGCATGGGTATTCAACTAGTTTATTTGTATTAGTAACTATTATTTATAATTTTTATTATTTATTAGTAAAATAATTTTATAAGTGATAATACTATAAGATGAGGCAGTATTGTTAAGGCTCTCTTTATTTTCTTTTAATCTTCTTTTTGCAGCGAAAAACACCTGGCAGTGGTTTCCATAGAAACCCAACTAAGTGATACAAAAATGTAAGTATCCTATCAAAATCTAAATCTTGACACACCCGAACCCCAAAACCATTAAACTCTTTTACAGAAATGCCTTTGTGTTGTTGATAGGGGTTTGGTGCCTGCAGGGATGGTGGAGTCAAAAACGTGGCTGCCATTTTGACTTTTCTGCCCCTTCCCGGCATCTACAGCTGGTTCTTCCCCTGCTTTTATTTCTCTGCTGCTCTTCCAGTTACTCTAGCCCAGTTTCCCTTTTCTGTTACAGCGTGAAGCATCTCCAAGCAAGCTGTATAGCACCAGGGATATATCGAATTTTGTAATATATATATATATATTCCCAAATAATTTCTGGCTAGTTTTTCCTTGCAAGGCAAAAAAAGAGAGATTGATTTCCGGCGCTCCTAAATTAATCATTAGCACTGGCGCTTCGATTAATCCAAGTTATGAAATAGTTTTTGCTGGACTGAGGTGCATATTTTTGTAACCATTTCTAACCCAATAATTATTTCACAGTGAATACCTGAGAGAATATTCTCCCTACAGGTTTAATCAAAGAGGAATGGCGGGCTGTGAAGGGGAGACCATACCAAATGTTTAAATCTTCTTGGTTACTAAGTGATTACTAATAGTACAGGTAGTTCTCGACTTACAACAATTCATTTAGTGATCATTCAAAGTTACAATGGCACTGGAAAAAATGTGATGGATGACCATTTCTCACACTTACATGTGATCAAAATTCAGATGATTGGCAGCTGACTCATATTTACAATGATTGCAAAGTTCCAGGGTCTCGCGATCTCTTTTTGTGACAAGGTCAGATTCACTCAACAACTGTGTTACTAATTTAAGAATTGTGGTGATTCACTTAACAGCTATGGCCATAAAATTGGGGACTTAACAAATGTCTCACTTAGCAACAGAAATTTTGGACTACATTGTGGTCGTAAGTCGAGGACTATCTGTATTTCAGGGGTTTTTAGTGAAAGGGTGTGATGACCCAGGGCGTGGCACAAAAGCGACAAAGTCACAAAAGTAGGTAAAGTCCCTTTAATTCCTCCAACTTGGCTCCCAATGTCCAGTTATCATTGGATGGAGAAAAAAACTCTCCCAAGAACAGTTTTTAAAGGGAAGAAATTCAGTCTGAACCCAAAGTCCATATAGATTATTAATAAAAACCAACACAAACCACGCTGCAGCATTTTTTTCCCCAAACCCCAAAAACTTTAACCTTAGACTGTCTACTATTGACCTCACCCCTTTCCTAAGAGGTCCATGTATCCATAACTATGTTTTTATTATCTTGTAAGCAATTGACAAATAAAAATAAAAAATAAATTAACGAGACAGGGCATGGTAATGAATTGCAGACTTCAAAAGATAACGAAACACACACAGTTGGGAGGATGCCAAAACCCAGATAAGACTTGACAAACAAAGATAATGCATGCTTTGCTTCTAGCAAGGTACTGTGCGCAAACACCCTCTTTATCCTGTTTTCCCAGCTGCAGCTAATGAAGGGAATCAAGCCCTTTTTCTCCCCCATAATCCATGTTGCTCCCTTATCCGTTCATGCCTTAGGATGCAGAGGAGGTGGGCCTGGGTCTTCCTCTGAATGCCCAGCCAGACTGTGCCCTTCCCCAGTTTCCTCCCCAGCCACTGGAGCCACACTCCCTGTCAGCTGTTCGACCTTCCCCTCGGAATCAGACTCCAACAGGGGCATGACAAAGGGTTTTGGAAATACAGATACAGATAATCAGAGTTGGAAGGGACCTTGTAGGTCATCTAGTCCAACCCCCTGCCCAAATGGGAGACCCTACACCATTTCTGACAAATGGCAGTCCAATCTCTTCTTGAAAGTCTCAACTGATGGCGTTCCCACAACTTCCGAGGGCAAGCTGTTCCATTGGTTGATTGTTCTCACTGTCAGAAAGTTTCTCCTTATTTCCAGGTTAAATCTCTTCTTGTTCAGTTTCCATCCATTGTTCCTTGTCTGGCTTACAGGAGCTTTAGAAAATAGCTTGACCCCTTTTTCCCTGTGGCAGCCCCTCAAATATTGGAAGACCGCTATCATGTCTCCCCTGGTCCTTCTCTTTACTAGACTAGCTAAGCCCAGTTCCTGTAACCGTTCTTCGTATGTTTTAGCCTCCAGTCCCCTAATGATCCTGGTTGCTCTTCTCTGTACTTTTTCTAGAGTCTCAACATCTTTTTTATAATGTGGTGACCAAAACTGGATGCATTACTCTAGGTGTGGTCTTACTAAGGCTTTATAGAGTGGTATTAGTACTTCCCTTGATCTTGACTGTATCCCTCTGTTAATGCAATTTTGGATTGCATTAGCTTTTTTGGAGGCTGCTGCACACTGCTGGCTCATATTTAGCTGGTTGTCCACTAAGACTCCAAGATCCCTCTCACAATTACTTCTATTGAGCCTGGTTTCACCCAGTCTATATGTGTACTTTTGGTTTTTCTTGCCTAAGTGTAGGACTTTACTTTTCTCTACATTGAATTTCATTTTGTTAGATATGGCCCAGTGTTCTAGTCTGTCAAGATCCATCTGGATCTTGAGCCTATCTTATTGGGTGTTAGCTATTCCTGCCAGCTTAGTATCATCTACAAATTTGGTAAGTTCCCCTTCTATTCCCTCACTGTTTTTCTTTCTCAATGGTATTGTGCTGGTCTGGGCTTCTAAGATCATACTTTTTACAGTTTCCCAAGATTCTTGAGTTGTTTTCCCCTTTAGGATTTTCATCCATGGAATCTTTCCCAAGTTCTTTCTGAGTTTATTGAAATCTTCTCTTTTAAAATCCAAGACTCTGGTGTCATTATGTTCTGTTGCTTGTGTTTGTGTTATGTTGAATTCTAGTATGACATGGTCACTCTCACCCAAGGTTCCTGCAGTTTCAGCTTCCTCTATCACTTCTTCTCTGTTTGTAACAATTAAGTCCAGTATGGCTGTCCCTCTAATTTCACCCTCTACCTTTTGGACAACAAAGTTGTCAGCTAGGTTGGTTAGGAACTTATTTGATTTCTCACTTGGTGCAGAATTAGTTTTCCAATTGATATCAGGATAATTGAAGTCTCCCATTACTATTGTTGTGTGTTTCCTGCATATGTTTGTTAGTTGGCTGGCAAAAAGGACATCTATTTTTTCTGCTTGATTTGGTGGCCTATAATATACGCCTATGGCCATGTCATTCTTTTTTCTTTTATATTGACCCATATGCATTCTAGGAGGTTTTCATCTTTGGTTTCATGCATTTCTGTAGCAATATAGTGGTCTTTTACATACAGTGCAACTCCACCACCTCTTTTATGGGGTCTGTTTTTTTTAATAGTTTGTATCCTTCTACCAGTATATTCCAGTCATGGGTTTCATCCCACCAAGTTTCTGTTATTCCAACTATATCATATTTACCTTCATGTATTCGTAGTTCGGAAGGAGAGATAGAAATTGAAGTCCTATGGAATTGTTTTGGAGAAAGTTTATCAAATTATCGTTAAATATATCATAGTGGGAGGGAGACACGCAAAATCAGAACAGGATACTCTGAACTTATAAGAAGTCTTCCAGCTTTTCCAAGGGATCTTCTGATATTTCTTTTACAGAAAGAAAGCTCCTTCAATTTTGGACCGCTTGAGAGAAAGTTGATTTTATTTTTGTTGTCCTTGAGACAAACTTGATTCCAAACAAGTCCGTGCAATTTTCCTTGGCAATGCTTTTCCAGAAATAGTTTGTCCTTTCTACCTTCCTAGAGTTGAGAAGGATTAAATAAAGTCACCCAGAGGGTTTTGTGCCTAATGCAAGACCAGAATTTAATCTTCTGGTTTTTTAGCCTGATATCTTAACTACTACACCAAGCCTGTTCTCATTTAGGGGAAAAAAAATAAAAAATTTACCTCAGCCAAGGGTTTCATTATTTTAAAGTCTCTTTTGCACAGATATCACATACTAGAAGAATAATTTCTCTTTGCTATTATGGAAACATGGCAACTGGTCCTTTGTGTGACAAATCAGTTTGGAAATTAAATCTGAAAACTAAAACTAAATGAAAAAAGAGACAGCATGTTCATTTTGTGCATGACTTGAGCATTGAAGAGGTTTATTCATTGCATATTGTCATTTAAAAATCACACACACACAAAAACATGTGGTTTGATCTTTTGTGCATCTGGTTTTGGAAACTTAGTTTGAAAAATTGCAGGAGAATGAATTTTCAGAGCTGATGTGCATTTGCAAAGTTTTATATACTGGGACTTTGAGGATAATGGATTCAGTTATATGAATCTTCATACTCTTGAACACATTTATGACCTTTTAAAATTTTTAGTCCCATAATATCAATTAATTTTAGAGGGAAATTGAATCTTCAGGAACGATTAAATTGGAATTTATCAAGTGATTCCTTTCCCTATTTAATCAGACTCATTGGGTTTCTTGTCTGAGCTAAATTAATATAATGAAAACGTGCCAAGTGAAATATTTCTGTATAGTAGCAACTCATTACCAGTTATACAGGATTGTGAATCCTGACTTATGTTTCATGTAAGCACAATCATTATCTTAGAAAAATTTATTGACCAACCTACCAATTTTCTCTTTGGTGTCCTTGGAGCTCTCTGAGTTTGGTGGTTTTGTGGTAGTTCACCAGGACCTGATGATGTTCATGAATGAAGACAAATAGATGTGCCCCAGGATAATGTTGCAGGATTCAATCTGCTAGAAAGAAGTTCCCTGAAGATGGGCTCCAACATGAATCCAAAAATTCAGAAGACAAAACTTCTGGTCCCTGTGACTGACCCAGATGGGATCCTGCAACTGATGATGTTCTCTAGTTGGGTCATGAAACATCTGCAAGAAGACCACCAAGCTCAGAGCACCAAGGACCCCACTGTTCAAACCTAAGCTTCAAATATTCTCTCCTATCCATACCAGGCCTTGTTTGTAGATGTGCCCATAACTCACATTAGGGACAAAGTTTTTATTTATTTATTTGCAGTTGTGTGCAAAAATATTTGGAATTTAAGAGACTCCATCCCACGTGTTTGGAATTCAAACACGACTTGAAACGATGGTTCTAAACTTACCAAAAGTGTTCTAATGGTATCCCAGTTATTCTGGAAGTAATTCCAAGCTTGAAACAACAACCCGACCAGTCTGAAAATTTATTCATCCCTATAGGTTCTTGACCCCATGCATATCAGAACTATCCTTGAATTATTCTAACCAATGTTGTTTTTCCCAACTGGAAAAAAAATCATGAGAGACTATAGACATGGGCTAGATTTTCAAGGAATAAGTTGTGGGAAACTATTGCGTTTTCTTGAGATTCCTAGTTTTCTCCTTTGGTGAGATATCAATTGGAGAACTTCCTCAACTTTGTTCGAATTTTTACCTTGCTGATTGAATGTATGAGACCCAAATTTAAATTTTTGTTTGCTTATTTTTCTTATAATTTGTTCCAAAAGTTCTGCTCTAAAGAAATCTAGCAGTCTTGGAAACTTGAAGAAAGATGCCTCAGAGGTAGGTAATCCTACTTTTTTTTCTCTTTAAATATTCTTATTGATCATTGATCTGCTATTATTAACTCATGCTGTTCTTTTCAGTCCTTTATCTGTATTTCATGGTTTTGAAATTGCCTGTGAATATTAATTACTTAAAAATAATTTATGTGCTGGAAGCTTCATTAAATATTTCCAATCATACATCATTCTAGCTAGGTTTATTTTGAAAAAAAAAAAATAGTATTTATAATTTTATTAGAAAAAGGTTTTCATTTGTCTATTTTTAAACAAATGTCTAAACATAATAAAACAGATTGTTTTATAAGATACAATCAGGATGTTTTATTAAGTTGTGTGTCATGGATGACTTGAATTGAACACATTTTAGTTTACAATTAAATGAAGAGTGATTCAATGAAATAGCAATTTATGTGACATATTTAATATGCCAAATTCTTCTCCACAGGATAAAGAGTCCAGAGACAAGCTAGCAGAGGTAATGGGATAAATAGACAGAGCTGGTTGTTTTTCTATCATATTCCTCTATGTTTGAACAATGTCCTCTTTTGTGATTACAGACCAGTTCACAAATTTTGCAAATGTGCATGCATTACAAAATTCAGAGAAATGTAAAAACTGAACGAGAATTGTATTTGGGATGGAAAATACAATTGCAATAATAAGAATAACAATAATAATCTATCACTCTTACATGTTTTATCCATGACCTGGTCATCGAAACTACACAATTATGGATGAACCATGTAACAATGATACCCGTTGTCATTGGGGCACTTGGTACCATGTCCAAGAATTTTATAAAATAATCAAGAAATTGCAGGTTCTTTCAATATCACCAGTGGAACTGCAAAAAACTTTGCTACTCGGAACAACATACATTTTAAGAAGATATTTGGTTGATACCTAGGATGCTGGCAGCAACCTGTATCAACCATCAGTGCCAGTCGATTATATTTGTGATACATTTTTAAATGTTCAGTTGACTAAGTTTCATGTTTAATGAATAAAAGTTTATAACAACAACAATAATAAAATAAGAATAAGAACTTGTGTGTTACCCCAATTGTAATTGGAGCCCTTGGAGCAATACGTAAAGGGCTACCTCGCTATTTGGAAATCCTGAATTTATCAGACTTGAATACGCTGATTCTACAAAAAAACCACCCTACTTGGAACAGCTTATATCCTCCAACGCTACCTGAACATTTCCTAGGTCCTTGGTTAGGACTTGAGCTGTTGAGCTACCAACCAGCCCCAAAGGCTGTGAATATCACTAAAGATCAACTAATAATAACAATAACAACAACAATAATAATACTTGGTTGATACCTAGGATGCTGTCAGCAACCCATATCAACCATCAGCGCCAGTCGATTATATTTGTGATACATTTTTAAATGTTCAGTTTGACTAAGTTTCATGTTTAATAACAACAACTACTACTACAACAACAACAACCCAATGAAACCACTAACTATAGTATCAAGTTCTGGGTAAATCTAACTCACCATTTTGGCAGGCAAGTTAAAACCAAATGTACAAGGACGCTTATCAATATTTTTTTTAAATATATGTCTTTAAAGTTCTTGAGAACTTCATACCTCTTGTGTAATACAGGTAGTCATAGACTTATGACCACAACTGAACCCAAAATTTCTGTTGTTAAGCGAGTTTTGTGCCATCTTACGATCTTCCTTGCCACCGTTGTTAAGCAAATCACTACAGTTGATAAGTTAGTAACCCGGTTGTTAAGTGAACCTGGCTTCCCCATTGCTTGTCAGAAGGTGGCAAAGGGGGAATCACATGACCCCCCAGGACATGGCAATCGTCATAAATGTGAATCAGTTGCTAAGTATCTGAATGTTGATCACATTATCATGGGGATGGTGCAGAGGTCGTAAGTGTAGAGAATGGTCGTAAGTCCCTTTTTCCAGTACTGTTGTAACTTTGAACGGTCACTAAATGAACTGTTGTAAGCTGAGGTCTACCCGCAATAGCGTTCAGGTGCATTTTGAGGAGGCTATCTTCATTTGACTTTTGATCTTTCCCACTTCAAGACTCTTGTGTCCCGTGATGTCATGGACCGTGATTGCAAAGTTGACTTTTTCTTTTTCTTTCTTTTTTCCCTCCAACCAATCAGAATAAATCACCGGTGGAGAATAGCAAATATGTAACCCTTCCTTGCAAGTCTCCGGGTGAAGAAGAGGCTTTCGGATCACGCAAAGCCAGGTCATCCTTCGGCCGAGGTTTCTTCAAGATCAAAAGTAACAAACGGACAGCAAGCGCACCTAATTTGGGTAGGTCCAGACGTAGCATTCAACTTTTTAAACTTCATAGGCAGAAGGAGATGAAATACTCCACTCTTATTATAGTACATCAGGGTTGTGATTTAAGAGCTGATCAGCTGCTGCAATGATGTAATAATGGGAATGAGTCAGCAAGGTTTTGGCTGTTATCCCTTTAAGAGCCTGTATAATAAGGAGAGGCCCTGTTAGGACAGCGCTCTCTCTCTCTTGCTTGTGTGTTCTTCCCTGCTGTAATTTGCTGCTTGTTTGACCTCTTGTGATGACCCGGGGCATGGCACAAAGGCAACACAGTCAAATAAGCAAGAAGAGTCCCTTTATTATTTCCAACTTTGCCCTCAATGTCCAGGTTACCTTTGGCTGGAGAAAATCTCTCCCAGGAGTAGGCTTTAACTGTAGAAAATTTAGTCCAAAACAAGGTACATGCAAACTGTAACAAAAAATCCAAACAAACCACGCTGCAGTAATTAACTTGACAGGGAAGGAGAAGGAATTGCAGACTTGAAAGCACAGAAAAACTCACACAGTTGGGAAGATGCCAGCAACACAAATAAGCCTCGAGGATACCAGATAAATTTGCTTCCAATAGCTTGTTGCACGCAGCTTCCCTTTTTAAACACTGTGTTCCCAGCTGCAGCTAATGAAGGGAATCAGGGCCCTTTCTCCCCTGTAAGCCATGCAATTCACATTGCTACCTTCTCCATTTCTCCCTGCATGCCCTAGGATGAAGAGGGGATGCGCCTGGGTCTTCCTCTGAACTCCCTCTCCCTTGTTTTTACCTATTCCCTACTCTGCCCAGCCAGACTTTGCCCTTCCTCAGTTTCTTCCCCAGCCAATGGAGCTACACTCCCTGTCAGCTATTCGGCCTCCCCCTCCAAATCAGATTCTGACAGGGGCATGACACCTCTGCCTATAGTAAGTGTATGTATAACATATGTTCTTTTGTAGATAAAACCACTATTTATTACAAACCTCTGTTTGCTGCTATTTCTCCTGGGTTGTCTCACTTAGTAAAGCTGTGTGCACACTGACCTAACATTTTTCCGTTTGCAAAATGCAGAAAAGAGGCATTGGGCAGCTGAAGGAAAGAAAACCAGTTGTTTTGTTTAGTATCTACAAAATTCAAACTTACCCTTGAGTTTCTGCGAAAGTATGCCCAAAATAATATCAGGCACAGGTAGTCCTCGACTTATGACCACAATCGAGCCCCCCAATTTAGGTTCTTAAGTGAGATGTTTGTGAAGTGAATATTGCCCATGTTACGGCATTTCTCCCCGCCGTTGTTAAGGGAAGCAACTGCAGTTGATAAGTTTGTAACCCGGTTGGTAAGTGAATCTGGCTTCCCCGTTGATTTGGCTTCTCAGAACGTCACCAAAAAGGGGGGTCGTGAAAAGTGGGAAGCTGCAACGGTCATAAGTATGAACCAGTTGCCAAGTGTCTGAATTTGGATCATTGGGGGTACAGCAAAGGTCGTAACTCTGAAAAATGGCTGGAAGTCACTTTTTTTCAGTGCCGTTATAACTTTGAATGATCGCTCAATGAACTGTGAGTCGAAGACTGCCTGTTGTGCACACTGTGTTTGGTGATTAATTTCAAATGTGGTTTTACTTAAATGCACCTCTGTTGTGTAGTGATAATCTACATGCCTTTGCTCTTATGCCAATAGCTGTGGATCATGCCATCTTGCCATCTTTCCACTAGAGAAAAAAAAAAGACATAGTTTGGACAGTAATGTGTACACACACACACACACGGACTCTAGAATCATGTGACATTTTTAGGCTAAGTATACTAGGAAGTGCAGCTGTAGGGGAAGGAGTGGCAGAACCTGGTGGTGGCGTTAAAAGAGGAATCGGCCTAGAATCCCTACGTAGTCACAAGCAGAGTCCGGCCAACTCCTCTGTAGCTACAGGGTTGAACTTCCACTGCTCAGCAACCCAATCATGTTTACATCTGTTTGCGGCATCCTTTGATCACACAACTGCTGTTTACGATGGGTTGCCCCCACAAAACTGGTTCTTATTTCGAGGTTTTGGCAAAACCACATCCGGAGCAAACCATTGGGTTTGTTTAACGACAGCTGTGTGCTCTTAACAGCCGTGGCATTGGCTTCATGACCTCATCAGCTTCTTAACGATGATTCAAAAAAGCCATAAAATTGGACAGGCGCCATTATAGGTACAGGTAGTCCTGTATGTGGAGGAGTATCTCATTTAGGAGACCTTACTCACTCTAAACCATGTAGATGTCTTAAGGTGTAATCACAATTGTCTTGCTTGGTGAATGTTGGAATGTTCTAATATAATCCACTAGGTCTCTGTGTCGAGCATGCTTTGGGTTTTTGGGGTATTCCTGTCTGACTTGAAGATGTTAAGTTTTTATATGTCTTATCTTGTTGCCCTTGGTATATTCTTGTGCATCTGGTTTTTGCATTGTTTGGATGCCTGAAGACCGCAGTCGAAGTGCCAGTGCGCCCATCTTAGGTATAGTAGAACACGCATGCCTTACCTGTGCCATGTTTTAAGAGCTGCTAATGCCCAGCCATCAGTCAGTCATGCATGGCCCTTGACCATGTCTTCTCCTGGCCTACAACCTTCATTCCCTCCCTCTTGTCGTTCAACCCTCCCGCTCAGTTTACTAAGAGCTTATGTCTTTGGAGACTCTTTACGCAGAATATGCGCCAAGAAATACGTGCAGAATATTTTGACGTCGGAATATCCTGACTTCTGAAATGTTCTCCTCACTTCCTTGGAAAGAGTCGGAATTTGAAAGAGTCACCAGAAAGGCATTTATGGAGACGCTCGATTATCCAGGTCATAGTTGTCCCAAAGGTGCTTTTTTCCCCAAAAGTCCATTGGAATTTCTTGCTTTTTTTTTTTCTTTGAATACATTTTACTTCTCATCCAAGAAGCAGTTTTGGATGAGAAGTGACATGTTTTCAAAGAAAAACACCAAGAAAGTCAGGTTGCCTTTTTTTTTTTGGTGGGGGGGGGGACAACCCTTTGGGGTTTATTAACAGCTTGCATTATTGTTAGTCTTGGTCAACTTAGACAGGTTGGAAATAAATTAATGAAATTGCAGGTATCAACACTAATAGATCTCCTTTGAATCAGAGTTGATTCCTGATGATTGAAGAATACAGATTGCTTGCTTTCTATGAGATATGTTGAGAGTTTCCCAGTCTAAGAGTGCAGAGAAAAGATGATTAGGGGATTGGAGGCTAAAACATATGAAGAACAGTTACAGGAATTGGGTATGCGTAGTCCAGTGAAGAGAAGGACCAGGAGAGACAAATACAGCAGTCTTCCAATATTTGAAGGGCTGCCCCAGAGAGGAGGAGGAGGCCAAACTATTTTCTAAGGTACCTGAGGGCCAGAATAGGAATAATGGATGGAAAATCATCAAGGAGAGATTCAACCTAGAACTAAGGAGGAATTTCCTAACAGTGGGAACAATCCACCCATGGAACAGAAGTTGCCTTCAGAAGTTGTGGGAGCTTCATCACTGGAGGCTTTCAAGAAGAGACTGGACTGCCATCTGTCAGAAATGGTGTAGGGTCTCCTGCTTGGGCAGGGTGTGTGTGTTGGACTAGATGATCTAAAAGGTCCCTTCCAACTCTGTTAATCTGGTAAACTATAGTCTTGGTATTCTTTATGGTCTTGATTCTAGGTCCTAAGCGTGACCTTGCTTAGTTTCAAAACTTGGGGAAGTTCAATTAGATGTTATCACGCCGACCAACATTAATATACTGCTGAAGTCAACTCACAAGGTTCATCTTCTCCAAAACGGGCCATTCTGATCTTGATGTGGAGGTGCTTTTCCAAAAGACAACTGTACTTCAGAACTGATGAAGCTTCTTGGATGAGAAGCAAAACCTCTTCAAAGAAAAAAAATCCAAGAAACTCTAGTTGCCTTTTGGGAGAAAAAAACCCCCACATTTGGAACAACTATGACTTGGATGACTGAGAATCTCCATAGACGCCGGTCTGGCGACTCTTTCAAATTCAGAATATTTACAAGGAGTGGGGTAGAGCATTTCAGAAGTCAGGATAGTCTGACTTCAAAATATCCTGCACAAGTCTGTAAAGCCAAAGGGTAGGTGTGTTTTTAGATGTCAATTCATATAGCAAGAACAAAATACATTTCTGGAAAAGGCCATTCTTGGCATAACCAGTTGTTTCATGAGCCAATCTTCTATTATGCTCCTAAAAATCATTTCCATTTAAGGCAGTTCTAAGTGGGAAGAAAAAAAAAAAGAATTGGATTGACCTTTCAAATAATTAGCTTAAACAATGAGTTTAAGAATCTCTCTCTCTCTGTTTCTCTCTCTCTCTCTCTCTCTATCTAATCCAAGATAGAACACAATAATACGTTTGTGTTGAATGTTTATACTTTTCTGTTGCTGATACAGGTAATCCTTGACTTACAACAGTTCATTTAGTGACTGAAGTTACAATGCACTGAAAAAAGAGACCTATGACCATTTTTCACACTTAACGACCATTGCAGTGTTCTCACAGTCAGGTGATTAAAAAAAAAATCAGACTCTTGGCAATGATGGTTGCAATTTGCCAGGGACATGAAATCCCATTTTGTGACATTCTGACAAGGGGAAGCCAGATTCACTTAACAACCATGTTACAGTCCCAACTGCAGTGGCTCATTTAAGAACTGTGGCAAGGAAGGTCTTAAAACGAGGCAAAACTCACTGAATAACTGTCTCACTCAGCAACAAAAAGGTTGGGCGTAAGTCAAGGACTACCTGTAGAGAATTCAGCCTCGCTTGCTTTCCTTCCGTTGTCTTTCATACTTGGTCTCTTAGGGACCATTTGATCACAGGTAGATTCAACTGAATGAAGATTCTGAGATCATTCCAGGATCATCGTTTGAATTTCATCTTCTCCGTCATTCTCTGCAAAGAATGGAGTATTTGCTTTGCTTCCTTTCCAAGCTAACCATTGTTGCATTGGGCTGTTTTGTGAAATCCCCGAATGCGTGTGACTGCTTAGACGCTTGCATGGTAGTTTGTGGAAAAATTTGCTTGGCATGCTGGAGAATTTTGTCTTGTGTCCAAGGTCCTTTCCGTATTGTGGGGCAGGCAAATGCCTTATGAAGTCATCACAAAAAAAATTGTCCGAGCTGTATTTTCTTTACTTAGCAATGGTACCTATTGGAGGTGTGCAAAGTATTTCCAACATTTTGTATGTATTGCTTTTGTAGGTAGGTTGGTAGGTTGGTAGGAAGGAAGGAAGGACACTGATAAGGGAGGGAAAGAAGAAGGAAGGAAGGAAGGAAGGAAGGAAGGAAGGAAGGAAGGAAGGAAGGAAGGAAGGAAGGAAGGAAGGAAGGGGAAAGCAAAAACACTGATAAGGGAGGGAAGAGAAGAACAGAGGGAAGGAGGAGAAAGGACTGATGAGGAAAGAGAAGGAAGGAAGGAGGAGGGAGAGAGGGAAGGAAGAAAGGAAAACATTGATGAGGGAGGAGAAGGAAGGGGGAAGAAAAACATTGATAAGGGAGGGAAAGAAGGAAGGAAGGAGGAGGAAAAACACTGATAAGGGAGGGAAAAGAAGGAGGGAGGGAAGGAGGAGAAAGGACACTAATGAGGGACGATAAGGAAGGAAGGAGGAGGGAGGGAGTAGAAGGAAGGAAGGACACTGATGAGGAAAGAGAAGGAAGGAAGGTGGAGGAAGGAAGGGAAGAAAGGAAGGAAAGAAGAAGGAAAACACTGATAAGGGAGGAAGGAAGGAAGGAAGGAAGGAAGGAAGGAAGGAAGGAAGGAAGGAAGGAAGGAAGGAAGGAAGGAAGGAAGGGTAAATAATGTAACTGATCATTGTTCTTCAACCAATTATCCAAAATTGCACTTTGTAGCTTTCACAGTCTTCGTTTGTTTATATTGTTCAAAATACGCAGAGGATAGATGGTTGCAAAAAAGGACACCCTTTTTTTGACACAATGCAGGGTTAAGCAATTGATTTAAAGGCAGAGACCATTCAGGGACTATATATGCTAACCATAATTTCTTGATATTCTGGACATTCGTCAAAGATACGATCACTAAGCAACACTACGAATAATAAGTTCTACCCGTTCTTGCCCTGAGTTTCCGCCACGCTCCATTTATTCCATACATTGATGATACAAGAGAATTGGGGGAGGAAAAAAAGCGCGAGAGAATCTGTTGTAAGGCTTTGAAAATTGATTGGTTAATTAATTGCTTAAAAGGAAGATAACAGTAAACTTCTTTCTCGATTATGGTTCTCTTGGCATGACAAAGCAAAGGTTATCTCTCCAATTCAAGAAAGACGCTTGATGTAAAGGTGATGAACTGAAGAACTTAATTGAGATTTGCTTTTATTTAATAGCGGAGACTGAGAAAGAATCCCCTGATCACTTAGATCTGGCTGGCTTCCCTCATCCATCCAAAGGTGCAGAAGGTGGACCTCTTACTCCACCTTCTCCTGACTCCAAGAAGAAAGCGAGAGGAATCAAGAAGTTGTTTGGCAGGTAATGAGGATGTAATTCTACAGAATGCTATCCTGGATGGAGCCCAGCAGGCTTACCTTACTGTGAGTTTTATATTCCTTGCAGACAGCTGGTCATTGGCATCTTTTTAGAGAGCCGTTGAAGCCACTTGGAGTGGTGCAAATGGATGCGGAGCCTTCTTGGGACTGCTGAAAGGATTGTGTTGATGTATGTAGAAATGTTGATGATGGTGTAGAAATTGAACAGAGAGCTGTTCAATTTTGGCATAGCTGGCCTCTTTGACCTCTCTTTCAAACTGGTGGTCTTCTCTTTCCCGTCTTCAAAAGGGCGGCCTTTGTCTTTGAAATGCAGGTGGACTGCTGAATTTTGTCCTGATGGGCATATTCTCTTATGTTGAACAGCCCTCCCTCAACAGAGGGGGTGGGATTTGAGATCATCTATCTCCAGTCTGCAATACATCTCCTTTCAACAGTTCCAAGAAGGCTCCACACCCATTTGCACCACTCTGGTGACCCTGAGGACACAGATAAACCTCCAAGTGGCCTCAACAACTCTCTAAAAGGATGCAAATGACCAGCTGTCTGCAAGGAGTATCAATCCTTCCCTTCCCCACCATCCAAGTCAGAGCTGAAGAAGCTTCTTGGATGAGAAGCGAAACGTCCTCAAAGAAAAACCAGAAAGTCCAGTTGCTTCTTGAAAAAAAGCATCTTTATGAGGTTAATTCATAATTGGCTAGGTATTGCTATCTGTTATGTTCCCCTTAATTCCTCCCGTTCTTTAAATTTGTATTTTTCCTTAGACTAATAAGAAGCCAGTCCACCACATTTAATCCTGACGACATGTCGGAAACTGAGTTCAAAAGAGGAGGAACGAGAGCGACGGCTGGTCCAAGGCTTGGCTGGTCGAGGGATCTTGGGCAATCTAATAAGTAAGACAGAAGGATTGAAGTAACACAGAAATCATTTCTTTTCTCTTTTTTCCCCTCCTGCCTTATTACGCTTGAATGCAGCTGGGTGACTTGGACTGTGGAAATAAAATGAGGTGATTTTTATGGGTTACTGATTAAAAAAAGTTGGGGGCTTTAGAGTTGGGCCATTAGTAGGACAAAGGATAGGATAAGAGGGGTCCTTGGTGCAAAATGAGGGGGTCCCTGATGCTCGCTGAGCTCGGTTTCCTTGCAGACGTTTCATTACCAAACTAGGTAACATCATTGGTGCTGATGTAACCCCACTCCCAGGGGTGGGATTCAAAAATCCCAGCAACCGGTTCTCTGCCCAGTTCCTGATTGGGCATGGCCTACCAGAACTTCTGGGAGGGCCATTTTTCACCTTCCCCAGAGTCCGGAGGCTTCCCTCAGGCCTCTGGGAGGGTGAAAATGGCCTCCCCTGGGCTCTGGAGGATCTCCAGAAGGTGGAAACAGGCTCCCTTCTGGACTTCCAGAAGTTTCAAGAGGTCCGTTTTTCACCCTCCCAAGGCCTCCACATAGATGGGCCATGTGGAGACTCCTGGGAGGGGCGGGGTGGGGTGGGCAGGGCCAGCCAGTTGGTTTAATTACCAGTTCGGTGAACCAGATGTAAATTTAACTTCTGGTTCACCCACACCAGCTGAATCCCACTCCTGCCCTCTCCCTTCTAGGACTGATGATGTTACCTAGTTTGGTAATGAAATACCTGCAAGAAAACAACCAAGCTCAGAGAGCACCAAGCCACCAACCAATCCTCCTCCTCTCCACTGCAAACCCTACTCCCTACTAGCACTGATGATGTTACCTAGTTTGGTAATGAAACCTCTGAGCAAGCAAATGATGAAGCAAACAGAGAGCACCGAACCCTCATTTAAACTCTGAGCTACAAATATTCCCCTCTATAGGAAACTGATAATTCTAACGATTAAGTGAAAGGTATAACTAAAATAACTTAGAATGAAATTGTGTGCAGAGCATAATGCTTCATGTTGAGGTAATTCCCCGTTAGGAGAATGAGCGCATACAGGGAGACGTATAGAGAATTGTGTTTGAATAATACACACACAGCATTACAGATACACTGTACAGTAAATGTAGGGTTTTACTTTCAATAAAGGTTTAAGCAAAGTTCAAAATAAGCAATCCAAAGTCATTCACAAGTAAATGAGTCAATTTTCAATCCAGGGATAATCCAAATATCAAAGTCCAGTGTCAAAAAACAGTTCAGTAACAGACTTACATTAAATCCAGAAATATCAGTCAATTAGGAAAAATGGAGCAACAGCAATACTTTCCAACAGAAGGAAACAGAGAAACACTCACACTCTCTTCTGAGACTAAGGCCAAGACAAACCAGGTTTCTGGCTCCATCTTATGGCCGTTTGAGAAACCACACCTAATTACAGTTTTGCATTTTCTTAAAGATACAGTTTTACAATGTTTATCCTGGTTTATATATTTCTAACCCAAATAGCTGTTAGGTGACTCATATTCCTAACACTTCAAACCCTGATATTTCCCCCCTCTCCTCCCATGTGCCATTCTGCATTTCTGAGGATGGATTGAAAGATTATGAACTATTTTATCTTCCAGAAGATTTAATTCTAGCCAGTCAGGGATTTATTGTGCTTATCCGCTGATTTATCTCCAAGCATTTTTCAAGAGCTTTTTAATACATGGACAGACTTGATAAATGAATAGAATAGAATTAGAATTAGAATATAGATATTGGAATGAAGAATAGAATAGAATAGAAAATAGAATAGAAAATAAGAACAGAAAGAATAAAAAATAGAATAAGGAATAGAATAGATATTGGAATGAAGAATAGAATGGAATAGAAAATAGAATAGAAAATAGAATACTGCAAGGAATAGAAGAGAAGAGAATTGAAGAGAAGAGGGAATGGAATGAGAAGAGAAGAGAAGAGAAGAGAATTCTTTATTGGCCAAGTGTGATTAGACACACAAGGAATTTGTCTTGGTGCAAATGCTCTCAGTGCACATAAAAGAAAAGATACATTCATCAAGGGTCAAGAATCATCAGGTACAACACTTAATGATAGTCATAGGGAACAATAAACAATCAAATCATGCTAGGAAACAGTCAATAAAAATTGTTAGGATACAAGCAACAAGGTTACAATCATACAGTCATAAGTGAGAGGAGATGGGTGATAGGAAGGATGAGAAGATTAATAGTAATAGTAATTCAGACTTAGTAAATAGTTGGACAGTGTTGAGGGAATTATTTGTTTAGCAGAGTGATGGCATTTTCTTAAGTGGGACTGGTGGAATGGACCTTAGGACAACCCCTGGAAGACCCATCAAGGACCTAAGTATCCAACCTTGAAACTTGGTCTGATTGTCATTATTCCTTTAGTGATCTGGACATGCCGTTTGCTAAATGGAGGAAAGAGCAAGTTTGCAGCTGGCTTCAGGAGCAGGGCCTGGGTTTTTACATCGGCAATGGAAAACACTGGATTCTGTCTGGCCAGACTCTCTTGCAAGCATCCCAGAGTGATTTAGAGAAGGTAACACACGTATATTCTTCTCCCTCATGTGCCGTTGGAGTCCTTGGTGCTCCCTGAGGGGGGCAGGCATTTTATGACCCACCTAGGAAACATCATCAGTGCTCATCTACGGATGAGGTTACCCCATCAGGTCATGAAATGTCTGTAAGAAAATAACTCACCTCAGAGAGTACCAAGGACCCCACAATTCAATCCTGAGCTATAAATATATTCTCTTTTGGTGGTGACTTGTGAGTTGCAATGAGGTTTGGCTAAGTAGCAATTCATCTACTGTCTGGACTCATGTTTGATAACAAAGGCTGCCATCTTGTGTCTGTAAGATGTATGTATGTATGTATGTAAGATGTCTGTCTGTCTGTCTGTCTGTCTGTCTGTATGTATGTATGTATGTATTTTTTTTTCTGAGTCCAGAAGATCTTACATCAAAAAGAGAAAATTGATATTTCAAATTAGTATACTAGTTTAAATAAATTTCAATAACTATATAGCAAACTCAAAAAATTAAACCACAGAAGGAATGTAATTATATATGTAAATGTATGCATGTGTTTGTGTGTGGGTGTATTTATTTATTTATTTACAACCACGGTTGAGATTTATATTTATTTTGATTTGTCAATTGCTTACAAGATAATAGGTATAAGTATATGCATAGTTATGAATACATGAAATGGGTACATATAAGAAAAAGAAACAATAGGACAGGGATGGTAGGCACATTGGTGCGCTTATGCATGTCCCATATCAGCTATTTAAAATTAGTATGCTCGTTTAAATAAATTTCAATAACTATATAGCAAATACAAAAAATTAAAACACAGAAGGAATTTAATTATATATGCAAATGTATGTGTTTGTGTGTGTGTGTATATATTTAATTATATATGTAAATGTATGTGTTTGTGTGTGTATATGTGTATGCAAATATGTATGTGTGTGTGTGTATAAACTTACAACCACAATTGAGACCAGCTATTTAAAATTAGTATACTAGTTTAAATAAATTTCAATAACTATATAACAAATACAAAAAATTGAAACACAGAAGGAATTTAATTGTATATGTATATGTATGTATGTATGTATGTAGGGGTGTGTGTGTGTGTATCTGTGTATACACACACACACACACACACACACGTATATAAACTTACAATCACAATTGAGCTCAGATATTTAAAATTAGTTTACTAGTTTCAATAAAGTAAATTTCAATAACTCTACAGAAAATACAAAAACAAAAAAACAAAACCACCAAAACCAAAACACAGAAGGTATTATATATCAAAGCAAAAAACCAACAACATCTGCTAATAAACACTTTTTTATAATGGGGAAACAATAAAATAAACCATAGCCTCGGTTCTCTGAATCAAGCATTTGGCCATTAGAAACGTCCTTTTTGTGCTACCTCTGTTTCACAAAGTTGCCCTCGCCTGCATTTATGGGATGCCTTGAACAGAAAGGTTAATGTTTATCAAAAGACGTTATTTTGTGTCCCACGTGTAGGAACTTGGAATAAAACATCCGCTACATCGAAAAAAACTACAATTGGCACTTCAAGCTTTGGGGTCGGAAGAAGAAAACAATTACGGGAAACTGGATTACAATTGGGTTACAAGTAGGTTTCTTTCCCTTTTTTAAAATAAAATTTTCCCCTTTTGCTTTGTTTCCCAAGTTTTAGAGGGGATTTACAGAGGAACTTGCCCTGTACAATCACAAGAATGTTTGTATATATTGAGCATCATCATGTTGGTTGCACAATCAGCTAGATGTTTAGTCTGGGTTTGGCATTTTTATCCAACTCTGGAATGCTTCCCAAGGTTGTTATGACTGCATCTTCTTATCCTAGCTTCCGAGTAACTTGGTAACTAGGTTGACCCAAAGGTGCTTTTTTTTTTTTTTCAAGAGGTAACTGGACTTTCTGGTTTTTTTTTTTAAGATGTTTCGCTTCTCATCCAAGAAACTCCTTCAGCTCTGACTGGATGGTGGGGAATGGAAGGATTTATACTCCTTGCAGACAGCTAGTCATTTGCATCCTTTCAGAGAGACATTGAGGCCACATGGAAGTTTATTTGTGACTGGATGGTGGGGAATGCAAGGATTTATATTCCTTGCAGACAGCTGGTCATTTGCATCCTTTTAGAGGGTTGTTGAGGCCACTTGGAGGTTTAATCTGTGTCCTCAGGGCCACCTGAGTGGTGCAAATGGTTCCTGTAGTCTGCAATCCCTCCAGTTGCCAGTTGCCTCCTGAAAAGTCCAGTTGCCTCCTGAAAAAGAAACTTTGGGACAACCAGGACCTGGATGACGGAGAGTCTCTACGGACTTTTAGCTATGCAGTTTGGGCTGAACACCCTTCGAAGGGTGTGGGAATGTGAACAGATTTCCGGAGGGATTGCAGACTCCAGGAGTGAAATAAACAGATAAGCCCCCGAGTAACCTCAATAGCTCTCTAAAAGGGATGCAAATGCAAGGAGTACAAATCCTTCCCCACCATTCAGTCAGAGTTGAAGAAGCTTCTTGGATGAGAAGTGAAACGTCTTCAAAGAAAAAAACAGAAAGTCCAGTTGCCTCTGGGAAAAAAAAAGGCACTTTGGGGACCCCAATTAAGGAACTTCCAAACAAGCTTAGAGTAAACAGCCCAACCAAAGAATCTCCTCTTCCAACAAGACGGACAGGGCATGACAATAGAATATAAATGGAGAGCAAACACCCCTCCTTATTAGCACTGATGGTGTTACCTAGTTTGGTAATGAAACGTCTGCAAGAAAAACAACCAAGCTCAGTGAGCACCAGGGACCCCATACAGAAGATGTTTTACCACCCATGATGTTTCATTGATTTGTCCACATTTGTAGGAAGCTATTCCCATGTTTCTTCTGTTTCTAGGGTGGCTGGATGACATTGGGCTGCCCCAGTATAAGACACAATTTGATGACGGGAAGGTGGATGGCCGAATGCTTCACTACATGATCATCGTAAGCAAGATTACTTGTTGTGTCATTGGCAGATGGTCCTCCACTTACAACCCTCAGGGAGCCCACAGTTTCTGTTGCTAAGTGAGACGGTGGCCTGATGACTTTTGTCCCATCTTATGACCTTTCTTGCCACATTCATTAAGTGAATCAGTTAGTCACACGGTTCTTAAGTGAGTCTGAATTTCCCCCTTGACTTTTGCTTGTCACGTGACTGCGACTGTCATACACAGTGGTGGGATTCAATTATTTTACTACCGGTTCTGTGGGCCTGGCTTGGTGGGCGTGGTTTGGTGGGAGTGCAGGGGAAGGTTACTGCCAAATCCCCCTTCCCTCCCCACTCACTAACCTGCTTTCCAGTTCCATTCTCCTGTGCAGGGCAACCAAAGGAGACACAGCCGATCAGCTGGGACTTAATGGGTGGCAGAGAATAGATGGGGGTGAGGCCAGTCAGAGGTGGGATTTGCCGGTTCTCCAAACTACTCAAAATTTCTGCTATCGGTTTTCCAGAACTGGTCAGAACCGGCTGAATACCACCTCTGGAGAGGAGGGAAGAAAGCAGGAAAGGATTGTAGAGGGAGGGAGGAGAGAAGGAAGGAAGGAAGGAAGGAAGGAAGGAAGGAAGGAAGGAAGGAAGGAAGGAAGGAAGGAAGGAAGGAAGGAAGGCAGGCTTGGTGGGCATGGCTTGGTGGCCATGGCAAGGGAAGGATACTGTAAAATCTCCATTCCTTCTCCACCCCACTATTAACCTGCTTTCCAGCTCCGTTCTCCTATGCAGGGCAACCAAAGAAGAACCAGCCAATCAGCTGGGACTCAGGTGGCAGAGAATAGATGGGGGCAGGGCCAGTCAGAGGTGGGATTTGCCGGTTCTCCAAACTACTCAAAATTTCTGCTACCGGTTCTCTAGAACCTGCTGAATACCACCTCTGGTCATAAATACAAAGCTGTTGTCAAGCATCTGAATGTAAATCATGTGACCATGCAATGGTCACATAAGTGTGAAAAACGGTCATAAATCAACTTTTTTTCCAGGGCCATTGTAACCTTGAATGAACTGTTGTAAGTCCAGGACTACCTGTAGTAGATTCAGGCAATGTTTCCCTTTGATACCTGATTGTGGCTTTGTTTTGTTGTCGGTTCGTCCTTGGCGCCTCCATCTACAGGATGACTTGTTGTCTTTGAAAGTTTTGAGTGTCCTCCACCATCTGAGCATCAAACGAGCCATCCAGGTCCTTCGAATGAACAACTTCGAGCCCAACTGCCTGCGTAGGAGGCCGTCTGATGAGGTAGACACCACTAATATTCAAAAGTAAAATTGATTCGTGGTTACCCTTCATTATAATTATTTTTTTTGGGGGGGGGCAGACAATTTTATGGTCAGTTCTTCCCTAGAATTAGAATAGAATTCTTTATTGGCCATGTGTGATTGGACACTCAAGGGATTTGTCTTTGGTGCATAAGCACTCAGTGTCAGCATTCCAGAAAACCTCCACTCCAACAAATAACTCCGAGACAGACATTCTCTCCAAGGTTCTTTTTATTAGAGTAGTAAACTGGCACATCTGGGAAATCCAGAATCTGAAAGTTCCTGGTTTCCCTCCAATAAGTAAAAAATTACAAATCCACCCCCCGAACCCACCATCACATCACATTTCCCAATCACCGTCCGTCCCAACTTGAGATGTCTTCTCACCCAGGTGCAGAAACAACATGACCTTGACTTGGAAGGCTATTGCCCCCAACAATCTGACCACATACACTCCAAGAAATCCCCTCTCCCATTTTCCCAGGGTCAAGAATGTGGCAGTGTGGAAGCGTCTGGTGCCAATATGGCTTCCAAAGCTGACATTCAGTGGACATAAAAAATACATTCATCAAGAATCATAAGATACAACACTTAGTGATAGTCCTAGGATACAAAGTAAGTAATCGAAATCATACTAGGAAATGAAATGAAATAAAATAATATAAATCATAAGGATACAAGCAACAAGGTTAGAGTAGAATAGAATAGCAGAGTTGGAAGGGACCTTGGAGGTCTTCTAGTCCAACCCCCTGCTTAGGCAGGAAACCCTACACCACTTCAGACAAATGGTTGTCCAATTTCTTCTTAAAAACTTCCAGTGTTGGAACATTTACAACTTCTGGAGGCAAGTTGTTCCACTGGTTAATTGTTATAGTCATAAGTGGGAGGAGATAGGTAATAGGAAGGATGAGAAGAATAATAGTAATACAGTCTTAGTAAATAGTTTGACGGTATTGTGGGAATTAGTTGTTCATACTAATGCATCTCTGTCTAAAATTGCTATCTGCCAGGAATCTTACAGCATTCGTCATAATATAAGCAGAATGTAAAAATGAATGAATGAATGAATTAATTAATTAACAACTGACTGAATGAAAGAGTGAGTGAATTAATGAATGAATGAACGAACAACTGAATGAATGAAAGTGAATGAATGAATGAACAGACAGATGGATGGACAAATAAATGAATGAACAAATGAATAAATGAGCAAACAAACAAACAAATGAATGAATGTTTTAATTTATTGTATTTTTGATTTGTCAGAATAACATCACCCCATCAGAAGTTTCTCAATGGACGAATCATCGAGTAATGGAATGGTTGCGTTCTGTTGATCTGGCCGAATATGCTCCTAATTTAAGAGGAAGTGGTGTTCACGGTGGTTTAATGGTAATTATTCCATTTTTATATCTTTGATGGCTTGGATCGTGTTTAGGTCGGTGCATGGCATCTCCCGGAAGTTCTAGGATTTCCATCTGGAGAGTTTTGCAAACTGACTGGCATTTGTTGAGGAGAAGGTACCGGATGCACAAGGTTTGAAAATCTCATTTTTGTGATGTAGGTTCTGGAACCTCGTTTTAATGTCGAGACCTTGGCGCAGCTGCTGAACATCCCACCAAACAAGACGCTGCTGAGACGACACCTGGCCACCCATTTCAATTTGCTGGTTGGAAGCAAAGCTCAACAGGAAAAGCGTGAAGCCATGGAAGCTCCTGATTACGTCCTTCTCACAGCTACTGCCAAAGTGAAGGTATTGGAAGAAGAATTTTTGGTTTCTAGCTTATCTCAGTTTGGGGAATCGATGCAGGAGGAGATCAAGCCGAGACTGAGGGCGGGGTCAAATGTGTCATAAGTTTGGAACCGCTGCACTCCAAAAAAAGTCCTTTTGAATGGTTGATTCTTATCAAACACCAATTGGCATTGATTGTTAGTCAATCAGATTCTTGTCTGTAGTTAGTATGAAATAAACTCATAATAGTTTTGAACTCTACCCTGGGTCCTGGTTTCTTGTGCCTGATGATGAGACCAGGTGGCGCAGTGGTTAGAATGCATATTGAAGTGTAACTCACTGCTGTCTGCCAGCAGTTCGATCCTGACTGGCTCAAGGTTGATTCAGCCTTCCGTCCTTCCAAAGTCAGTAAAATGAGGACCCAAGTTGTTGGGGGCAATAGGCTGACTCTGTAAACGGCTCAGAGAGGGCTGTAAAGCACTGTGAAGTGGTATATAAGTCCTGAGAGTCGGGAACAATTAGCACGGATGTGCAAGGGGAACCTTTACCTTTAAGCTGCTTACAATGGGTCATGTAGTGAAACATTTGGCGGTCCACCCTTCCCTTCATCAAATGTATCTTGTACTGGGGCAGTCTACTTGTGTCTTCGCTTAGCCAGATCAATTCTGGGATGGATCTGCGGTCCTAACCTGATGATTACCTGCACTGAAGACTTTGCTGGACTTTTTTCCTTTCAGCCAAAGAAACTCACCTTCAGTAACTTTGGGAATTTGAGAAAGAAGAAGCAAGATGACGGAGGAGAAGAATATGTGTGCCCCATGGATTTGGGTCAGGTGGCAGGAACCGGATACAAGAAAGGGTTTAAACCAGGTTTAGATAACAGAGTTTACGACGACGATGACCTGGACAGATTGGAACAGGTATTTCGGGTTAAAGCAGAATGATTTGTGGTCTCTCTGTCACTTTCTGTCTGTCTTATCTATTTCTTTTTCTTTTTTATTTATACATTTTCCTTTCACATATATAAGTACTAGCTCAATACCCGTGCTTCGCTATGAAACTATGTGGTTGGGCTTGGTTTTTGGGGAGGAAAATAAGGGGAAAAATTCTGCCTCTGCCTACCAGCATCCATCAGTATTCACCTGGCTAGCGTCCTGTCAGTGTGTGAGAGAGTTGAGGGCTGTTTGGAAACTGAAAGAGTATTTTCTGTGTGAGCAAGGACGAGACAGCAAGGAGCCTGGGCATAGCTTAGCTCAACTGTTCTGTACTAAAGCTGCTTGATGCTCTGAAACTGAAACTCCTCTCCTCTGCTTGTGTTTTGCATTTGGAACAGATTTCTTTCCAGGTGGGGAGGGGGAGTAGTAGAACTCCTTAGCATCAGAGCGTGTTAATAATATAGGAAATACTCTAAATGCTCTGATGGTCATTTGGAAAAATCCTTTCTTAGTGGGTACCTAGAAGCCAAGAGGAACATACGTGCCAAATTTCAAGTTTGTAGGCTTTACGGTTCTGGAGATTTTGTAATGATGCGTGAGTGGTATTTTGTGTTTATATATATAGATTTAGTAAACAGTGTATTGTCTGGGTCATTTACATATACATAATTCTAGTAGTACTAATATTCTTTACTTGTGTATAATGTTCCTCCAATTTCCAATTTCTACCCTTATTATCTAACCATTGATAAAAGAAATCCCAAGTTAAAAAAAACATTCTGTGTCTTCTTTGTCCTTTATCTTCAATGTTAAACTATCTATTTCCGCACAGTCTTAATATTATTTTTTAAATTATCTTTTCATCTGTAGGAGCTTCCTCATTTTTCCAATGTTGTGCAAATATAATTCACACTGTGGCCAAAACATGTAATATTAAATATGCATTCCCTTTAAATCATCTTGTTCATTTCCAATCTTGTTTTTCAATTTCTGTTTATTGGCCCCGTCTCAGTCCTATAAAATCTGACCAACTTCTGTAGTCAAAATTCCAGATTATGGTGGTTCCAAAAGTGCTTTCCCAAAAGGCGACTGGGCTTTCTTGGGTTATTTTAACTTGAAAACACTTAGCTTCTCATCCAAGAAGCTTCCGTGTATTTATAGATGCACGAAAAGCTCCTTGGAAGTGTGAAAAGTTTGAGTTCAAAGTTTGATATTTCTCCCCAATCTTACTCCAGCACTGCTTAAAGCTTCAAGAATATGTGTCCAAGTTAGTGTTTACGTTAGTGAATACAGTTTTTTATAAAACGGAGTTCATATGAATATCACAATATTATTTTTCCTTCCTTGTAAGATGGAAGATTCCGAAGGGACCGTGAGGCAGATTGGGGCATTTTCTGAAGGCATCAACAACTTGACCGTAAGTCATTGTGTAATTGATATATTCCACTAGTCCTTCTGTCTGAGAACTATGCAGAATATTTTAATTAATTATTAATTAATTCTTTCTCTCTCTTTTCCTTCCTTCCTTTTTCTTTCCTTTTCTCTCTCTCTTTCCCTCCCTCCCTCCTTTCTCTCTCTTCTTTCTTTTCCTTCTTCCCTTTTTCTTTTTCTTTGTCTCTTTCCCTCCCTCCCTCCCTCCCTTCACCTCCCTCCCTCCTTCTTTTCTCTCTCTTTCTTTCTTTTCCTTCATTTCTTTTTTTTCTTTCTTTTTTTCCTTCCTTTTTCTTTCTTGTTTTGTCTCTTTCCCTCCCTCCCTTCCCCTCCCTCTCTCCCTTCTTTTTTTTATTTCCTTCCTTCTCTTTCTTCATTTTCCTTCTTCCTTCCTTCCTTCTTTCCTTTCTGTCTCTTTTCCCTTCTTTCCTTCCCTTCCCTTCCTTTCTTTCTTTCTTTCTTTCTTTCTTTCTTTCTTTCTTTCTTTCTTTCTTTCTTTCTTTCTTTCTTTCTTTCTTTCTTTCTTTCTTTTTCTTTCTTTTCCTTTCTCTTCATTTCCATGTGTCTCTCTTTTCCTTCCTTCCCCTCCCTCTCCCTCTCCCTCCTCCCTCCCTCCCTCCCTCCCTCCCTCTCTCTCTCTCTCTCCCTTTCTTTCTTTCTTTCTTTCTTTCTTTCTTTCTTTCTTTCTTTCTTTCTTTCTTTCTTTCTTTCTTTCTTTCTTTCTTTCTTTCTTTCTTTCTTTCTTTCTTTCTTTCTTTCTTTTTCTTGTTTCTCTTTCATTTTCTCTCTCTTTCCCTCCCTCCCTCCCAGTCCTTCCTTCCTTGCTATGGCGTTTTGTCTGATCCCCAGCCAATTAATTCTTCCACTCTTTTTCTGTCCAGCACATGCTGAAGGAGGACGACATGTTCAGAGATTTGGCCACTGGTTCTCCCAGTGTCAGTATCACAGACGAGGACTCGAATGTGTGACAGGGCCAGCTGGG
This sequence comes from Notechis scutatus, assembly GCF_049901735.1. Taxonomy (NCBI): domain Eukaryota; kingdom Metazoa; phylum Chordata; class Lepidosauria; order Squamata; family Elapidae; genus Notechis; species Notechis scutatus. The sequence continues at coordinate 31,225,519 of NC_142014.1, read as the reverse complement.
GGACCTATTTGGAGCCCTGCTGCTGTGAGATGGACACTGCACCTCGTGTGAAGTCATTTGGTTTTGTTTTTTGCTTCTGTTTGCAAGAATTGATGGTGGAGAGCGGAGTTGACCGTAAGAAGTCTGTCATCCAAGTTCTGATAAATTGATGAGACGGGAAGAAAGGATACCCTAACCCTGTTCCTCCCCCGGTGTAGCAATTTGTGCCATAAGACTCTGCAGCATAATGTTTTGGTGTGTACAATGTGCCATAGTGTACCCTTGTAATTTTCTTTTTACTCCAGTAATGCAAAAAAAGGGGGAAATAACCCTCTGCAAACCTCTGAAATTAGCATCCATTGCCAAGATGACAAATATATTTTTTGTTTTCCTTTTCGAATCAGCCACGTGTTGAAAATCTTGTACGGTTTTTTTTAAATGCAGTTTTTATGTAAAAGAAAAAACAAATGTATTGAGTACATAATGGGCCAGACATTTTTATACTGTGATGTGTTTTAAAGCCTAAAAACCCAGCTGGATTCTGGAGAAGCCAGTTCATCTTGCAAAATTGCTCTCTGACATAGAGAGCGAAACCACTAAAAATTTCTCTGAACCTGCAGTGTGAAAATTGTCCTGTTCCCTTTTATAAAATAAGAGTTTTTTAAATAACATTTTAAATGGTTAGTGGTTGCAACTGAAAATCTGGAGACCAAGACATGCCAATCCCCCTGGATTGCAATTTTTAAAATCTTTTAATGACGAGGAATTGTAGCCAATCCACGCTATTTTACAGTATTAAATTCAAATATGAAATCTTGCCTTTGAATGACCGTTTACGATATAACCTATTGAATGTTTATACTTTTTTTAAAACAAGATAAAGCATGTCTTTTTTTATGATGGTTTTTTTTTTTAATGATCAGACTTGTCCAATTTGGATTGAAAATCTTGGCCAGCACCCGCTTCTCTCCCTCTCTTTTCTTGTTCCAATATCACTTTCAGATGTTTTCATTTTTCATTTCTTTTTTTCTCTCTGCCTGGAGGTGCAAAGATTTGGAATTTACTGTCTGGATTATGGGCTGGTGCTGTAGAGATAGTGTAAACCTCAACATTGGAATTGCTGATCCAAAGGTTTTTTTTTTTTGCTCAAGTTAGGTTTTTGGCATGCAGTCAGAAAAATAGCACCGATATTAGCGGTTATCAGTGGATCTGTTCAGCGGAACCTCATCCATTCAGTTCTTGGGAATGTAGTATATTCTCTTGGATAAAGACTTCCAACATTTTATCTCATCAAGTCTTGTGTTTCCTGAAATGTTAATTTTTCAACGGTAGCTGCCTTTCCTTTTCTGCTTGCGATGAGCTTTGGTTTCGTTTTGAGATAGGCTGGAAATCAAATTCTTTGCCAATTGGTGCTAATCTAAGAATTTCTGCCACATGCACATTTATTCACAGTTGGAACCATGATTAAAACTTCATGGTGCTGTTGCTCTAGAAAATAACCGGTTTTTGCCTTTTTAAAGTCTCGAAAAGCTTCCTCCACACGCAGCAAGGACTCCCTTAATAATTTTCTAAATTGAGTCACAGCTGTTTGGTTTCACTGTGTTCATGAGCTTGTTCGAAGGAAGGGAAGGCAACATTTGTAAATAAAGGTAATTTATGAATTGAGGAGGATCACTTCTTTAGTTAAAAGCAAAGCACTGCCCCTATCAGCTTGGTAACTTGGTAAAATTCATCTAATACAAAATTTTATCTTCTGCTCTCTAAAAACAAATTTTTGCACTATTTGGATAAAAAAAAGGCCCAGAAAATCAAGCTCAGATGCAAAAATCACATTAATCCAAAGAATCAAATCGCAATGAAACCAGTTTTTTTAAAATTGAAAAGCTGTTGTGCATTATGAAGAGAATCAGATATATTAATTTTTACTTATGATGAATATGGCTGTCTTTTTTTTTTTTCTGGTTAGGAAAATAGTTCTTTTTATTACTACGGGTCTGGGGAGAGTAATATAAGGCTCTTAATTAAGCCAAGGGGTTTATATAAATGCACACAAAATGAAATATCATTATGGTATTTTGTTGGGGTGTTTTGTGTAAAACGAGGTCAGTGGAAGTATATGTATTGCTGTGTTAAAGAAATAAAAACCTACTGAAAAATAAAATGAATTATGCTTTTTTACTTATTAGATTGTTAAAGATAACTCAATGTACCTAATTTCACCCAGCTTTCATGCCTAAGGCAGTAGTAGAACTCACAAGACATATATATGTGTATATGTATCTATATGTCACACCCCAGGGGGAGGAACTTTCTGGCTGACGCCCTCTCCCGCATGCCCCAGTACAAATGCGAATGGGAGGAGGTCGTAAATGCCATCATCGCCCCTACCCAAATAGCTGCCCAAGTAATCACCAGACGACAACACCGTGATCGGCAAGACCAACCCACAGACGACCTAACTACGAAACCAAAACCCAAAATGTACATGCCATGATGCCCCAGGAAATTCAAGAAATGTGCCAATACATAGACCAGGGGTGTCCAACCTTGGCAACTTTAAGACTTGTGGACTTCAACTCCCAGAATTCCTCAGCCAGCTTTGCTGGCTGAGGAATTCTGGGAGTTGAAGTCCACAAGTCTTAAAGTTGCCAAGGTTGGACACCCCTGACATAGACAAAAACTTAGCAAGAGGGTTCATCGAGCCAGCCAAACCATGGGTTGCAGCCCCAGTCCTGTTCAAAGAAAAAAAAAAGATGGAACTATGAGATTATGCGTGGACTTTAGAGCGATCCCTGACAGCAAGAAAAAGGTCATAACACGGGCCAAAACTCACTTAAATGTCTCGCTTCACAACAGAAATTTTGGACTCACTTGTGGCCGTAAGTCGAGGACAATCTGCATTTGTCAGAATTGAGTTTTCAGGCATTAAGAGATGTTCCAGGTTTCAGTTCTGCGAGCCCCAACATTCCAAACTACGATTTATCCCATGGACGCGATGGAGAGTATTTTTACAACATAATACCTGATGGGCTTGTGTAAAAGCTGTCCTTGACCCCAATGGAGCCCCAAATTTCTGTTGCTAAGCAAGACATTTCTTAAGTGAGTTTTGCTCCATTTTATGCCCTTTCTTCCCACATTTGTTAAGTGAATCCCTGCTGCTGTTGAGCTAGTAACACGGTCATTAAGTGAATCTGGCTTCCCTAATGACTTTGCTCTTCAAAAGGTCGCAAAAGGGGATTGTGTGAGCCCTGGCGCCGCTGCCACCATCATAAATAGGAGCCAGTGGCCAAGCATCTGGATTTGGATCACGTGACCATTGAGTGGAATTCCTAAATGCCTGGATTATTTATTTGCACATCCTTGATTATTAAAAACTCTTGTCTGCAGCGATCTGCGTCTCAGAATAAAAAAAATTGCAGCAATGGTCGTAAGTGTGAAGAACGGTTGTGTGAATCACTTCTTTCAGTGCCTGTTGTAATTTCAGTCCCTAAACGAATGGTGGTTAGTCGAGGGATTCCCAAGTCATAGAGCCATAGTTTTATTTATACACATTTTATTCTGAAATGCAGATAGCCGCAGACAGAGAAAAGGTCCTTTGGAGATACCCCCTCTTCTCCATTTAATAAATTGAGGACATGTAAATAATCGTGGCACTTACTGTTTCCCTGAAAATAAGACATTGTCTTATATATATTTTTTTGCCACCAAAAAAGGCACCAGGTCTTATTTTCGGGGGAAGTCCTCCACTGACTAACCTCACTTGCACATGTCGCCCCGGCCTCCTTTTCGCTGTCAGAGGCCTTCGGGAACTTCTTCTGTGGCTAGCAAGGTTTTCTTGAAGGCCCCTGCAGCTGATAAAAGAGCTCTGGATTGAACCAGAGCTTTGTTCTCAGCTCCAGAGGCCTTCGGGAAAGCCTTGGCAGCCTTAACGGCTGCAGAAGGGCCGGCAAGGCAGGTGTCCGGGTGTGCAAGGCCTGGCCACAACTGACAAAAGTTACCGTATTTATCGGCGTATAACACGCACAGGCGTATAACACGCATCTTCATTTTAAGAGGGAAATTTCAGGAAAAAAAATTAAATTTCTAAATAAAAACTTTGAAGCAAAATAAGGGTAGCTCAGAACTTTTTTTTTATTAATATTATTACCACTTATAAGGTAAATCAGTGGTCCCCAACCTTTTTTGTACCAGGGACCGGTTTCAAGCAGAAAATTTTTGCAAGGAGGGGGGAAGAGAAGAGATGGAGGCTTCGCTCTCTCGCTGCTCCACCATCCAAGGAAGAAACTGCTTCAAAGAAGCGGGGGCTTTTCCTGTCGCCGCAGCTATTCAAGCGCCCGTTTCACCCCCACTCCCACCCGCGCGCGCTTCAATCCACAGTGTCCCATTCTGCCTGCCTGCCTGCCTGCCTTAGTTTCTGGTTGTTTGGGAGCAGCTCGCTAGAATAATAACTATTCGCCTCTTTACTCAGCCGCTGTTCCGATTCAACCATTAACGCAGGCAGGCAGGCAGACGAGCACTGCGGGCGGGCGGCGGGCGGACGGGTGGGGTGGGGGGAGAAACGGGCGCTTCAGGGAAGCAGGAAAGCCCCGCTTCTTTGAAGCAGTTTCTTCCTGTGCTGGTGGAGGAGCGAGAGAGCACTGAGAGAGCCCCCAGAGAGAAGGACAGGCTTGTTGCTTCCTCCCTCCCTTCTTTCATTTGTGTCCTTGATCCCGATCCCAGCAGCATTCACCAAGGCTTTAAATCGGCGATAACACGCATACATCATTTGCCCCTATTTTCAGGGGGAAAAGTGCGTGTTATACGCCGATAAATACGTAAGTAGTAGGGCAGCTCCACCACTCCCCATCCCCACCCTGGCTTTTACCCATCCACTCTGGAGTGGGTGGGATCTTAACTAGGGCTTATTTTTTTGGAGGGTAGGGCTTATATTGGGTGCACATGTAAAAATCAAGCTAGGACTTACTTTCAGGGTAGGTCGTATTTTCGGGAAAACAGGGTAGCAACACCATTTTGGCGAGAAAGTAAAAAAGGAAAAACTTTATTTTCTAAACATCCATGGAAACTTTTTTTTGCCACAAGTTCTTTGCACTAAGAGCTATCAAATCCTGTACGGAGTGTCGGCCTATGATTGGCTCCCTCTTCTATAACCTGGTTTTGGAACAAAAGGGATTAATTGCAGAGACCCTGATCCACATCCTGTATTTGTGTGTTGTGCATGGTTACCAAAATAACCACACCGCAGCCGTGATTCATACATTCCCTAGGAATGTTATAGGAGTTGAGTTGCTCTCTCCGAACAACTCATCGGATTGAAATGGGGAGGAAGGGGAAAGTCATTCCAGGTTATTATTATTTTTAACTTGGAAGAGAAGGCAGATCTGGCTTTGAATCAGATTAGTTGGAATGCTGGAGTCATTTTTTCCCTCTGTTGGAAAATGTGATTGCAGAAAAAAGGATGGTGAAATATTCCACAGCAATATGCCAGAATTGTAATAGTCGAATCCTTATGTGTGTGCGGGATATAATTTTTCATCAAGAGCCTTAAAAAAACAAGCCAAAGTATCAACGGGACTTTTTTTCAGAAAAACTTAAAAACAAAACTTGTCTTTAAGCAATTTAATTTAAAATACTTGGTTTTTTTAATCGTTCTCTTCTTTTTCCTTTCTTAAGCCTATATGCCAACTATCTTCCTGGTTTGTTTGCAAACTCAAAATGTCTTTGCTTCACATAATTCAGTGTTACTTCTATTTCTTGAACTGTTAGCATGGACGGTTGTTGGTGTAATAAATTGATTTGATGAAAAAATTTAAGAGTCTTATACAATTCGATTTCTGTCTAATGGTGTCCAATATATCTTTTGCATCTTTTCCAGAGATTTTCCCTCTCTCGATGATTATATTGTATAAAGTAACCCCTCATAACGACTTTACTAGCCTCCCAGACAATTGCTAAATCTGTCCCTTTACCTAAGTTATTGTCAAAATATTCATGTAGGTTCTTTTTAGTGTCCTTTTACTATTGTCTTCTTTTGCAAAATAGATTCTTGTAATCTCCATCTATAACTCACACTCATCATTCTCCTTTAACAGCCCCATAATCCCTTGCAGGGTGGAATCTGGGCAACTGAATGGAGCTATCGGAATATTTACTAGCCGGATGCCCTTCCTGTTGCCAATATGGAGTTTTGTTCAGCAGATATATTCTGTGTGCCAAGAGAGAAATATCTGCCTCTTCCTAGGATTGAACTCACTGTTGTGGTTCGCTGGCAGCAGGCAGAGGTATCGTACAGTGAGGACGAAAGGGAACCAGTCAGGGACTCCGGAGAGGACTCGGACGAGGGTCCTCCATCCAATGCAGGGATGGGGCCAGGACCATCTGGGAGTGGGGTGCTGCCTTCGGTCTTTTGGAGTCTGGCAGCAACGAGGCAGAGGACCCAGGGAAGCCTGTTCCCAAGTGCGCATGTGTGCAGAGCTGCTAGAAAGCGAGAGCAGCTAAAGCAACTCAGGAGTAAGGCTGGGAGGTGATTGCCCCTTCCATCAGGGATAAGAGTCCTCAATGACAAAGAGCTTTGCAGGAAGCAAAGAAGTTCATTAGATTCCGATTCCTCATTGAAAACCTGCGAACTCTGGTTTGTCTTTGCTGGAACTTCTGCCGATTTATATTCTAGTAATTGGACTTCTGTTTCTTGGCAGCCTTCCACAACCCTGAAAGGCGTGAGCTTATCTCAGGGAATTGTCTCTAATAAGTTTTGGCTGGGAATGCAACCAATTCCCAGCATCGCATTAAAATAAGTTTGATTTTACACTCAGTTTGTTTCCTTAATTTGGAGGAAGCCTGGGTCAGAACACTCGCATCATCCTGATTGTGGGGAGAGTGTTCCGCCGTTAGGCCACTGCACCACTCATCTATAACTCACATTCTTGTTTTCTAAATACTCACCACTCACAGGATGCTTGGAGGTTACAGGATTTTTTAAAAAAATTTTTTTCCTTTTCCCTTTGATGGAAACAACTACAGGTAAGTCTTTGACTTACAACAGTTCGCTTAGTGTTCGTTTGAAGTTATGATAGCACCTTTCACTTTGCACGCGGTTGTGTAAAAGCGCCGGACACCGAAACAGGAGAGCAAAAAGAGCCTTCCAATTGATTTTAACCCAACATTAATCAAATCAAAAGAATTCACAAGACATCTTAAGGGAGGGGGAGGAAAGAGTTTTATTTCTACCACAAAGAGTTGAAAAAAGTCAAAGAGCTGAGTAGGCAGATAATACAAAAAACAGTTTGTTATGAAGAGATCTGGTGTTATTCAGCCTCCACACGGTTAGTAAAAGGTAAACGGCTGTTTTATTCGCATTAAGCAAAAAGGAGCACAATATAAATTTTTTATTTTCTGCGGCAGGAGGACAGTCGAGCGAATAATCTAGTGTGGTGTTTTCTCAACCTTGGCCTGCTTAAGTTAGGTGGACTCCCTCAACCTTGGCCTGCTTAAGTTAGGTGGACTCCAACTCAACTTTTTGGCCTGCTTAAGTTAGGTGGACTCCAACTCAACTTTTTGGCCTGCTTAAGTTAGGTGGACTCCAAATCAACTCTGGCCTGCTTAAGTTAGGTGGACTCCAAATCAACTTTTTGGCCTGCTTAAGTTAGGTGGACTTCAACACCCAGAATTGGTCTGTTTAAACTAGGTGGACTTCAACCTCCCAGAATTCCCCAGACAGCATGAGTGGCTACTGAAACAATACATGGATATATTTTGTAACTGAGCTACCTCTACATATGGGTATGTGTTTAGCTAGTTAAAGAAGGACCACTGATGGCTAGTGCGGTAGAATAATAGAATGACACAACAGAAAGTTGGGATAAGAGACAAAGAAATTCCTTTAGATTGACACACCCTTTCCTGTACTTAAAATATAAGCAGGCCTATAGACTCTTCTCATTCACTAACAGGCTATCCCATCGTCCACCTTTCAACCCCTCCAAACCAAATTGATATTCTTTTTATCTTTCCCAGTGGAAGTTTCTGGGAGACGTCTCTGTCTTTAGGCCCATCCTTTGGACAACGGGAGGTTTAGGGAATCTCCCGTATACGCACCCTTATTCCATCCTATGCAAAGCCCAGCTGCGAATTCTGCCCCCAGACAAAGGCCCAAAAGAAGAGTAGAGGCCGACTCCTCATTTCTGTCCTATGGGTTTAAGAATTTCAAGATTGGGACCTCATTCTTTCATGTCCGTACTTTGGGAAGGACAGAACCAATCTATCCCCTGCTTTTTAGACGATTATGTTTCTGTAGGTTGGCCGGTTGAGCAATTTCTCCCCCACCTCCCCAACCACTTGCAAATGAAGGAGGACACAAACATATATGGTGGTGCAAGACAGGTGTGCATTTAAAACTTTGGTGCAGAAAAAGCAGGAAGGGTGAAGTTGCTTCCTTCACCTCTTCATTTGGAGCTTCCAACTCACTCTTTGGCGAAAAGGGTGCCCAGCTACATTTGCCCACCCGGGGGTGGTGAAAAAAGCCAAACTTCATTTCATTGCCTTAGGGACACATTTGATACACACAGCAAAGCAAAGAGTAAGATCTACAACACGATTAATCAGTCTAGCTGAGGCTTCTGCTTGCCAGGTTAGAAAGACACAAGGTGACGCAAGTTGGAATTCCTCTGAAGATTGGTTCCGCCTCTGTTTACTCAGTTAGTTTCCATTACCTATTATTCCCCAAAGTTCTGTTCCTTCTTTCCCCTACTTCCCCCTTTCTACTTTATCCTGACTCCCAGTTAGTAAGTAAACCACATCTCCTTGGTGTAACCCAATTTCTCCAGGTTGGGAATGCAGGCGTACTGGATCATCGGTGGTGGGCCACACATCAGGATGAGAACGTCATCTTCTTGTGGTGGAGGCATATGTTCCTTGAGCATGTCTTGGTTCACGAAGCCTTGGCTGTAATCCCACTCTGTGTTGGGAAAGATCACGTTTCTCTTATTATCTCTTTCAAACAAACAAAAAAGCAATGAGATGCACTAAACCAGTGGTCACCAATTGGTGGGCCGTGGACCACTGGTGGTCCATGAGAAAGTTTTTATGGTCCACAGAGAAATGTCCCCCCCAAAGCAATTAATCTTGGCTGTGCGGGAACACAAGGCTGCACCGTCCACCTGCTGGCCCCCACCTTTCGACCTTGCGCAAACCTTACCTTCAATAGAGCCATGCAAGCTGGAACTGGAAGGTAGGACCAATGGCAGGGGAAGGAAATCCACCCCGGGGTGGCTTGCTGACGTTGGTGGGTAAGTCGGTCCCATATTCCAGAGCTTCAGGAGTCACAGGACTGGCCCTTTGGTCACCCCAGAGCAGCTCCTCCAGTCCATGGCAGGCCAGTGCACCCGGGTGGAGGAGCAGCTGCTCCGGGATGACCAAAGGGCCAGTCCTGTGACTCCTGCAGCTCTGGAATATGGGATCAACTTTCCCACCAACATCAGCAAGCCCACCTTCGGTCAAAATTCATATTAGTGGTCCGCGGGATTTAAAGTTATGAGTTTGGTGGTCCCTGAGGTCCAAAAGGTTGGCGACCCTTGCACTGAGGATCTTCAAAGGGGGCTTTGAAATAGATGGGCGGACAAATGTTTCCTCATCTACAGTACCTTCCATTAGTTTCATCTCTTTCTCATGATTGAACAGTACGGTGGGCATGCTTATGACTCTAAAAACTAGAATAGCTCATTTGCACTTGCAAACTTTCTGCCATGAACAGACCAGAGGTGGTATTCAGTTGGTTCGGACCGGTTCTGGTGTACCGGTAGCAGAAATTTTGACTAGTTCGGAGAGCTGGCAAATGCCACCTCTGGCTGGCCCCACCCACCGCCCTCTTATTTTCCTGTCCTTTATTCCATTGATTTTTAGCTCAGCTGATTTTTGCAGCAGAGCAGATTTCCGCGCCTCAGCTGAGCTAAAGAACAGCTCATCTCACCAAGTGCAATCTTTTTGAGTGCTGCATGAGCAAAGTGCACAGAACCGGTGGCACGCAATTTGGAATCCTACCACTAGAACAGACCTGCCTGAATAAGTATGAAATGGTTTGAGGTTACTGTGGGCAAAATTTTGGATCACTCTGTACCCAGAACCCTTTTAATGAGACACCTGTGGCTCTCTACTGCTCTTTGGGGTTGAGATACCCAGCCCTACATTTAGCTGTAATTTCTCTCAATGGTACTCTTCAATGTTTAATCAAAGGGGCCAGTCATTAAACAAATTGCCCATCTGAAAAGGGTTCCCTAGTTGGTTTAAGTCAAACTGGGTTTGATAGAAGAAAGTATCTGTAGCTCAGGGCCCTTGGTGCTCTCTATGTGGTAGGTTTTTTTCTAGACATTTTTCATGACCCAACTAGGTAACATCATCAGGGCTAGAAAGAAGTGAAGTTTGTGGATTGGAGGAGAAAGAAAAGGAGAGGAGGACTGTGAGGTCCTTGGTGCTCTCAGAGCTTGGTTGTTTTCTTGCAGAGGTTTCAGTTCCAGAAGAATCTACCGTCAACCATCTCTTGAAGACTTGCCAAGAAAACAACATGGAGGCTTCTAATAGATCCCCAGAAGTTAAGTTTATACTGAAGAAGTCAAGCTGTGAGACTATGGTAGGTAACCATCCCAAACAGATGAGGGTTTGATTTAAAAACTTAACTGATGTCAATCATGGGTTAATATCTGGATGGGAAAATCCTAGAATTGCAAACTAGGGTAGTGAGCTGGAAAAACATTGGAAGACAGCAGGAAACCACACGGCCATCAGGAATTAGATGTGACTCCAAGAAAATTTTACAGGGCTCTGTTATTCAGCCACTAAGCAGAACGTTGTAAAAGGTAAAGGTAAAGGTTCCCCTTGCACATCCGTGCTAGTCATTTCCGCCCTAGGGGGCGGTGCTCATCTCCGTTACAAAGCCGAAGAGACAGCACTGTCCGAAGACGTCTCTGTGGTTATGTGGCCAGCAGGACTAAATGCCGAAGGCGCACAGAACGCTGTTACCTTCCCACCAAGGGGGTCCCTATTTTTCTACTTGCATTTTTTACGTGCTTTCAAACTGTTAGGTTGGCAGAAGCTGGGACAAGGAACGGGAGCTCACTCCGTTACACGGCATTGGGGATTCGAACCGCCGAACTGCCGATCTTTCTGATCAACCAAGTTCAGCGTCTTAGCCACTGAGCCACCTAAGAATATTGTAGCATCTTCCAATTTATAACTCCATCTTGGATTACTTACTCTCAGGAGCTCTATCCAATGTGTACCACAGCTTAAACTTGGCTGAATGTTGAGCTTGTACTTCCTCAAGTTCTGAGCGTAGCAAGATGTCACTTTCAGTCTGTCCCGGAAACACAACATTGTCGTTTTTATCTCACACATTTCATTATTGAACAACTCAAAATATCGATCCCCTCTTAAAAATCCCACGAAAATAAATTGTGAAACCAGACCTAAAGCAAACCACCCTGGAAGCAAAATTTAAACCATCAAAACGGCTTTTCCCAAAAAATAAAAAAGTTAACTACTAGCGGTAATCTTTGAGTCTACTCCAAAAATAATTCCCGTTTAATGTGAATAAGCGGTTAAGGTGTTGATGCTGTACCATTATCAAAGTTCAGGCTGATTACATTTGATTGAAAAGCACTTGTTCTGAGCTGTTAATCAACATGCCAAAGTGTTCCACTCAGTTCTAAACTGAATCTATTTCATTTGGGCATTCTGTCTAGAACATTTTAACCACTTCTGGTTTGAGAGGATTTGCAACTATCAAACCACTCTGGTGAGAACAACTTAATTGGAGAAGATTTTTGGTTTGGTGTAGAAGGTAACTGATTTGCTCTGACTGGAGGGCAATGGATTTATACTCCTTGCAGACAGCTGGTCATTTGCATCTTTTTAGAATTGTTGAGGCCACATGGAGATTTATCTGCATCCTCAGACTCACCCTAAAGCAGGGGTGTCCAACCTTGGCAACTTTAAGACTTGTGGACTTCAACTCCCAGAATTCCTCAGCCAGCTGGCTGAGGAATTCTGGGAGTTGAAGTCCACAAGTCTTAAAGTTGCCAAGGTTGGACACCTCTGCTCTAAAGGGTACTACAGTTCCTTTCAGCAGTTCCAAGAAGGCTCCACACCCATTTGCACCACTCAGGTGGCCCTGAGGACACAGACAGACCTCCAAGTGGCCTCAACGACTCTCTAAAAGGATGCAAATGACCAGCTGTCTGCAAGGAGCATTAATCCTTCCCCTTCCCATCATCCAGTCAGAGCTGAAGAAGCTTCTGGGATGAGAAGCGAAACATCTTCAAAAACCAAAACCAAAACCAAGAAAGTCCAGTTGCCTCTTGAAAAAACACCTTTGGGACAGTTAACTTAAGCTTTTTCTCATTATTTCCTAAAAAAAAAAAAAAAAAAAAAAAGGATCCAGAGTGAAGATGGAATATTACAAAAACCAAACTAGCTCATATATTTTGTAGGATATTCTCTTTCTTGTAGCAATTGGAAAGAAATAAGCAAGGCTTACAATTTCATGCAAGCTTCTTTGGAAAAAGGGTCCAATGAAAATAGCGGAATCAATACCTTGAGTAAATCTACATAAGGCTTGAATATTGCTAGCATGAAATATCAGCACCTATCTTATTTATTCTCCACAACATACTTCTGCTGGTTCAATATGCTATTTGCGGGACTTCCGGTTTGAGCTTCTTCGGCAACAGACCGAAGCCTCGTCTCTGTGAGGTTTCGAATCGTGCTTGCCGCTGGAGCGCCCCGAGCCGGCTGGTTTCGGGGCTAAGCCACCCTGTAGAGGTGGTGAAGAAGGGGGAGACTGCCTGCAGGGTTGAGGAGAGCCACATCTCTCCTCCCCAGCTGGCCATTACTCCCTTTCCCGAAGGCGGTTGTAGCGGTGGTCAGAAATGGCCACCACAAAGAAGAACTCGACCGGAAAAGAATGTGCAGGAGGAAGATAAGAAGAGAAAGTTTTGGTTGACCGGGTCAAACAGCAAAAGCAACAAATAAGGTACCCTGGAATTGAAACTATTTAAAAAAAACAATAACATTGTTCCCTAAGAAGATTTTTAAGCTGCGAAGGAGAGAGAAAAGGGAAAAGGTTTGGGTTTTTTTCTCCTTTTCCTATACTGACAGCTAAGAGACTTAAGCAAGAAATTGGAAAAAAATCCACTTTGACATTAATAGGCATTTAATGCTGAAAATAAAAAGTCAAAGGGATAATAAAGATTTCTGGATAATCAAAAGCTTTTGAAAACAGGAAAGGAGAGAAAAAGAATAAAAGGGTAGGATCTGGAAGGGAGGAGACTGCCTGGAATTAAAAAGAACTTACAGCAAAATCTCAACAAGACTTCCAAAAGATACATTTTAACTGAAACATCGCAACAAAAACCCCAGGAAGAGAAAGTGGATAAAGAAATAAGAAGAAACAGCTTGGGACTATTTGGATTACTTGATGATCTCTGGATTTTTGGTTATTGTATTTGAATGACTAAAATCAATCGGGTGGTTGTTTAAAAGTGTTTAAAATGGCTCCACTTTTAGAAGAACTGAAAATGGAACATTAAAAGTACAAAGAAGATGCACAAGAAGGGAGAGGTTCTTTTGGCTTCGTATTTCAGTTTTTAGAAATGGAGATTTGGAACTATGAGAAACAACAAGAAATGCCTGCAGAACAAGAAGATTGCGACAAAGAAGAAGCCATCTTTAATGAACAAGTAATCTTAGGTGGGGGAAAGGGGGGAAAGAGAATGGAATGTTTAAGATTGAGAAAAACAACCCCTCTCAAAAAACAGAGTGAAAAATAAGTATAAAATCAGAAAGCAACAGAAGAGGGAAATGCAGAAGAGAGAATTAGAAGTAGAGAGACAAGGGGGTAAAAAGGGGAGGGAGAAGATGAGAGGGAAGAAAGACAGGAAAAGAAGTTATAAAGGACAGAAACAAAATATAGAGAAACAGGGCCTATTTAGTGATAATGGGTGAAAATTTAATGGAAAAAGGAATTCTGCAAAGGTACATAAGATAGTATTGTTATATTAGAAATAGAAATAATTTTAGAAAATATGCAACAATGTATGATTAAAATGTTTGATAAAATAGCTATTGTAATGCTTGTCAATAAATAAATGTAACAAAATGAATATTTAATGAATTACAAAACATATGTGAAGAAAAATAAGGGAAAAATTAATTATGGAGATTATACGTGTCTTTAAGGAAGTATGATATTTAATTGAAAAGAAATGTTAAAGATGTTAAGATTTTAATGATTATTAATGATAGAACTGAATTGGAATGGAATGAGGGTTTATAATTACATATATTTATAATCCTTTTTTTAAAAGAATATAGTGTGTACTATAATAATGTACCAAGCAGAATTCGATTGGAAGTTATGTATTATGTATTATATTGAAGGTCATAACCTGAAGGTATATATTGAAGTTTAAATAAGAGTTGAATGGATGTAATTAAAAGATATAAAGGTGTCATACTCCAATTAGTAACTACAGGAGAAAACTTGTTTAATGAGAAAAGATAATATGAAATTGAAACAGAACAGACAAAACTATAAATATAATGATTTGAATTGAGATGAGATAATCAAAATAAAATTGAGAAAATTAAAAGAGGGGAAAAACTATATAGAAAATGTAGAAGAGTATAAGATATGGAATAGAACACAAAAAGGAGCATGAAATTGAGTTTTGTGTCTGTATAAAGAAGTTCAACTCGGGACCATGCTATTTTCAAAAATATTTTGTATGTGTGAAAATCCAAATAAAACTTTATTAAAATAATATATGCTATTTGCTTAGTGAGGGAATGAAGGAAATTGTCCTACCTGGTTAGCAAAGAGTAAATAGCAAATGGTGGGATCTTCTTTGTCCTTTACAATCGCTCGAATGAGTTGCAACATGGGAGTAATTCCTTCAGGGAAGAGAAAGAGAGAGACAGAAAGATAGATAGATAGATAGATAGATAGATAGATAGAGAGGAGAAAAGAGAGACACAGACACACACAGAGAGACAGAGGAGAGAGAGAGAAGAGAGAGAGAGAGAGACAAAGACACACACACACACACACACAGAGAGAGACAGAGAAGACAGAGAGAAAGAGAGAGAGAGAGACAGACACACACACACGCAGAGAGAGAGAGAGAGAGAGAAAAGAGAGACAGACACACACACAGGGGGGGAGAGAAATGGTTAAATGAATCTTGTCAACATCTGCAGAAGAGCAGGCAGAATTGGAGGTGGAGTTAAGTGAGACATCAGCTTGGAGTCCTTGTGCTACCATAAACACTTTAACTCCAACCCCTCTTGAATTCCATCAACTCTTTATCTAGTGCCAGTTTAGGGCTGCATATTAATTGACCAGATCCTTGTGAGCAGGATGGTCAATAAATCATCTTAACTAGAAGTTAACAGGTAATTCTTCCCACCCGACACATCCCACTGAATGACCAAAGGCAGGAAAATACCATTTGGGAGTACCTGTTCCACCTGCAATCATCCCGACGTATTTCACCTGCTTAAGCACGGGTTCAGATTTCTTGTCTGGACGAATCGCAAACACACCTGGAGAGGGGAAAAAATAATCGGGGCTGAGGAATTGGACTGGCGGCACGTAAAACATCTCAAATCCAAGACACGGGTTTGGAATGCCCATTGATGTCAGAGTTGACATCTTTTGCCCACTCCTAATCCCAATGATCTATCTAGAAGAAAAACCACAATGGGGAAAATTGTTCAAATATAACCTACATTGCTCATTGACTTGCAACCGTTCGAAGCCACAATGGACCAACTTGGGGGGCTACTTCAAAATCCTGCCTGTTGGGCCCACCCCTGTGGTCACATGACCGAACTTTGGTTGCTGAGCAACTGGGGTGTATTTACAACCATGGTCACCTGAACGTGTTTGCCAAAAGTTGGCATTTACTTCCAGGTTTCGGCCAAACCACTCCCATGGTGAACCATCGCTTCTGTCAACTTGCGAAGCATTCCTGACCTGCTTTTGAGTTGCCATAGGCAAGGGGGATGGGGAATCCAACCTCGCAGTGGCATCGTGAACTTGCATTTCAGTCAAGACAAAGCACATTCCAACTGGCAACGTCAAAGTCATGTCCATGGAGACCCAACAGCGGTCGGAGAGAGTGACTTCTACAACCCGCGAAATTGCTTTGTTGGGGAATGTGACTGTTGACACATCTTGGGGAGGGGGGGGGGTAAACAAGGTCAGAGCCAAAGCGTGGATTAAGTGAGGTCAGAGTTGGCTTCATTTGGTCCATGTTGACATGAAGCTCCTAATAACTGGATTTCTTTTGAAGCTTGGCCTGAGGTTCATGATTTAAATAGTGCATCAGTCGGACAGCTTCACTTAGGAACCACGGTGGCCTCTTCGTGACTATGATTGCTGCCATATTCACTTATACAACAACAAAAATAGTCATAAAATGGGATTGGTCCCATGATGGTTATGATGGATTTCTTTAAAACTCCCCCCCCCATTCTGTTGGCAACTATAAAATGGGCATAGAAATGTTTTATGAGTTGACACAGGCTCCATTACAGCCATAAGTTTGAGAACTCCTTGCAGGATAAATCAGAGATGAAGACAACCTTCTCCAACTTGGTGTTCAGTTTCCAGAGCCTCACCTTTCCCCTCGTAAACGAGCAATCCACTGGGTCCCCGAAAATCAATGGTGTCCCCCATCTTTAGATTCTCCAGATACTGGGACATTTTCCCTCCTTCGGGAAATTTGGGGTTAACCCCTTTGAAATAGATCTATAAGGAAGAAAATACCTTTAAAACTGAATGTGCAGATGAGAAAGACGAAGTCATTCAGATGCCTGCAAATCCATGATGCTCAAGACAAATGGACCACAGCCAGAGGTGGTATTCAGCAGGTTCTGACCAGTTCTGGAGAACCGGTAGTGGAAACTTTGAATAGTTCGGAGAACCGGCAAATCCCACCTCTGACTGGAGATTTTACAGTATCCTTCCCCTGCCACGCCCACCAAGCCACGCCCACAGAACTGGTAGTCAAAAAATTTGAATCCCACCACATATACAAGACGTCTGTAAGTTTGTAATCAGATCACACACAAAAAAATGCTTCTATCCTGAAACATTTTCACAACTGATTCCTCTGAAGATATATTGAATGTCAACTTGCATTATCTCAGAACGAACCTGCTTAAAGAAATTATCTTGTTACCCTTAAGAGTTTCTTCTCCAAAGCTTTTACCTTCACTGGGGGTAAGATTCATATTTTAATGCAGTAGATTATTTTTTTTTAATATTTTTTTTATTTTTAATACAATCATTCCATCTTCAGTTGAACAGTATGTGTTGTCTGGGTACAAACATCCTTGTTAAACAATATTCAAAATTACAACATCCTTCATTACATATTAATTCTGCAATATTTAACATAATAATGTCCACCTGTTAATTATACTAATTGATTATACAATATTAACGTAGTAGTATTCAACATGTTAATCATATTATCTCTTTTAACACATCATCTTTAATACAGTAGATTCTTAAAGTGAATATTTATCTACCTACCTACCCATCAATCACAGATATAGATAGATATATAGATGGATGGATGGATGGATGGATAGATAGATAGATAGATAGATAGATAGATAGATAGATCAAACCACAAACTTTTCTGTTAGGTTTTATGGACAAAGAACATGGAAAAAAAGGCTGGCAATTTGCTGTTTTATATATATGTTGACAGAAGAAAGATGCAGAAAAATGGAAAGATACTTTGATTCCCACAATGGAAAAACTGATGGAACTAGCAGAGATGGCTCAATTAACTGCTTTAATCGGAGAAAAAGATATTATATCAACTTCGTTTCTACTTGGAAACCATTTCTGGATTTTGTGCTCATGATGGAAAAACAATGAAACCTTGACTTTGGTTTTTGTTGATTAGATAAGTTTGTTATAGAACTGGCTAGCACGTATTAAGTATGTAAACTTAAAAACTCGAGTCTGTAACGTTTCTATCTTATTCTACTCTGCTAAGAAGAGTCAAAAGTCAATGCTTTTCTTTTCTTGCTCCCGTGTTCCCCTACATTTCTTTCTCTTCCCTTTCCCCACTATTTCAGTTTCCCTTTGTGCTTTATATCTTGATCAGCGTAATGAAATGATTAATTGCAAAGCTGTTACCTTCACAACCAGATCCACGAATCCTTTGTCGTCATCACTGCTGACAGGCGTGTAAGGTCTGATCACCAAATTCCCGTCGATCCTGGCCGAGAGGTAAACATGCTGCCCTTGAAGGTCAAGCAAAACATTCAAAAGATGAAACAAGTGTCAACTCATAAAACATTTCTATGGCTGTTTTATACCGTAGTTGCCAATAGAAAGAGAGGGGAGGAAAGGGGTTTGAAAAAGCAGTGTGGCAGCTTGGAATTGAAAGTGCATTCTATGCATAGTTTTTCAGAGATTGTAACTATCCCAGTGGTCGCCAACCAGTGGGCCGGGGACCACTGATGGTCCATGAGAAAATTTTGGTGGTCCGCAGAGAAATGTCGCCCCCAAAGCAATTAATCCAGGCTGTTCAGGAACACAAGGCTGTGCTGCCCACATGGCCCACGGGAACACAAGGCTTGTGTCGCTTGCATTGCGAACAACACGAGGTAGTGAGGGGAGGGGGGAAAGGGCAGAAGGGGGGAACTTGCCCCACTCGCTCCATGTGCCTGGCCTGGCCACCAGGCTGCTTCTTTCCACTTCTTTCTTCTTCGGCTTTTGGATGCACACAAAAAGCAGCAGAAGTCTCTCTTTCTCTCCCCCAAACTCTGCCAGAAATGAGTCTTTGGGACCCTGCAAGGCATCCTGCTCCAAGAGGCTGCGCCTAGGCAAAGACTAATTTCTGGCAGAGTTTGGGGGAGAGAAAGAAAGACTTCTGCTGCTCCTGCTACTTTCCTTGCATGAAGCCAAAAGTGTCTCTCTCTATCCCCCTGAGAACAGAGCTGGAGACGGTATCCTGTGATCCCAAATAAAGAACGATCGATCAGTAGGAAAACGGGATGGGGGATTTTCCTGTAGACTTTTTGGGGGGATTTTCCCAGGGTCTCTGGTCCAAAGGATTTAAAGTTATGAGTTTGGTGGTCCCTGAGGTCCAAAAGGTTGGCAACCCCTGGACTAGGTGACTGAAGTTTCTGCTGCGCAAAATTCTAACTGGAGAACGTGATTGATGACTCCTGGCTATGGACATGTCCCATTGGAGAATATGAATTATGATACACCCCGGGGGTGGGAGGAAAACCAGGATCAAGGGTGACAATGAGTGATGTGTCTCAGAGTCAGCTACAGCCAAGGCAGTGCCGGACATGTTAACTCCCAATAAATCCTTTTGAAGTTTTGGAAGTTTGGCTCGAGACTCAGGATTTAAATGGGGGTCACTGCCAGAACCCTGATAGCAAGACAGACTTCCTTAGCTTAGCTTTGCCTCATTATTTATGGAACTAGTTTGCATTTGATGATGCAATAAATAAATAACAACAATAATAAAACTAATAATAAATAACAACAATAATAAAACTGCCTATCCGCTCAGACATTACTTTAACAGCTCTTTTAAGTCCTTGGTTTGGACTTGGAACTGTGAAGTTTTTAAACCAGTCCCAGTCTGTGAATCAAATGGAAGATTAAATCTTAAATAACAATAATAATAACAACAACAAGTTGACAAAGTTCTTGAAAATGAACAGGTCAAGATCCTGAGTTCCTTTTTTCAGTGCCGCGGTAAGTTCGAATGGTTACTAAATGAACTTTTGAAGGACGGCCTGTACTGAAAGCAAAACAATAATTGGGCTGATTTTTTTGTAGGGGGGGGGGGATTGGGAAGAATGGGGAAGGGGAGAGCTAAAATAAAACCAATCAAAGCTTGTGAATGCAGCCCCCCAAAATATAATTGATCGTTGTTTGCACTGTTATTCTTCTGGATAAATTCCTGGAAAACATTATGCGTAGCGTGATGGGTGTTTTTGAGAGAGACACAGCAGAATATGCTTTTTATTTTTTTGTATCCTTGAAGTTTATACTACTCCCATGGTTGCAAGGCACCAACACAACGCACCACAGCTGTTTCCCTGTGCAAAATGCCTCTGGCAGAGGAAAGGAGCAGCTGGCTTCCAATTACGGATTCCACTCGGCAACCAAGGGAAGAATGAAAAGCCAAAACAAAAACACGGAAGCCATGGTTGCAAATTCGCTTGATACCCATCCAGGGCTTTCTCCTGGCCACAAACTATAAACAATCACAATTGTGTGTGTGTGTGGTTTTTTTTTTTTTTTTGTCTAGGGTGTCACACTGGGAATTGGGTGGCACCAGGAGAAGTAAACTAAATATTCTTTGTGAGGATCCAAAGAGTAGCCATGTCGGGATGATCTATGGAAATTCATGGATCAGGATTAAGTTAGCAGGCGGTCTCTTACTCAGCAAGATGGTTGTGTTTTCTTCTGTTATTAGTTCAGTTGTGTTTAGCTTTTGGGTTGGGAGTTTGGGCTACGTGGATGAATTTTCCTATTCATTTAAAGAGTGGGTCTAGATCGGTTTAAATTTAGGTAAGAATTTTTCCACCGTCAATGCACTCTTCCTTCTAGCTAACAGAGCTTTTCTTTAAAGAAAGAAAAAAAATAAACCAGGGAAGAAGAGGAGAAAGAAGAAAGGAAAAAGAAGAAGGAGGGAGGAGAAAGAGAAGGAGGAGGAGGAGAAAGAAGAAAGGAAAAAAAGAGGGAGGAGGAGAGAAGAAGAAAAAAGAAAGGAAAAAGAAGGGGGAAGAGGAGGGGAAGAGGAAAAACAAGAAGAGGAGGAGGAGGAGGAGGAAGAAAGGAAGGAACGAAGAAAGGAAGAAGAGGAGGTAAAAGAAGAAAGAAAAAATAAGAGGGAGGAGAAGGCAAAGGAGAAGAAGAAATAACTTTCTTTCCAAGTCCACAATTCAATGATGTTAATTTTTTCCTCTAGTCCCCCTCCAAGTACATTTATTTTAACACAAACAGCTTACCCACAGGAAGCCCCAACACATGTCTTGGGCTTGGCAGGGCAAAGCGAAACTTTCTGGTGTCATGACTGATGTGCTGAAAAAGAGAGAAATAAACGTCATAAAACTAGAGAACAGCTCTACATGTCCATCAAAGCCCAAATGTTTATAATTGAGATACCTTATCTGCATTTCAGAACTGTGCAAATTGAAGAAATAAACACAGTTCTCAACAGCACCTAACCAAGACTGACTGCTTAATCGGCTTTCGTTGTTTATGGAACTATCTGACCAAACAATTGAAAGCCAACCCTTCAGTTACACGTTTTGGGCAGGCCACATATGTAGGACTTGGAATAAGAGTTGGAAGGTCTTCAAGGCCAACCCCTGCTTGAGCAGGAGAACCTATGCCATTGCAGACAACTGGCTGTCTAGTCTCTTCTTAAGAACCTCCAGGGATGGAGCAGCCACAACTTCTGGTGACAAGTTGTTCCACTGGTTAAATGTTCTCACTGTTGGTAAGTTTCTCCTTAGTTCTAGGTTGCTTCTCTTCTCAATTAGTTTCCACCCATTGCTTCTTGTCCTGCCTTCAGGTGCTTTGGAGAATAAGTTGACCTCTTCTTCTTTGGGGCAGCCCCTCAGATATTGGAAGGCTGCTGTCATGTCTCCCCTAGTCCTTCTTTTCCCTAAACTAGACATACCCAGTTCCTGCAACCGTTCTTCACATGTTTTAGCCTCCGGTCCCCTAATCATCCTGGTTGCTCTTCTATGCACTCTTTCCAGCATCTCCACATCTTTTTTAGATTGTGATGACCAAAACTGGATGTGGTATTCCAAGTGTGATCTTACACAAAGGATTTATCAAGCGTTACTAGTACTTCACAGTATTAATACTTCACATAAAAGAGGGCAGGAACCTAACTGCACAGCCATCAGCTAAATCCATGATTATTATTTTTTGACCCTACACCCATACATATTTGCGGCTGCAGTGATAAGTCTATAAAGGTAAAAGGTAAAGGTTCCCCTCGCACATAAGTGCTAGTCGTTTCCGGCTCTAGGGGGCGCTGCTCCTCTCCATTACAAAGCTGAAGAGCCAGAGCTACGAAGACGTCTCCATGGTCATGTGGCCGGCATGACTAAACGCCTTTGAAGGTGCATGGAATGCTGTTCCCTTCCCACCAAAGTGGTCCCTATTTTGCTACTTGCATTTTTTACATACTTTCAAACTGCTAGGTTGGCAGAAGCTGGGACAAGGAACAGGAGCTCACTCCGTTACGTGGCGCTAGGGATTCGAACCGCCGACCTGCCGACCTTTTTCTGATCAACAAGCTCAGCCTCTTAGCCACTGAGCCACCACTTCCCTTGACAATTCTATACCAAGTTCTAAACAATATTCAACAAGAGTCCAAAAACACCACACCACATCATGACAACCCTTCTTTCATGCATGGATGGGGCACAGATCAGATCAATAAATCCAGACCCGGAGCTAAGGTCACATATTCAGACAATATAATGAGTTACGTTCATAGAGCAAACATTTTAGAAAGCTGGCTGGCTCAAATGATCCATATTTTTAATACTATCTGCCAATAGGCTCGCATAAATTAGAAATCAGGGCAGCTGCAGATTGAAAAGGTTAAGTTTAGCCTTTTAGTAAAAGAGCCCAATCAGGAAGAATCATTATGAGGTCGATCCACTCCATTTGAAATAATAAATATGGGCGTATTAGATCTCCAAATCTTCCAATTTTACACACAAGGCTTTCTACTTGATTTATCAAGTTACATGGCGATACAAGCACGGTACATCAAACATCTCCCCAACATTACTAATTTTCCATCAATGCAGAATTTTATTTTCTATAGTGTGTTCTATTGCTTGCAAGCCCACCTAGAGTCACTGCGATCGAGTAGGCGTCTATAGAAAATTTCTAAATAAATTTAAATGTAAATATCGAGGAGAGTTGGTTCAATATCCAGTTTTTCAACCTCTCCGTATTACGAAAGGCCACAGCACTAACCTACATTTTGCAATATTTCTCAATGAATATACAATGCCTCAAAGGTTGATATAGATAAAACTGCCACATATCAACACTTAAAAAGTAGGAAATATTTATTCTGCCTACTTCAATCTTGGTTTCTTGGCATACTGACATCAGTTTGGGTATTAAAACATTTTTTAAAAAATTGGGGAGAGAGAGAATGAGGGAGAGAGAGGGAGGGAGAGGAGAGGGAGGGAGAGAGAGGAGAGGGAAGAAGGGAGAGGGAGAGAGAGAGGAGAGGGAGGAAGGGAGAGAGATGGAGGGAGGAAGGGAGAGAGAGAGAGAGAGAGAGAGAGAGAGAGAGAGAAAGAAATAAGAAAGCAATTTATGTGTTACCTCTTTATCGATCAGCCTTAATGCATATTTTACATCTGGATTTTCTAGTGTGATCGGAGGCAGAGATTTCGAGAAAAGGCGCTTGATCAAACTGATCACGAAATAGACTGGAAACAGGACAATGTTTCCTAACTGTAACATAAAGAAAGAAGATGTTAAAATTCAGCATCCTGACTCGATAAACAGAAATAAATTAGAAAATGGCTACGAACAAAACAAACAAACAAGCACAATAGGAGTGCTTTTTCAGTATTATCTACCAACCATGAAAGTCTATCATGTAATCACATTTAAATATTATTATTAGATGGTAGTAAAGATACGAGTTCTTCCTTTCCAAAATCAGGTGATATGTTCGCATTAGCACAGGAGCCTCTGTGGCGCAGTTGTTAGAGTACAGTACTGCAAGCTACTTCTGCAGCCAGCTGCCTACAATTTGGCAGTTCAAATCCCACCAGGCTCAAGGTTGACTCATCCTTCCGAGGTGGGTAAAATGAGGACCCAAATTGTGTGTGTGTGTGTGGGGGGCAAGTGGCTGACTCTGTAAATTACTTAGAGAGGGCTGCTAAGCACCATGAAGCGGTATATAAGTTTAAGTGCTTAGTACTATTGTCTTGTAAGGAGAGCAATAAGGTGAACTGAGAAAAATGTGTCTTTTCACAACTTTTTCAAAGTTCCCAAGTATTCTGCATTGATTAATTCTGCAATTGTTTCAATAACCCAGATAGTTAGTTAGATCAGGATTATTCTGGACATACCACGAGATTTATTCAGGGAATGCTGGGGGCACGGGGGCTCAGAGGTTAAAGATGCTGAGCTTGTCAGCTGGAAATAGCCTAAGTTCAAGACCCGAGCACTGTGAGATGGGGGTGAGTTCTCGTTTCTCATCTCGGCTCCTGCCCACTGAGCAGTTGGACAGCAAGCAAATGCGAATAGATCAATAGGTATCACTTCGGTGGGAAGGTAACGATACGTTTGACTTTAGCATATCACCATGCCGGCCACATGACCATGGAAGATGTCTTCGGACAACTCTGGCTCCCTCAGCAAAGAATTGGAGTTGTAATTTGCACCCTAGAGTCAGATACGACTAGATAGGGGAAACTTTTTACATATAGTGAACGTCTATCTCAGGGGTCTCCAAACTTGGCCACTTTAAGACTTCAACTCCCAGAATTCTCCAGCCAGGAGTTGAAGTCCACAAATCTTAAAGTGGCCAAGTTTGGAGACCTCTGGTCTATCTGAATAAACAAATGGTGGATTTTCCTTCTGATCCCTGTCACTTACACATAAATTCGCATAGTTAAAAACATGGTTTAATAGATAAAATGTCCATATCTCTCATCAGTAAAAACATTCTGTAAGCAATATTATTTGAAAATACTTTCCTTTTGGTAAGATGCTGTAGGAGACTGATGGGTTGTGAGTCTATTTCCCCTCCAATATATGCTTTACAAATCTGCATTTGCAATGTAAGTCAGTGAAAAGCTCCTTCTTGCAAAAGACGAATATTTCAAGGCTGCAACAACTCCTACACCAAATAGTAGAGATTCTTCCCTGGAGTGCCAGCAGATATTTGGCCTCGAGGATCTTGTTACTAACCCTGCTTTCCAAACTGCTATAAACCTTCCCTTCATTCCAAGGTAAGGTCTTCATCAAATTTGCTTGCGTAACTGAAATGTACTTGAATTTTCGACACACATGTGTGGGCTATTTGTCTAACTGAACTTACAGGGTTGGCCTTGGTGATGTAAGGCCTGATAAAACAGCAAGTGGGAAAAAAAAATCTATCAGTATTCAGGTCAATTCTAATCCCAGGAGAAATCAACCCTGACTGTCCTTTGGAAGGACAGATGCTGAAGCTGAAATATTTGGCCACCTAAGGAGAAGAGAGGACTTCCTTGGAGAAGACACTGATGTTGGGAAAGATGGAAGGCCAAAGGAGAAGGGGGTGGCAGAGATAGTACTAGCAACAGCACTTATACACTGCTTCACAGCCCTCTCTAAGTGGTTTACAGAGTCAGCCTCTTGCGCCCCAACGATCTGGGTCCTCATTTTTCCAACCTTGGAAGGACAGAAGGCTGAGTCAACCTTGAGCCGGTCGGGATTGAACTGCTGGCAGTGGAATGCAGAGTTAGTCTACAATGCTGCACTCTAACCACTGTGCCACCAGGAAGGAGAATGAGAAAGGAACTAAGAGAGGGAGGGAGGGAGAGAGGAGAAAGAGAAACAGAGAGAAGGAAGGGAGGGAAAGAAAAGAGAGAGAAAAGGAAGAAGAGAAAAGGAAAAAGAAAGGAGGGAGGGAGGAGAAAGAGAGAACAAAGGAAGAGAAAGGAAGGAGGGAGGAATAGCAATAGCACTTAAGACTTATATAGTGCTTTACAGCGCTTTACAGCCTGCTCTAAGCGGTTTACAGAGTCAGCCTCTTGTCCCCAACAAACTGGGTCCTCATTTTACTGACCTCAGAAGGATGGAAGGCTGAGTCAACCCTGAGACGGTCAGGATCAAACTGCTGGCAGTGGGCAGGGTTTGCTTGCAAGACTGCATTCTAACCAGTACGCCACCTTGTCATTAAGATAGTGTCATCGACGCAATGGACATGAATTTGGATAAACTCCAGGAGACAGTGGAGGACACATGGACCAGGCATGGTGTGGTCCATGGGGGTCACGAAGAGTCGGACATGACTTAGCAAACGATATTCAAGTCAAGAAGAAAGGAAAGCAATGGAAGAACACCTCCCATGCAGAATTGAGAAAATGCTTTTAACTGGTCATAGGGAGTATTTTAGATTTCTCCCCCCCCCCATTTTTTCCCAAATGGAGTTAGACAAAAACAGAAAAAAAACCCTGCTTTCCTTGCAATTTTTCTGTCCCCCCCCCCGCCTTCCTATTTCTATTCTAGACCTGAGATTTTTCAAACATTTTCAGATCATAAAAATATTTAGTTTATTTTTTTCTTTAAAAAATCTCAGAATTCCTGATCAAGAGGAAAAGCTCTAATGATAGAAAATTGGTTGTGTCTGAGTGGTTGCAAGACAACAAACTGAAAAAAAAAATTCCCTTCTAGATACGGAGACATGGATAATTTTCTTCCACGTGTTTTTCTTCTCTAATCTTCTTTCCATTCCCAATCTCTATGAATAAATTTTGCTCTATTTCTTCTGTGTTTTGGTCATCTCATTCATCCTCCCCATCCATCTGTGAGTTGACCTTCCAGTTGTCTCATTGTGTGGGCAAGTGACTACCTATTGTGGTTAGATGACATCAACCATGGGCACAAGGTTTAAAATGTGACTCCAAAGCCAACTCATTCAAGATTCTTTTCTTTCATCGCCAACTCGGTCTTATTTTAGAATTGTTTGTGCTGTACCAAGCAACTATGTTTTTATTATAATGCCACTCCATGATCAGATTAGCTTCCAATGCCAGGATTTAGACCCTAGCAAATTGGGTACAGCCATTTAAACAAATTTAACAAAATAACAAGAGTTGGAAGGGACCTTGGAGGTCTTCTAATCCAACCCCGTTGAAGCAGGTTGCTTCTCTCCTTAGTTAGTTTCCAACTCAATTTTAGCCTCCAGTCCCCTAATTATCTTTGTTGCTCTTCTCTCTACTCTTTCCAGAGTTTCAACATCTTTTTTTTTTAATATAGCGGTGACCCAAACTGGATGTAGTATTCCAAGTGTGGAATACTTACAAAATGAACAACAGAATAATGGAGTTGGAAGGGACCTTGGAGGTCTTCTAGTCCAACCCCCCCTGCTCAAGCAGGAAACCTAGCCTAGACCATGAAACAGTTGTCCAACCTCTTCTTAAAAATCCTCCAATGAGTCAGGAATTCTTAGTGGGGTTCTGGTTTTGAAGAAACCAACTCAAAAACATCTCATAGATGTTTCCAAAGAGAAAACTCATCCTGGAATGCAAGACTACATCTTGTTCAAATATACTTTAAACTGGAAGTCAACTTAGCCTATCATTGTTACTATTCAAATGTAGGGAACAAGTTAGCGCCATCATCATCTTCTGAATAGTAAATGCTAAATAAATAATTCCCAATTTAGGGTCCCCCCCCCTCGTTTTACACCAAGGATTCCTGACTTGAGAACCTGAGAACAACGCTGCTGTGGAGAAGATAAATTTGCAAAGCTCACCAGTGTAAACCCCCCAAGCAATTCCTGACTCCTAGTAGCATCTATTACGGAGTTCTTCAACTTTGATGACATTAAGATTTGTGGACTTCAGATGATCTACCCCAATACCTTAGATTTAGGCAAAATAGCTAGGTATAATGAAATATTAGATAACCAGGGAAAATTAAAAACTGATCAAGAGCTGAAAGACCAAGGAATAATGATAGGTTGATAGCCATATGTTCATATCTGCAAGCGAGATATAAAAAAGACGCAGAAGAATATGGATTCAATAATGAGTTACAACAATTAGACAAAATTTTAGTAGGCCCGGAGGAGAAACTTATAACAAGAACATATAATTACTTGCTAAGATTTGATATGGAAGAGGAGGTAGTAAAAGGGTCCATGATAGCATGGGCAATTTTTTTTGGATACAACATAGAATTAGAAGACTGGGAAAAACTATGGAGTAAGAATTATACATTAACAAGGTCCACAGCATATAAGGAGAATCTTTATAAGATGTTTTATCGTTGGCATTTGGCACCAATAAGATTGGCAAAGATGTATCCCAATATGAATCCAAGATGTTGGAAATGTAAACAGAGCCAGGGTACCTTCTTTCATATGTGGTGGCTATGCCCTGAAGCCAAAAAATACTGCGTCAAAATACGGAGTTGGTTGCAAGAAATAACGAAATGTCAAATAGAGTTGAAACCTGAACTGTTCCTTTTAGGAATAATTAAGGGGAAAAAAGGACCAAATACATGATTTTACACATGACAGTGACAGTGGTGAAGATTGCATTCGCACAATACTGGAAGGGAGATAGTATACCACTGGAGGAATTAGTAATCCAGAAGACATTAGAATGTGCTGAGATGGATAAACTGACTCTAGAGCTAAAAGGCAAAGAAGAGTCAGAGTACTACGCAGTTTGGGATAATTGATATGAATGGTTGAATAGTAGGTATAAGAATAGTAGAGATAAGAAAATGTATATAAATGTATATAAATGAATATAAATGTATGGAGATTTGTATATGTAACAACGATGCCACAGTGTTGTTAAAGATGAGAATGAGATATGTTAACCGTGAAAAAAGCATAATAAAAATAAATATTTTTAAAAATTGTGGACTTCAACTCCCAGAATTCCCCAACCAGCCAGCTATGGCTGGCTGGGGAATTCTGGGAGTTGAAGTCCACCTACTTTAATATTGCCAAGACACAAACACCGATTTATTGGTTTAAGGCCACATATCTTGTGATTCAGGAAGGTGATAGGACTACTCAAAGTTTTAATCTGGAGATTAAATTAAATTCCTTCAAACTCAGATCAAGTCAACGACAGAACCAATCTCCAAACTTCAAGCTTCAAATTGCAAAGGCGATTATAATGCTTCTAAACAGAGCTGAGAATTTTATAAGATTTGTTCCTGTACACAAACTTTAAAAAAAAATCCATTCTGAAAATCACACCTGTTTTTCAAACTGGACCCCCCTCCCCCAAAAATAAAAATAAAAAATTGACAGCCCTCAAGATCAGTTGAGAGGACAATCTGGTGCTCCATAAATTTGTCCTATAACTAATGCAGGATCAGCAAACAAAAAATTAAAACATTTTGCACATCAGTGCTATAATCTATTTACTCGGGAATATTTTTTATTTCAACAAACTTAAAACTGAACGAGGCTGTATAATTTTTCTTTGGTACAGAGTTACTTCACACATCTCTGCTACTTGGGGGAAAAATGAATATGTTATTCCCGTAATAAATTAAAAAAAAAACATTTTGCACATCAATGCTATAATATCTTGGAGATAAGTTTTATTTCCACAAACTTGAAACTGATAATTTTTTCTCTTGTACACTCTTGCTCACACATCTCTTGCTGGTTGGAAAAAAAATGAATTTGAATATTCCTGCTATATTACTGATAAAAAACAGAAGAAGCGTATTTTGTATATACTTTCCAAGAAGTATAGAATACTTTTTTTAATTTATAAAAAAGGGTTTTGTTTTTTTTGCAGGATAGAGCTTAATAGTGCTGAAATAATCAGCCCTCTCTCCTACAGATGCTACATCAGATATTCCCAGAACAGGCACTAATGTTCATGAATTACTAATGCAGGAAGGTTTTTGTTCTGAAGCCCAAGACATAAAATACCATGTTTTCATTATCCTTCCGGGGGTTGGGAGGAAGAGAGAGAAGAAACTGAAAACCCCATGACTATCTTCTGACCACAAAATATTGCAGATATAAATAGCCTTCAACATACGAACGAACCATTCCCATATCCAAGTTGGGTCTGTACGGCTTGGAATGAAATGAACCAAATGTTAAAAAGTTAGGTTATCTATGACGTTAATTTACCAAGCACGTCTAAATTATATTTAAAGGAGCCAAAATATCTTTACAAACCCCGAGGCATGTCACAACTTTTGACTTCCTAATGTTTGGAAATTGAAGGATTGAAACATTTGACATGACCTATAACAGATAGCCTTGTATGGGAGGAGGAGGAGGAGGAGGAGGAGGAGGAGGAGGAGGAGGAGGAGGAGGAGGAGGAGGAGGAGGAGGAGGAGGAGGAAAAGGACTGTGGGGTCCTTGGTGCTCTCTGAGCTTGGTGGTTTTCTTACAGATGTTTCATTACCCAAACTAGATAACATCATGAGTGCTAGAAGGGAGGAGGAGGAGGAGGAAGAAGAGGGGGAGGGGGAGGAGGAGGAAAAAGACTGTGGGGTCTTTGGTGCTCTCTGAACTTAGTTTTTTTTTTTGCAGACGTTTCATGACCCAACTAGATAACATCATCAGTTTACGTGGGAATTAAATGAAAGACAATTCCCAGATCTGAGTTCCAGTAGCAAGGCTGGAAACTAACGTAGAACTACTAAAAGAAAACAAGAAATAAGCTCAGGGGGAAACTCGATTTCCTTTTGAAAAAACGCCGAACAGCAAGATCCTACTCTCAGTACTGACAAACACTAATCCAACTGTGTGTTTAGCATTCTTGGCTCCAGTTTAAGGGTGTGGCAAGAACTGAGCAATGTAGAGCCAACTCAGATTTAGCTCTCTGACACAGCCTTAATGCTTGCCAAAAAGAAAAAAGAAAAAAACAAAGAATGGCAGGAAGAAAATACCAATGCCTCCTTAAAAAAAAATTATAAGAGTGAGTACTTTCAATCTGCTGCATTTTAGGAACACCAAACCTTACCCAGCTCTACCCCAACTTTGCTTTCCAACTGTTTTAGTTACAAAGACCGGCAATACACAATTCCTTTGTTCCCATATTTAGCTTTGCTTGCCCAAATGAAGTATTGTACCTTATGATTCTTGACTCTTGACTAATGTACCTTTTCTTTTATGTACACTGAGAGCATTTGCACCAAGACAAATTCCTTGTGTGTCCAATCACACTTGGCCAATAAAGAATTCTATTCTATTCTATTCTATTCTATTCTATTCTATTCTATTCTATTCTATTCTATTCTATTCTATTCTATTCTATTTTATTCTATTCTATTCTCATTCCATTCCCTCTTCTCTTCTCTCTCTTCTCATTCCTTATTCTATTCTATTATATTTCTATTCTATTCTTATTGTACCCTATGACTATCATTAAGTGTTGCACCTTATGATTCTTGACTCTTGACGAATGTATCTTTTCTTTTATGTACACTGAGAGCATTTGCACCAAAGACAAATTCTTGTGTGTCCAATCACACTTGGCTCATAAAGAATTCTATTCTATTCCAAATATCACCAGCTATGGAAAGGAATATTCCTCTAGATTATCTTTCTATTTCCTAGGATGGTTTCCAGAAACCCAGAGCCAATGAGCCGAAAGGGAGCAAACTAGAAAAATTAAAATTGGCCCGTAGTCAAAGCCAACATTAATTTAGACAGTTAGCAATCCTGTCTGGGTTGAAAGAAAAATATCAAAAATTCAGAGTAGACCAGAGCATGAGCTTTAATTCTTTTCTTCCCCTGTTGTAAATCCATTTTTTAAAAAAAATCCTCACATTTCTGTTCCTATAAATTAAGGGTCTCCAACCATGGCAATGTGAAAACTTGTGGACTTCAATAGCAATAATTGTGAGAGGGATCTTGGAGTCTGAGTGGACAACCAGCTAAATTTAAGCCAAAAAAGCCAATGCAATCCTAAATTGCATTAACAAAGGGATACAACTGAGATCAAGTGAGGTACTAATACCACTCTATAAAGCCTTAGTAAGGCCACACCTAGAGTACTGCATCCAGTTTTGGTCACCAGACTATAAAAAAGACGTTGAGACTCTACAAAAAGTGCAGAGAAGAGCAACTAGGATTATTAGGGGATTGGAGACTAAAACATATAAAGAACGGTTACAGGAATGTGGAACTAAGGAGAATTTTCCTAACAGTGAGGACAATTAACCAGTGGAACAGCTGTCCTCCAGAAGTTGTGGGTGCTCCATTACTGGAGGTTGATGAACGGTTGCAGGAACTGGGCCTGGCTAGTCTAGTGAAGAGAAGGACCAGGGGAGACATGAGAGCAGTCTTCCAATATTTGAGGGGCTGCCACAGAGAGGAGGGGGTCAAGCTATTTTTTAAAGCACCCGAAGGCCAGACAAGGAATAATGGATGGAACTGAACAAGGAAGAGATTCAACCTGGAAATAAGGAGAAACTTTCTGACAGTGAGAACAATCAACCCATGGAACAGAAGTTGCCTTCAGAAGTTGTGGGAGCTTCATCACTTGAAACTTTCAAGAAGAGATTGGACTGCCATTTGTCAGAAATGTTATAGGGTCTCCTGCTTGGGCGGGGGGTTGGACTAGATGACCTACAAGGTCCCTTCCAACTATGTTAATCTAATCAGTATTCAACTCCCAGAATTCTTCAGCCAGTCATAAAGCCCTGCTCTAAAAGAACCCTCTCTGGGACATCCAATGGAGGTCTAAACGCTCATAAAACTTGGCTAATCAACTATTGGGCCAGTAAAGCTACTTAAGGAGGAATGCAGAGACAAATCTTCTGCGTCTATTTTGCTTCATGTCAGCCACAAGTGGAGAGGAACAAGGGAAATGAAGTAAGAGAGGACGAGAGAGAGAAAGGAAAGGACCACAGAGTTACCACATTGGGGGACATCCTGGTTCATGCCGAGATGCTACTTGAAAAACATTAACAGGAGTTGCTCAGAGAAATGATGGGAGGAACCCAAAGTTATGACAGAGATGGAGGGAAAAGTAGACAAAACCCAAGAGAAAAAGGAAAAGATTATTAGACTGGAGGCTAAAGCATGGGAAGAAAAGTTGCAGGAATTGGGTATGGCTGGTCTAATGGAAAGGACTATGGGGAGACATGACAGCATCTTCCAATATTTGAGGGCCTGCCCCAAAGAAGAGGCAGTCAAGTTATTCTCCAAAGCACCAAAGAAGGCAGGACAAGAAGCAATGGATGGAAACTAACCAAGGAGAGAAGCAACCTAGAACTAAGGAAAAGTTTTTTTGACAATGAGAAAAACCAACTAGTGGAACAGCTTGCCTTCAGAAGTTGTGGGTGCTTCATTACTGGAGATTTTAAAGAAAAAACTGGACCACCACATCTGAAATGGTATAGGGTCTCCTGCCTGAGCAGGGAGTTGGACTAGAAGACCTCCAAGATCCCTTCCCACTCTATTCTGATCAAAGCTAACAGTAAACAACCCAACCGAAGACTCTCCAAGACACTGAATTCAGAAGTTGTGGATGCTCCATCACTGGAGGTTTTTAAGAAGATAGTGTATGATAACCATTTGTCTGACATGGTGTAGGGTCTCCTGCTTGAGCAAGGGTTGGACTAGAAGACCTCCAAGGTCCCTTCCAACTCTGTTATTAAGATTACAAAGGGAGGAAAGACCCAACCACAGCAGAAAGACATAAAGTAGACTTCTCCCAAGGAAAACAAGACCACCTGATTTTGCTTGTAAAGGGAGAAAAATGTTCTTTTAATCTTAAATGCACAGGTGAAGTACACAGCTCAGAATAGATGCTCAGGTTAACCAAATACGAATATATTCATTTTATTGGCCAAATCTAAAGACCTCCCCGAAGTATGTTAGATGTTGGCTTTCTAAAAGGTGTTAGATGTTGGCCATCTTAAAGGGGCCAGTATTTCTCAACCTTGATCACTTTAAGATGTGTGGACTTCAACTCCCATAAACTTCATTCTGGCTGGGGAATTCTGGGAGGTGAAGTCCACATGTCTGAACACGAACAAGGTTGAGAAACATAGATCTGGATCAAGCATTTCTGCTCTGACATCATTCCAACACTTAGCAAGAGATTTAGCAAGAGCAAGGCCTGTTTATCCTATAATTGTGTGTTGTGTGGATTCACTGTGGGTTGAACACAGCTGCATGGAAATGCAGAATGGAGATTTAATAAATGCATTTTGTGTTCTTCACGTTAGTCCATTCCACAAGTAACTTTCTCTGATCCAGATTGCAAAGGAACTCGATACAATTCAAGTTGTCCTGACACACCATCCTAAGCAATCTGGATAATTCTTGTAATTTATATCATAATTTATATTAGATTAACAGAGTCAGAAGGGGCCTTGTAGGTCATCTAGTCCAACCTCCCACCCAAGCAGGAGACCCTACATCATTTCTGACAAATGGCAGTCCAATCTCTTCTTGAAAGCCTCCAGTGATGAAGCTCCCACTACTTCAGAAAGCAAGTTGTCAATTCCCACAACTGATGTCAACTGTCTCAATTTATCACTTTTGGGGGAATACAGTATACAGATCCTTAGGTACCTTTGGCATTACTGGAGGATGGTGTGAAGGTATGAGACTTTGAAATGAGATTAATTGATTATTATTAGTCAGTAATGAGCAATAGTTCATTAATTATATGCTATGTTAGGTAACAGAATAGGTAGCAATTAAATTATTTTGATTAGTAAGATGAAAATAGGTGGACAGCACTAAGTTCAAGACAACTTCAACAGTCTCACCCAAGGAGCATCTAGTGAAATTCACTAAACATTCTTGGAATTTCTGACAGCAGACTTCGATGGAAATTTACTAGGGAAGCTGGAATTTCAAATATATCCAGGTCATAGGCATCTCAATTAAGACTGTAGAAAATGCACAATAGATCCGTCAAAATGTCACAAGTGAAACATCTCTCTGGAAGTATCTGTGACCTTTGGGAAAGCCTGCAGAGATGCATTTTGCCTGGCACCATAAAGCCAAGTGAAGCATGTGAATTAAAGGCGTCACCAAATGAGAAAAAGTAAATCTTGCTTCTTGAGGTCAGCCAGCCCAAATAAACCCTAGACACATCTCTACAGATACAGACACAGATAATCAGAGTTGGAAGGGACCTTGTAGGTCATCTAGTCCAACCCCCCACCCAAGCGGGAGACCCTATAACATTTCTGACAAATGGCAGTCCAATCTCTTCTTGAAAGTCTCAAGTGATGGCACTCCCACAACTTCCGAGGGCAACTTCTGTTCCATGGGTTGGTTGTTCTCACTGTCAGAAAGTTTCTCCTTATTTCCAGGTTAAATCTCTCCTTGTTCAGTTTCCATCCATTATTCCTTGTCTGGCTATCAGGAAGCTTTAGAAAATAGCTTGACCCCTTCCTCTCTATGGCATCCCCTCAAATATTGGAAGACCGCTATCATGTCTCCCCTGGTCCTTCTCTTTACTAGACTACCCAAGCCCAGTTCCTGCAACCGTTCTTCATGTTTTAGCCTCCAGTCCTCTAATCATCCTGGTTGCTCTTCTCTGTACTTTTTCTAGAGTCTCAATATCTTTTTTATAATGTGGTGACCAAAATTGGATGTAGTACTCTAGGTGTGGTCTTATAGATTGGTATTAGTACTTCCCTTGATCTTGACTGTATCCCTCTGTTAATACAATTTAGGATTGCATTAGCAATCCTAATGCATCTACAGCTAATCCTAATTGCATCTACAGCTAAAATCTACAGAGCGATTCTTGGTGCTGGCTTATTTTTAGAGACTATCTTGCTCCTGATACCCTACTGTACACAATAGGATAAAGTGCAAATATTTAGAGCAGAATATAACAGAGTTGGAAGGGACCTTGGAGGTGTTCTAGTCCACCCCCTGCTCAAGCAGGAGAACCTATATCAAGGACCTTCAAACTTGGCAAGTTTAAGACTTGTGGACTTCAACTCCCAGAATACCTGAGCTAACATGACTGGAGGAAGAAATTCTGGGAGTTGAAGTCCACAAGTCTTAAAGCGGTCAAGTTTGAAGACCCCTGACAAATTGCTGTCCAGTCTCTTCTTAAAAACCTCCAGTGATGAAGCACCCACAACTTCTGGAGGCCAGCTGTTCCACTGGTTAATTGTTCTGTCAGGAAATTTCTTCTTAGTTCTAGATTGCTTCTCTCCTTGATGAGTTTCCATCTATTGCTTCTTGTTCATTTAAGTTTGTTGCTCCTTCTAGGAAAAAATAACTTTTTTTTCTTTTTTTGCAATTTAAAGATTATTTCTCATACTAGTTGGTTGGAAGTTAAGCAGGTTCAGATTCCATTAATTAGTTCTGAATGGAAAACAGGATTGTAGGTTTGGTCAGAACATTAAAAAAACCACACACACATATACATTTTGGAAAGGAAGCACTGGAAATCTGCTTTAGGAAACTAATTTTCCTGGATTTTAGCTCGCTTGGAATGAGATTTTATTTTTAATAAAATCTAAGTAGCAGGGATACGTTAGTGGCCCTTGCCAGCTGCTTTTAACTCCTTCCTTTAATTAATTAAAATTCAGGTTAAGTTAAAAAGCCAGCGCTTAACCAATTATAAAATCCCATTAGACCTACTTAAAGGAGGAGAGGAGATCCTAACCCTGTAATGCCCTAAGAGGCTTCCAGCAAAACGAAATTGGTAGTCCCAGGATCGAGATCAAAACATGAAAACATAATGTTCTCTCCTTTGGCTCTGCAGTCCCAGGAGAAAGGACACCAAGTGTTATTTCTGGCATGGTGTGGGAGAGGAAAAAAAAAAGATTCCTTGCGCTCAACAGCCCAAATGTTGTTTAGAGTATTTGTGGCAAAGAGTTGTGGGTGGAGGCCTTTGCGTTCTTCCCAGGCTTTGCACAGATGGACTTTGATGGCGTCAGTGTTGGGTTTTCTTCACCTTGGCCTCTTGAAGGTGAGTGGACTTCAACTCTCAGAATCCCCCAATTCTGCGAGTTGGAAGTCCACCCACCTTGCAAGTTGCCACAGTTGAGAAAAGGCTGAAGATGCCAAAATCCTATCTATTCCTGTGATGGCCCAAAGGGGCGTGGCACGAAGGCAACGCAGTCAGATAATCAGTAGGAGTCCCTTTATTAGCTCCAACTCTGCCCCCCAATGTCCTGGTTACCTTCTGGCTGGAGAAAAACTCCCCCAGGAACAGCCTTTGGCTGCAGAGAATCAAGTCCAAAACATGAGCAACACAAACTGTAACTTAAAAGTCCAAACAAGCCAAACTGTTTAGTTGGGCAGGGCAGGAGCAAGAATTTCAGACTTGAAAGCACGGCAAAACTCACATGGTTTGGGAAGACGCCAAGAACACATATAACCAAAGTCAACACAAGATAAAGTCACTTTTGCTTCCAGCAGCTGCTGCAATCAGCATGCAGCTCTTTTAAACTCTCATTTCCAGGTGTGGCTAATGAAGGGAATCAGGGCCCTTTCCTCCCCCATAAGCCACACAACCCCCCCATTGCTCCCTTCTCTGTTCTTCCCTGCATGCCCTAGGATGAAGAGGGGGTGGGCATGGGTCTTCTTCCTCTGAACCCCTTCTCCCTTGTTCTACCTCTCTCCTGCTCTGCCCAGCTGGATTCTGCCCTTCCCCAGTTTCCTCCACAGCCAATGGATTCACACTCTCACTCCCTCTCAGCTGTTCGTCTTCCTCCTCCTTGGATTCAGACAGGGCATGACACTTCCAGAGTAAGTTTGGGAAGACGACAATAAATATATCCCTCACCCATATAAATATATATTTAAGGCACAAACTGGATCTTAGTCCAAAGACCAAGATCATGGTTAATTCACCCCAGACATAGACAGTCACTTCTCCACTCCATTCCAGGTCCCAGAAAAGAGAAGATTTGATGGGAAGCCATCATTCCCATCAGTTTCCAGGATCCGGGAGCATCTTTGGTGAAGGAGTGAAGGAGCCAGGCCTTTCCAGCAAGAGCTTCAACCTCAAGGAAGGGTTGGACACCAATCTCTCCAAAGCTGGGCAGGGCCATTTGCCCTGAGAAAGAGCAAGGGGAAGAAGAAGGAAGGAAGGAAGGAAGGAAGGAAGGAAGGAAGGAAGGAAGGAAGGAAGGAAGGAAGGAAGGAAGGAGAAGGGAAGGAGGGGAAGAAAGGAAAGGGAGGAGGAGAAGGGGAAGGAAAGAGAGGGGGCAGAGGAGGAAGGAAGGGGAGGGGAGGAGAGAGAGAGAGCAAGGGGAAGAGAAGGAAGGAAGGAGAAGGGAAGCAGGGGAAGAAAGTGAAAGAAGTGGAGAAGAAGAGGAAGGAAGGAAGGAAGGAAGGAAGCAGGGAAGAGGGAAGAAAGGGGAGTATGAGAAAAAGGTAAAGGAAGGAGAAAGGAGGCAGGCAGGAAGGAGAAGAGAATGGGAAGGGAGTAGGGAGGAAGGAAGGAAGAGGAGAAGGAAGGAGTAGGGAAGCAGAGGGGAAAAAGAAAGAAATGAGAAGAGGGAGGGAGGAGAAAGGGAGGAAGGAAGGAGAAGGGAAGTAGGGAAGAAAGGAAGGAAGGGGAGTAGGAGAAGAAGGGAAAAGGAGAAAGGAGGCAGGCAGGAAGGGGAGGAGAATGGGAAGGAAGTAGGGAGGAAGGAAGGAAGGAAGGAAGAGGAGAAGGAAGGAGTAGGGAAGCAGAGGGGAAAAAGAAAACGAAAGAGAGAGACATACAGAGAGAGAGAGAGAGAGAGAGAGAGGGAAAAGATACACACAGAGAGAGAGAAACAGAGAGAAGTGTGTGAGAGAAAAGAGACTAAGAGACATACACAGAGAAAGAAAAAGTGTGTGTGTGAGAAAGAGAGAAAGAGAGAGAGACCTAGAGAGAGGTGTTACAGAGAGAGAGAGAGAGAGAGAGAAGGAGGAAGGAAGGCGGGGCGGGCAAGAGCGTTCTCTGCGCCCTTCTCCAACCAGGCGCCCCTCTCTCCGACCCGGCGAGGGGACCCCCGGGGTACCCTTTGGGTCTGGGGGTCTTGCACCGACGCCCCCCGAGAGAGCCGGAGCGGGGAGTCCCCTGCGCTGCGCCTTCCCCCAGCCGCGCCCGGGGGAGGCGGCGAAGGCAGAAGCGGCGGCTGGAGCCCCTTGAAGCTGCGCCACTCACCGTACTCAGGGCCGCCCCCATGGCTCCCTCCTCCGGCTCGCTTGCCCGGCCAGCCTCGGCCTTCCCAGCCCTGGGCGGCTCCGGCCAGTCCCTGTCTGCACGCTCGGCTAAACCCGGGGAGAGACGCTGCGCAAAGGCGGACGAGGAAGGAGCCGCGCCTCCCGTCTCGCTCCCGGGGCTTCTGGGAGGAGGCGAGCCCTGCAGGAGGAGGAGCCAGAGGAGGGGCGGCCGAGGCCGATGGGAGTTGTAGTCCTCTGCACTGGCCCGAAAGGAGGAGGAGGAGGCGGGCGGCGGTGCAAGCCTGGCAGGATCCCACGATAGATGGCTCACGCGCGGCTCTCTCGTTCTCCTCCCTCCCTCCACCCCACCCCAGCCAAATGTTCTGCAGATGTGCAGAGAGAGAGAGGCAGGCAGGCGTTGGGTGGCAGCACAAACACACACACACACACACACACACACACACACACACACACACACACACACACACACACACACACACAAAGAGAAACGCGCGGGCGCACGTAGAAACATGAAAATGCGCGGAGAAACACAAATGCATACAACAGACACACACACAAGCACACGCGCACACACACAGACTCCAATAAAGACACAGATCGCTCCCTCGTGGGTTTTGGATTGATTTTATTTTTTATTTTATTTTATTGCAGCACAGATTTGGGATGGGGGAATGTAATCAACCCCTGTTTTCCCTCCCCCGGTGGCGTTAATTCAGGGCTGTCTTCACTTTCACTTTCAAAATTCAAACTATTAAGACTATTGCTATTCTTCTTCTCATCCTTCCTATTACCCATCTCTTTCCCACTTATGACTATAACCGGGTTGCTTGTATCTCTAGAATTTATATTGTTTTATTTGTTCCCTGGCATGATTTGATTGCTTATTAGTAACCTGTGACTATCACTAAGGGTTGTATCTTACGATTCTTTATTAAGAAGAGACTGGGCAATGATTTGTCTGAAATGGGATAGGGTTTCCCGCCTGAGCAGGAGGTTGGGCTAGAACAGGGGTCACCAACCTTTTGGACTTCAGGGACCACCAAACTTTTAAATCCCACGGACCAGAGACCCTGGGAAAATCCCCCCCTCAAAAAATCTGCAGGAAAATTCCCCACCCCATTTTCTTACCAATCGATCGTTCTTTATTTGGGATCGCAGGATACCGTCTCCAGCTCAGTTCTCAGGGAGAGAGAGAGAGAGACTTTTGGCTGCATGCAAGGAAAGCAGCAGAAGCAGCAGCAGTCTTTCTCTTCCCCAAACTCCGCCAGAAATGAGTCTTTACCAGGCGCAGCCTCTTGGAGCAGGAGGCCTTGCAGGGTCCCAAAGACTCATTTCTGGCAGAGTTTGGGGGAGACAAAGAAAGACTTTTGCTGCTTTCCTTGCATGCACCCAAAAGCAGAAGAAAAAAGAAGCGGAAGAAAGTAGCCCGGTGGCCAGGCCAGGCACGTGGGGCGAGTGGGGAAAGTTCCCCCCCCTTTGCCCTTTCCCCCCCTCCCCTCACTACCTTGTGTAGTTCGCAATGCAAGTGACACAAGCTTTGTGTTCCCGCAGGCCATGTGGGTGGCACAGCTTTGTGTTCCTGCGCAGCCTGGATTAATTGCTTGGGGGAGGGGAAAACATTTTTCTGTGGACCACCAAAATTTTCTCATAAACCACCAGTGGTCCTCGTCCCACTGGTTGGCAACCACTGGGCTAGAAGACCTCCAAGGTCCCTTCTAAGTTTGTTATTCTGAGTCTTCTTCAATCTGGCGCCGATTTCAAAATCAATTTAGCCTGGTTGAGTTCTGCCTGCCTCTTAGCTGGGCTAAATAATAATAATAATAATAATAATAATAATAATAATAATAATAATAATAATAATAATAATAATAATAATAATAATAATTTAAATAAGCAAAAAGTTGACAAGTATAATCCGAAATAAAAGAATAGAGGAAAATCTGCCTAAGCCAAGGGATGATATTAGATGATCTAGTTGAGAAATCTACTTCTGGATTTGAAGGTTCACTCTATACAATTCTAAATCTATTTTCAATTTTATGCGGGATCTAGAAAGTTATAGAAGCCACTATTGTCTAACAATATTGATAAACGATTGTAGCTATTGTAGAAGCAACACAGCTGCCATGGTTCATTATTGTTATTGTTGTCTTAATTAAATTGCATTTTTGAAAAGCTGTAATAATATGAACTACCACTAGATGTCAACCTTTCCCCGACCATAAAATAGTTTCAAATTAATTCTAGAGAATCTTAAAAAAGAGAGCTTAAAAGTTTTCATTTGGTGCTAGTTCAGAGTGTATAAATGTTACCTCAAATAATATTTCAGGCACAAAATGGCCTAATTTTAATTTTCTGTTCAAAGTAAGGTTGATAAACTGAGCCTCTAACCTCAAATCATTTCGGATTTATATACATAAACATCTTCATTAGATAAACTCCGAATAAAATATATACGTGTCAATGTTGGCTAAATTTTAAAAAAATCAAATTGTTCATTTGATTGTATGATTTGTGGGCCTCATCACGATTATAACAATGAAACTTTGAGGCAGAAAAATAGAAAATACAGAGAGTTAAAATAATCCAGGAACTAGATGGGTGTCAAACAAGGATTTAATTTTGTGTACATGGGTATTATCTGAAAGAAAAGAGAAAATACAAACATCCCAGATGTTTTGCTCCATTTCAGAGGGAATACTCGGCGTTCATTACTTGGTTATTCATTTAGCAATATTTAACGGGACAAATGAGGGTTGCCATGGTAATGAATGGAAGGTTATCGCTTCTCATCTGGTTTAATTTGATTAAATTCCCTCAAGCTTTGCCCAATTAAAGGGAAAAGCAAGAATGGCGATATTTGCCCCCATCGGATCCATATGGCCATATGTTTTTCTAAAGAGGCTGAACTACATCTTACACCCAGGAGAGAAATTCCTGGCTTTCCAGCGGTTGATGAACTGCAAATCTCAGCATCGTTCCAATGGTCAGGGCTCCTGGGAATTGTTGCAGGACCCAATCTTGAGTTGGGACCGAAATTGAAACCTGGGACATGGGTCAGTCAAGAGGAGTGCTGATTTACCAGCCCCCCTGGTCTTCTGGTGGTACTTAGGAGCCAAGAGTGTGGCACAAAGAAACAACCAGTCAACGAATTTTATAACCAGCCACCAACACCTCGCTCAATAGTAGTAACTGAGAGAGAGATATCTTGGAGTCCTAGTGGACAATCTATAGATATAAAAGCCAAGTACCACTCACTCATCGCAAAATCTCCAGAACCGTAAAGCCTACAAACTTGAAATTTGGTATGTATTTTCCTCTTGGCTTCTAGGTGCTCGCTAAGAAAGGATTTTTCGAAATGACCATTGGATCATTAGTATTTCTTATACAGTAATTAACACGCTCGGATGCTAAGGAGTTCTACTCCCCCTCCCCACCTGAAAAGAACTCTGTTCCAACTGCTAGTGCCTCACATTCCGTTACTTCAGTTCAAACTGTTAGATGTTCTACTCCCTCACTCAGGCGTGGCCTGGGGCTCCTTACAGTACTAAACGTCGGCACCTCACCAAAATGTCTACGCTTTCCACCTCTGGAACTGCTTCCGGACTCAAGGTGGTGGGAGTGGTATCCTCTTATGTGTTTCAGTCACCGGCCACCACTGAACCAACGAATTGTGAACCAAATTTCTCCAGCGTAGCCCAATCACATAATTTCATCGCGAAGCATGGGTATCCTGCTAGTCACTTAAATATGAGCCAGCCATGTGCTGCAGCTGCCACAAAAGCCAACACAGTCCTAGGCTGCATGAACAGAGGGATAGAATCGAGATCACGTGAAGTATTAATACCACTTTATAAGGCCTTGGTAAGGCCACACTAGGAATCCTGCATCCAGTTTGGGTCACTATGATGTTAAAAAGACGTTGAGACTGTAGAACAGGAGTTCCCAACTGAGGATGCTCACACCCCCTGAGGAGGGT
The DNA here is from genome assembly GCF_049901735.1 of Notechis scutatus. Classification (NCBI taxonomy): domain Eukaryota; kingdom Metazoa; phylum Chordata; class Lepidosauria; order Squamata; family Elapidae; genus Notechis; species Notechis scutatus. The sequence continues at coordinate 31,182,661 of NC_142014.1, read as the reverse complement.
GAGATGATATTCCAAGGGGTGTGAAAATTTGGGTTTAGAAGTTTCAAAATTATAGTGCATATGCATAATTATATGCCTGTAATTATTTACTTTTGTAAAGGGTGCAAGAATACATCAGAAGCATTCTAGGGATGCGGAGTATAGAAACGGTTGGGAAGCTCTGCTTAAAAATGGGCTCACTTAACAACTGTTTCACTTAGCAACAGAATATTGGGGCTCAGTTTTAGTTTTAAGTCGAGGACTACCTGTGTTCAAATGGAGACAGTTTTTGATATGTTTTGAGTTTTTTTTCCTTTTTATGCATATTTATATTCTTTTGGTCCCGACTAGTTTTGCTTTATGTTCAATTCCCCCCCCTCCTTTTTTTTGGGGGGGGGGATTTGCCTTTTAACATTCTGAATAATTTTTTTAAAAAATATTTTTTCAGTCAGGCATCTCTGCTTCTTCCTATCCCAAGAGGTATTAAGTATACATGTTTTTTCTCTGCTGTTGTTATTTTATTAATCAATTAAACTTTAAACTTTCTAACCGCTGAAAAAGAATAGTAATTGATAGAATTTAATTTCCTTGACTTTCTATTGCTTTGTTTTGGGGTGATCTTTTAAGAACGGGGAGCCAATAAAATTGTGATATGACTCTTGATTCTTTTATTTTCATAATCCTACAATAATATATTGTTTTAATAAACAGGGAACAGTGCCACAGCAACAAAATACTTTACAGAGTCGTCTGCCTTTTCTGGAATACATTAAACTTTTCCACTTTGTTACCAACCCATTAAATGGTGATAGGAATGGTTCAAGGAAGTTACTAAATCATTCCAGCCTAATTGTTAGCCTAAATTTTATGTCACTGTTAAATTAACAAATGGAGTGACATACATTTGGATATTAAAGAATAAATCGAGGTCTGTATTATTTAAAGGGGATAAATTCATCTGAAAGTAAATTATGGAAATAAATGGTCTCCCTTTGATTATAGCAGGTTTAACCACTGGCTGTAGCTGTAGCATTTATGATGCATGTTTTAATAGTATTTTATTTGTATCCACTCATCCTGATATTGAAGTTTCTAAGCTAGAGGTATGTGGAGTTCTCAGTCATCCAGATCATGGTTGTCCCAAAGGTGCTTTTATTTCCCCATTCCCCACCATCTAAGTCAGAGCTGAAGAAGCTTCTTGGATGAGGAGTGAAACGTCTTCGAAGAAAAACCAGGAAGTCGAGTTGCCTGTCATGCCCCTGTCAGAATCTGATTGAAAGGGGAAGGCCGAGCAGCTGACAGGGAGTGGGAGTGTGGCTCCATTGGGTGTGGAAGAAACTGGGGAAGGGCAAAGTCTGGCTGGGCAGAGCAGGGAAGAGGTAGAACAAGGGAGAGGGAATTTGGAGGAAGATCCAGGCCCACCCCCTCTTCATCCTAGGGCACACAGGGAGGAACAGAGAAGGTCCCTTCCAACTCTGTTCTATGCTATTCTAAACCATTTGTGTGAAATGGTATAGGGTCTGCTTGAGCAGGGGGTTGGACTAGAGGACCTCCAAGGCCCCTTCCAGCTCTATTCTGATCAATTGATTGACATCTGCACATCACAATATTAGGATAAAGCTGGCCTAATCTCCTTTTGTTTCCAGCCAAGATGTTCCCAACGTCTGCTCACTACAGCATGACCATCTGTCAGAATTCAAAATAAATCAAGCTGTCAATCATTCCTCCCCTCCAACCCAGCTCCTACCAATATCACATTAAAATGACTCTTTTGATGTGGCTTGTTTTACTAGCCACTGCTTTGTCGGTAGCCACGCCATTCGACATTTCCTATATGAAGTTGGTGGAAAAATAGACCTTGAAAAGAGGATTTAGAAAGAGTTCCCCGCCCTGCCTTTTTTCCCCCTGCGGGGTGGAGGTGAGAGAGGTTAAGAATTTTGCAAAGCTGGCAGAACCATGTTTACCGCTATCTCTGCTCCCCAGGTTCATGATTGCTCTGATGTAAGAGTTACGTGGGTGAATGTCGCTTGACGGAACATGACAGTATGTGTTGTAAAATTAAGGGCCAACTTCATTTATCCGAACAAGCTGAGATCACTTTTGCATTTATACTTGAGTCATAATGCCAACGCCCTTTCTGAGTTGCAGAGCGCAAAAAGACCGAACCATAAATATGGAAAGAAAATTAAAAAGGTAAAGTTTCCCCTCGCACAAACATGCTAGTCATTTTTGACTCTAGGGGGCGCTGCTCATTTCCGTCACAAAGCCGAAGAGCCAGCGCTGTCCGAAGACTTCTCCGTGGTCATGTGGCTGGCGTGACTAAATGCCCAAAGTCACATGGAACACTGTTCCCTTCCACCAAAGTGGTCCCTATTTTTCTACTTGCATTTTTTACCTGCTTTCGAACCGCTAGATTGGCAGAAGCTGGGACAAGGAATGGGAGCTCACTCCGTTATGCGGCGCTAGGGATTCGAACTGCCGAACTGCTGACCTTTCTGATCGACAAGCTCAGCGTCTTAGCCACTGAGCCACCACGTCCCTGGAAAGAAAATTAGATGGGTTATTTTTATTTTTTTATGCCGTTTTTTTTCTCAGATGCAGAACAACCACCGACGGAGTTCTCTCTAAATATCGGCCACATTCTTCTCTGGAAAATTGGTGACAGCAGGCTTAATTATCTCAATATTTTCCAATGGGATTCAGTCCCTTGCTATTTTATTTGCATTTCTTGATATGGCTTTTAAAAAGTACGACACGGGAAAAACGTCAACTCTGAACTAATTTTGCCATGGTGCGTGTTTCAAAAGAAAGTCATCTTACAGGCCAGGGAATAGGTTGAGTTTATCCATAGGGGAAAATAGCAATCCCATTCAAAAAATTGTATTCCAAAAATTATCCTCATGGTGCCTAGAAAACAACCTGCACCTAAACATCAGCAAGACAAAGGAAATGGTGTTGGACTTCTGGAAGAAGAGAGAGGAAGCCGCCCTACTTCAGGAGGGCTGTGTGGAGAGAGTTTCCTCCTTTAAATTCCTGGGAGAATACCTCAGCGAAGATCTCACCTGGAAAACCAACACAACCCAGGTGGCCAGAAAGGCCCAACAAAGACTCCATTTCCTTCGGGTCTTGCGAAAGAACAAAGTGGAACAATGACTGATGACCTCCTTTTACCGATCCACAATAGAAAATGTCCTCTCATATTGCATGACAGTGTGGTAAGCTGGCTTGACAGCTGCGGATAGAAAGACATTACAGAGGGTGGTACCACTAGATGACCTCGCTAGGGCTCGCTGCCTTAGAAGAATTAGGAAAATCCTCAGGGACGACTCACACCCCGGTCAGCACTTCTTCACTCTCCTACCATCGGGTAGGAGATATAGAGGCATGGCCAGATACACCAACAAGCTGAAGAACAGTTTTCTACCCATGGGCTGTCAGACTTCTGAACGGAAAATAACTTCACGTCAACATAGTATGACAGACTTGCAGGGCCAGGGCGTTGTGCAACAAGGTCACATAGTGTAATAAGATTGGGACTGGTTTAGGGACTTCTGTCCTCACTGTGAGTTGTGTTGTGTGTGGGGGGGGGGGTGCATAAAGGGAGGTTCAGCCAATCTCATTGTACACATGTTGTACTCTGACAATAAAGATAATAATAATAAAGATTAATAATAATAATAATAATAATAATAATAATAATAATAATAATAATAATAATAATAATAATAATGTCACAACAAAAGTCACTCAGATGGTCCACTGGAACTTGTGTCATAATTTCCATCTGCCTGTAGCAAAGAACTGGTGGGATCATAAGCCTGAAAAAGTGGTCGAAAAAGTGGGACTTCCAAATACAGACTGACAGTGTTTTGGAACACAATACCATGGATATCACAATTATGAAGAAGAAAAAAGTGTGGATCATTGGCCTTGCCATACCTGGTGACAGCAGAATCGACGAGAAAAAGTCACCAGATATCAGGACTTGAGAATCAAACTGCAGAGACTCTGGCATAAACCAGTGCAGGTGGTTCCAGTGGTACTGGGCACACTGGGTGCTGTGCCTAAAGACCTCGGCAAGCACTTGAAAACAATTGGCGCTGACATGATCACCATTGGTCAGCTGCAGAAGGCCACCTCACTGGGATCTGCTCACATAATACATCACACAGTCCTAAATGCTTGGGAAGGGTTCAACTAGTGATTTGTGATACGAAACCCAGCATGGTTATCTCGTTTGCTGTGTACAATGTCATTTTTGTGTCAATAATAATAATAATAATAATAATAATCCCTAAAAAATGGAAATGTTGTTAAATGTAGTTGGCATTTGAATCCCATTTTATATTTATGACGGTCACAGTCTCTCTAGGTTACGTGATCCCATTTTGCGAACTTCAGGCAAGCAAAGCCACTAGAGAAGCCAGATTCACTAAGCAACATGTTACCAACTTAACAATTGCAGTGATTCGCTTAACAATGGTGGCAAGGAAAGTCATAAAATGGGACAAAATCCACTCCACCAATGTCTCACTTAGTCGCATCAAATTTTGGGCTCAGTTGTGGTTGTAAATCAAGGATGTCCAAGAAAAGCACACCAAAAGACAAACCAAACCCTGCTGGTCCCTCACGTTGAAAAATAAACTGGGATATTGGCTTAATTTTGATAACGGTGTGATTAATTTCATCACCGATAGATCGATACGTCCTGTGCTTCTCACTTTGCCTTCTTCTCCAAGATGTTCTTCTGATTTCCTAGCCTGGTCTATATTTCTCATTATCTTCTCTTAGAGAGTCAACTAACATGCCTGATCCCACTTAGCTTCCCATATCTGGCTCATGATTTCCTCCTGTTGAGAGTCGCTCACCTCTATAAACTTTCTCCCCTGAATTGCAACGTCGGTTAATAGTCAATGTTTTGCAAGCAAGCAAACAAGCTAATATGGAGGGTTTTTTGTTTGTTTCTTTGTTTTATGGCGGGGTCTAAAAGTGAAACTAAATAGTTTTACAGCAGCCATCCAGACACCCAGCTGGGAAAATGAATTACGCTGTGGATGAATAATATGGTTAGCAACATCGCTGATATTGTGAAAAAGGGGGGAAATTACAGGGAGTTTGCTTCCATCTGCATTGCCTGTAGATTTTAAGGGCTGGCCATAAAAGCTCCTGAAGATATTAGAAAGTGTGCAGGTAATCCTTTGTCTTACAACCACAATTGAGCCCAAATTTTCTAAGTTGCTAAGTGAGACATTTTGTGATGACCCAGGGTGGGATACAAAATAAACAAAGTCCCCAAAACAGATGAAGCCCCTTTTATTCCTTCACTTTGCTTCAAAGCATCAAATAACCTTGACTGGAGACAAAAAACTCCCCCACAAACAATTATGGAAAGGAGAAAATGCCGTTTAAACTAAAAATGCTTACAAAGAGTAAAAACAACACAAACCACACTGAAAAAATTAAGGGAACCAGGCAAGATAAGAGCTTGAAGACATCCACAGATATCAGAATGCACACTGGGAAGGACGTCAAACTCAGAGAGGAATGACAAACCAGAGATATTTCCATGCTTTGTTTCCAGCACTGGCCCATATGCATGTCCGTCCTCTTATCCAGTTGTCACAGCTGCAGCCCATGAAGAGGATCAAGGCCCTCTCCTCCCAAGTAGACCACATCTCTCCCTTATCCTCTCCTCCCTGCATGCCCTAGGATGGAGAGGGGATGGGCCTGGGTCCTCCTCTGACTGCTCAGCCGGCCTCTGCCCTTCCCCAGCCTCCTTCACAACCTCCGGAGCCACACTTCCACTCCCTGTCAGCTGTTCCTCCTCTCCTTCAGAGTCAGTCGCCAACAGGGGCATGACACATTTCTCAAGTGAGTATTGCACCGTTTTACAAACTTTCTTGCCGTTAAGTGAATCGCTGCCATGGATAAGTTAGTAACCTGGTTGTGAAATGAATCGGGCTTCCCCATTGAATTTGCTTGTCAAAAAGGAGAGGCCACGACCCCAGGACATTGTAGCCGTCATAAATAGGAGTCAGTTGCCAAGCGGCTGAAGTTTGATCACATGACCATAGGGAGGTGGCAACGGTCGTAAGTGCGAAAAATGGTCCTAAGTCCCCTTTTTTTCAGTGTTGTTGTAACTTTGAACAGTCACTGACAGTGGTGGGATTCAAATATTTTTACCACCAGTTCGGTGGGCATGGCTTGGTGGGCACACTTTGTGCATGTGCACACACTTTGTGTGCACGCATGCACCAAACGCGCACTTTGCACAGGCCCAGAGGCATTCTAACTCGCCTCCTGCAAGCCTGCACGGTCCCGGTTACTTCAGCAGCTGCCAGGCGGCGCTATTTTGTGCCACGCAAAGCAGCTGCGCTTCAAACTCAGCGGACAAAGGTGAGTATGGGCGCCTGAGCAGCAGGGTGGGCCTAACTGGAGAGCAGCAGAGAGAACCGGTTTGGTTTCTGTTGCTCATCACTGCTACCAGCTCGCCAGAACCGGCCCAAATCGATCGAATACCATCACTGGTCACGAATGAACTGTTGCGATGCCGTCTTCAGCTTTCTGTGAAAAAGCAGTCCTTTGTAGAAAGAGATATTACCATGCAAAGATTTAGTAATTTCACTGGTTTGTCACTTTGCAATTATCCTGATAGATCAGTAGAGGAAGTCGCTTTTTTTCTGGAAAAAAAAAAAAAAAAAATCAGCAGCAATGACAAACCCTGAGTTTTGCTCCTGCTGGGATAATGTTTCCAATCGACCTGATGCTTTTCCCAATGGCCTAAACCAGGGGAATTCAAAGTCACCATTTCTAGCTCATTTTTATGGCTGATAGAACTCACAATCTCCCAGTGATTGGCCCAAAGTCAACCAGCTGGCTTTTATGGTTAAGCCAGAACTAGAACTCATAGTCTCCTGGTGATTTCAAAGTCAACCAGCTGGCTTTCTTCCTAAGACAGGACTTGAACTCAGAGTCTCCTGCTTTCTGGCCCAGTACCTTCACCACTAGACCAAACCAGCTCTCTAGACTAAACTAGCTCTATCCTTTTGCAAACATCCATTTCAAAGTCATGAGGGATGCTTTTTCCTTGAGAGCAGCTGTAATTTTCCAAAGCTGCTTTCTGAAGTAGACAGAAAGAGAGATTAAGAATCCATTTTTCCTGCTCACTTCATTTTTCACATGGAGCAGTGAATTGGTGGAAAGTCAATACCAGAACATTAGCATGGACAGATTTTTCTTTAAAAAAATAAATCAAATATTTTTTTTTGATCCCTTATATTGCTCGAGGATGAACAAGAAAGTCAAATAATTACACCTTTGGATAAGTTTATATTTCTTGACAAAGAGTAGCTATGTTCACAAGCTGTTGCTGCTGAAGAAATACCAGGAATTCAGCCAAAAACTGCTAGGATTTGGAATTTTTTTTGCATTTGATCTGTGCTCTTGGCCACTGAACTGTGCATCTCGACATCTGGCAATTTTTAATCTTTGTTTAAAGTTTAATGTGGGTGCAACAGCCCTGAGTCTTTTAATCATTTCTGAGAAATTCCATTTCATTGAACAAGAAAGACTAGGGGAGACATGATAGCAGTGTTCCAATATCTCAGGGGTTGCCCACAAAGAAGAGGGAGTCAAGCTATTCTCAAAAGCAACAGAAGGCAGGACAAGAAGAAATGGGTGGAAACTAATCAAGGAGAGAAGCAACCTGGAATTAAGGAGAAATTTCCTCCCAGTGAGAACAATTAACCATTGGAACAACTTGCCTCCAGAAGTTGTGAATGCTCCACACTGGAAGTTTTTAAAAAGATGTTGGATAACCATTTGTCTGAAGGGGTGGTAGGGTTTCCTGCCTAGGCAGGGGGTTGAACTAGAAGACCTCCAAGGTCCCTTCCAACTCTGTTATTCTATTCTAAACTGTGGGCCTACAGTTTATCTCCAGAGTTCTGCTAGGTCTGGTTGAGGAACTTTGGGAGTTGAAGTCCACAAGTCTTAAAGTTGCCAAGGTTGGAGACCTTTGAATTAGAGCATTCATCCAGTCAATTAGTAAGACCACACCTAGAGTACTGTATCCAGTTTTGGTCACCACCCTATAAAAAAGATGTTGAGACTCTGGAAAGAGTGCAGAGAAGAGCAACCAAGATGATTAGGGGGCTGGAGGATAAAACATACGAAGAACAGTTGTAGGAACTGGGCCTGGCTAGTCTAGTGAAGAGAAGGACCAGGGGAGATATGAGAGCAGTCTTCCAATATTTGAGGGGCTGCCACAGAGAGGAGAGGGTCAATCTGTTTTCTAAAGCACCTGAGGGCCAGACAAGGAATAATGGATGGAAACTGATCAAGGAGAGATTCAACCTGGAAATAAAGAGACATTTTCTGACAGTGAGAACAATCAATCCATGGAACAGCAGTTGCCTTCAGAAGTTGTGGGAGCTTTATCACTGGAGGCTTTCAAGAAAAGTATGGACTGCCATCAGTCAGAAATGGTGTAGGGTCTCCTGTGGACTAGATGACCTACAAGGTCTCTTCTAACTCTGTTAATCTATCTATTAATCTATCCACTATTTCACTAATCTGGAATGGTGTAACCATTGGAGAAATTCTTCTCAAGCTGTAACACCCTTCCGTCTGTTCTCCTCCATCTTCAGTCTCCAATTCCAGCTTGAATAGGATCGTCTTTGTGGTAGGCATCTGTTATCATGACTTAGTTGGAGAATCAGACCTGCCAGTCTGTGCTGCAGATTTGATATGCGTCGATGCAGAAAATATATTAGACTCTTATTAGCAAAATATGTGGACCACCCAGAGGAATTCATGCTACCTCATTATTTGCTGAGGGGCAGCCAGCTATGGCATATAAATTAGCAAATCTCTGCATATTAATGCAGGACAAAATTGGTAACCCAGCCATCTCAACTGTGGCAGCAAAGTCCCACTGTTTGAAGATTATTAAGTTTTTCATATGTTAATACAGGCTTGATTATTCATGATGTAATCTTTGGGTTCTTTTAATGTCTGTAGGCTACCTTTGTTGCTGGCCTCTGGCCACAACAAAGTTTTCAGTCCAGTTCCTCAGATTCACAACTCAAAACCTCAACTAAAAAGAAATAGAATCTCTGTTGCAACCATTTGCAGGGATTTTTTTTTTTAAAAAAAAATCTGATTTCTCAGAGTTCCACCATCCTTGATGGAATTAGAATACAGACTACAGGAATAACAGAGTTGGAAGGGACTTTGGAGATCTTCTAGTCCAACTCCCTGCTTAAGTAGGAGATCCTAAATCATTCTGGACAAATGGCTGTCCAATCTCTTCTCAAGAAGCCTCTAGTTATGGGGAAGAAATGGAGTCAGTGACAGATTTTATCTTCCAGGGCTCCAAGATCATTGCAGGTGGGGACTGCAGCCAAGAAATTAAAAGAGGCTTGCTCCTGGGGAGGAAAGCTATGGCAAATCTGGAGAGCATCCTAAAAAGCAGAGACATCCCCCTGCCAACAAAAGTGTGGAGAGTCAAGGCTATGGTTTTCCCAGTTGCAACGTCTGGCTGTGAAAGTTGGACCATAAGGAAGGCTGAGCGCCAAAGAATGGAGGCCTTTGAACTCTGGTGCTGGAGGAGAAGACTCCTGTGAGTCCCTTGGACTGCAAGGTCATCCAACCGGTTGGTCCTAGAGGAGGTCAACCCTGACTGCTCTTTAGAAGGCCAGATCCTGAAGAGGAAACTCAAATGCTTTGGCAACCTCATGAGAAGGAAAAAGGACTCGCTGGAGAAGAGCCGAATGCTGGGAAAGATGGAGGGCAATAGAAGAAGAAGAAGGGGACAGCAGAGAAGGAGGTGGCTGGATGGAGTCACTGAAGCAGTCAGCGTGAGCTTAAATGGACTCCAGAAGTTAGTAGAGGACAGGAAGGCCTGGAGGAACATTGTCCATGGGGTCACGATGGGTCAGACACAACTTTGCAACCAACAACAACAAAAGTGATGGAGCATCCACAATGTCTGGATTAATTGCTCTCACTGTGAGGAAGTTTCTCCTTAGTTCTGGGTTGGATCTCTCTTTAGTGATCTTCTACCCGTTGCTTCTTGTCTTGGCCTTAGGTAGTTTGGAGAACAGATTGACCTTCTCTTCTCTGTGACAGCTCAACCTCAAGGACTTTCCTCATCAGAACCAAACCAATTCTCATCTCTTACTTGTTGGCATTGGCAAAACTTGGTCACCTTCGCTCCAGGGGCTGAAGGTTGTGAGGGAAGATAGAAAGCTGTTAGTAGTAGAAAGCTGTTACTGAAAGCAGTGGGTAGAACTGAATCCTGAAGATCTCTTGGCAAACTCTATTCAGCTCAGAAAACTCCATTTGTTAACAAACTCATTGGAATTAAGACAGGCCAAAGAAGGGGTGGGGGCTGTTTCAATCTATACTCCAAAGCACCTGAAGGCAGAGCAAGAAGCAACGGACGGAAACTCATCAAGGAGAGAAGCAACCTGGATTTAAAGGAGAAACTTCCCAACAGTGGGGACAATTAACCAGTGGAATAACTTGCCTCCAGAAATTGTGAATGCTCCAACACTGGAAGTTTTAAAGAAAAGATTGGACAGCCATTTGTCTGAAATGGTATAGGATGGTGGTGGGATTCATTTTTTTTTTTTACTAACGCGTTTGTGAGCAGGCTTGGTGGGCATGGCAGAGGAAGGACACTGCAACATCCACATTCCCTCCCCACTCCAGGGGAAGATTACTGCAAAATCCCCACTCCTTCCCCACCCCACTAACCTGCTTTCCAGCTCTGCTCTCCTGTGCAGGCCAACAAAAGAAGACCCAGCCGATCAGCTGGGACTCAATGAGAGGCAGAGAAGAGATGGGGGTGAGGCCACTCAGAGGTGGGATTTGCAGGTTCTCCAAATGACTCAAAATTTCTGCTACTGGTTCTCCAGAACTGGTCAGAACCGGTTGAATACCACCTCTGGTATAGGGTTTCCTGCTTGAGCAAGGAGGTGGACTAGAAGACCTCCAACGACCCTTCCGTTATTCTGTGATCTTATAGAATGAATAGTACTCTAAGAAAAATAGAAAAGTATTCCTTATTTACTTTGATTTTTCATTGATTTCAATGGTTTTAGATAAGGCATTAGGTGACAAAACTAAGAAGGGGAAGGGGAAATTTTTTATTGAGGCTCCTTGGTGTATTAAATCTAGCTTTCCAAGGCCCCGCTGCTTTTATTGAAGCTCAGACCAGAAGGTCTTGTGTTTGAATCAAGGTTTTGTTTATGGTTGTGCTCTTAAGCTGGTGACTGCAATCTTCGATTTTTGTCATTTACTGATGCGGTGCACATTTTAATTTAAAAAAGTTCAGGGCAGTGCCAGGTTCTCTTCCAAATTCTTTTTCTTAAGAAACTGCAGGACGCAGAAGAGGCATAAGAGAGCCTATATATCCATGGAGATGCAAAGTCCTCCAGGTCATAGTGTCCCACAGTTGCTTTTTCAAGAGGCAAGTGGACTTTCTTGAGTTTTTCTTTTGAAGACGTTTCGCTTCTCATCTGACAGCTTCTTCGGCTCTGACTGGATGGTGGGGGAATGGAAGGATTTATATTCATGTCAGGACAAGATTCAGCAGTCCCTCTGCATTTAAAAGCCACTTTTGAAGACAGCAAAGTCCACATTTTGGACAGAGAGGACTGCTGGTTTGAAAGAGGGGGTCAAAGAGGCCATCTATGTCGAAGTTGAACAGCCTTCTCTTAACAGAGAGAGGGATACGACATTCTCTATCTCCAGTCTACAACACAGCTCCTTTCAAAAGGTCCAAGAAGGCTCCACAACCATTTGCACCACGCAGGTGACCCTGAAGACACAGACAAACCTCCAAGTGGCCTCAATGACTCTCTAAAAGGATGCAAATGACCAGCTGTCTTCAAGGAGTATAAATCCTTCTATTCCCCCACCATCCAGCCAGAGCTGAAGAAGCTTCTTGGATGAGAAGCGAAATGTCTTCAAAGAAAAACCAGAAAGTCCAGTGTCCTCTTGAATAAACACTGTTGGGACAAGAGAGCCTTAAGTTCTCTAAAGAATTTTCAAAGCAGAGACACCTTTTCAGAACCATACTGGTAAAAACACCTATTTGGTACCCGGAACATCTTCTAAAGAAGCAGCTTGGAGATTAAAATTAAAATTAAAAGTCTTCCTCTTACGCCAAAGAAGATAATATTCATAGTAGCCCCCATTTTTATTCTCCTAGAAATACACCTGATCTATAACATAAACATGCTGGAGAACAGCACTTTTAGTATAACACATATCAAAAATATAAAACATTTCTTCAGGAGAATTCATGAAACTTGAGAAGATGAAAATGTCTGTACATTATTGGAAATTCATCAGGAATGTTCCCCATTCCAGATTCTTAATGGCCCCCGAGATGTTAGAGAGGAAAAAAGAATAATTCATTTCTTTTCCTCCAGCTGGAATGTAAGCAAATCAGATGCTACAACAGATTTTAGTTCTACCCTTCCAGCATGTAAAACTTCTAAGTTATTAATAAAGGATCTGTTAATATAATGAGGAAGGAATTATTATTAAATGACTCTCTTTGGAAGCCTTTATGCTGCTTCTCTCATATTTACACATGCCGGTTTTCTCTTATTGGTTTAGCTCACCTTAAGGGTTTAAGTTGACTACAATTTGTTCCAGGGGTGGGATGCAAATATTTTTACTACTGGTTCTGTGGGCGTGGCTAGGTGGGCGTGGCTAGGTGGGCATGGACATGTGACTGGGGGGGGCATGGCTCCTCCTCCTTCTTTTGGAGCAACCGCCCTCTCCATGGTCCATTTTTTTGCCTCGTGGACCTCAGGCAAAAAGCAGTAAGACAGTGAGGGGGATCCTGGCACAGCTGATCATTGGAACAGCTGATCGTTGGGAGGGGAAAAAAAAAAGAAATACCTTAAGGAGTGACTGGGCAGGGGAGAATGCAGTCAGCGATGTCAGGCATGTGCGCGATATCACGCATACGCAATAAGGACCGAGTGGGCAGAGAGGGGTGGGGCCAGCCAGAGGCATGATTTGCCGGTTCTCTGAACTGCGCAGAATCGTAACAATCGGTTCTATAGAACGGGTCCAAACCGGTAGAATCCCACCCCTGATTTGTTCTCATTTTATTTTGGTTGCAAAAAAGCAACGATTTCTCTTGCTATCCAGTAACTCCTTTTTTAAAAAAAATCTCAAAAGTAAACTATCCCAACGCTGCTTTTTTCCCAGAAGGCAACTGGACTTTCTTGGTTTTTTTTTTTCCTTTGAGAATATTTTACTTCTCATCCAAGAAGCTTCTTCAATTCCTGAAAAACTGAAGAAGCTTGAATAAGAAGAGAAACATTTTCCCCAAAAAATCAAGATAGTCTCATTGTCTTCTGAACACTTTTGGGACAACCATGACCTGGATGACTGAGAATCTCCATAGATAGAAGAAGTCTACTTTTTGGCTTTTGTTGCATGGAAAAATTATGGAGGAAAAATTATTCCCAGAAAAAATAGGTCTGGATTCCCAGAAAAAATAGTTCTGGATCTTTGGCATGAAAGTGTACATTAGATTACATTAAGAAGTGCATGCAAAAATACATAACTCAAAGCATTTATCCACTTCTGGTAGAACAGAAGCTCAGTTTTGTAGGGATTAAAAAAAAAAGGTGGCTCTGATATTTGTATCCGAAATGACTTTTACGGTGTCTCCTATAAATTTTCCAAAGCTGATAACTTTGCATGCATCACGATAATCCCCCAGCCCTTTTGGCTTGCGCCATTCTGTAATTGGAAAGGTCGGTAGGGATATTTGCATATTTATGTAAAGGCCTTGGCCTCTAGGTCTTTCTCCTCATCTTGAGTTATGGTGACAAAATTAAGCATCGTATCTTTTAAAGTATTGATGGGTTAGGTTGGTCTCATCTGACTCAGATTACTGCTAGCAGGTTTTCGAAGCAGAAATCTGGAATCTAATTTAAACCCAGCTGGAAGCAAATGAGACGGTCCTCATTGCTTTCTCTCCGCTTAAGTGTTAACTGTCTGATATTAAATTCAACTCTCTCCTTTTCAACATATGCCGTGAGGTCGGAGCAAAAGACTCAAATAATGAACCACTGTAAATGTATAGAGCAATTGAGAGTCTGTCCCTAGAGCTTCCCTAAACCTAACAAGCCCCTCAAAAATGAGCAGATCTTCTGGGAAGCTCATGAATCTCTTTATTAAAGACTGAGAAAAGTTATCGGTTATCAGCCAATTGGCTATTGCTAAGCCCGAAGTCGGCCAGCAAAATATTCTACTTGCAGAAGTAGAAGAAAATTGATTCTAGGTTGGAATTCTCTTTGATGGTCCATCAGGGAGAACCATTAATCAGTGAAAAGGCCTGCATCCAGAAGTTGTAGTGTTCCATCCAACAACAGTTTCACACAGAAAGGACTACAACACAGTCCTTTCAACAGTTCCAAGAAGCCTCCACGTCCATTTGTACCACTCAGGCGACCCTGAAAGCATAGACAAACCTCAAAGTGGCCTCAACGACTCTCTAAAAAAGGAGGCAAATGGCCAGCTGTCTGCAAGGAATATAAATCCTTCCATTCCCCACCATCCAGCCAGAGCTGAAGAAGCTTCTTGGATGAGAAGTGAAATGTCTTCAAAGAAGAACCAGAAAGTCCAGTTGCCTCTTGGAAAAAAAAAGCTCCTGTGGTATTTCCAACTCTGTTATTCTATATTCTGTGAGGGAGAATACAGATTTGTTAGAGAGTGTCCCTGATGATCTGTCACTTTACCTGCTTTGTCTACTTTAATTTCTAAGTAATTGTTTTCATTACGAGCCAACAATGCTGAGCAGTACAATCCCAGCGAGATGAGTTCAAATTTCAATCGCAGTTGGTGGTGTTCATTATTAATATCCTGGTGAGCTCTGAGACTGCTTATCTAAGAAGAATCAGTTTCCAGGCCTTGGGATCTCCCCTTCTATGGAACACCCTCCCAACAATGTCTATGGTGGGCTGGAAGAAATATCCACCTGGTTCAGTTCCAAGGTAGGAGAAAAGCACTGGAAACATGGAGGCTGATTGGAAAGATGGTTTATTGATGAAGTAGAACCACCAGGCCCATGGCTCTGGGCAGCTGACTGCATGGAGTTGCAAGTGAGGGCTATTTATACCTTCTCTTGGGCTTGGTCCTTGAGCTTCCTGTTCCTGTGCCAGAACATGTGTTCTATTGGCTGTTGTAGGGGTCACAGCTAACTTGGCAGGTTGTCTGAGTCCTGGGTTTGGTTGAAGTTTGCCCGGTGATGCAATGTCCCCAGTGATTGTGCCATGTGGTGAGCTCTGCTTCTAGATAGGTTAATCCTATTATGTCCTGGAGGGCCATGTCTTAATCCCATCACCCTGGAGCTGAAGCAGGGGTAGGCTGTTGGGGGTTCGCAGGGGTTCAGGATAGCCCCTAACCAAGATTTTGTGCAGTTCAGAGAACCCCCAAATCCCACTCCTGGCTGGCCCCACCCACCCCACTCTGTCCCTCCCAGGAGTCCCCATGTGGCCCATTTTGGATGCAGGTAAATGCAGGGCACGTGCAGAGGCTCAGGGAGGGTGAAAAATGGGTCTCCCATCCTTCAGAGCCTGGGAGGCCATTTCCACTTTCCCGGAGGCTCAAGGAAAGCCTCCGGAGCCCAGGGAGGGCAAAAACACCCCCCACTGTGATGCAGGAGGCCGACTAGGCCACGCCCACTATGGCCACTCCCACCCAGCAACTGGGCAGAGAACCCATTGCTAAAATTTTTGAAGCCCACCCCTGAGCTGAAGATCTTGTCAACTCAAAAATATTTCTCTGGTCTTTTAGAGTTAACAGCAGAAAGAGAGGGGGGAAAGCAGTGCATTCCTTAAATGCTTCAGATAATTGCTTGGCAGCCGAAGCTGTTGGTGGGCAAGATTATTACCGGAGAGCATGATTGATGACTCTTGGCTATGGATGTGTCCCATTGGAAAATATACATCCAGGGGGTGGGGGGAAGACCAGGGTCAAGGGGGAAATTAATGATGTGTCTCGGAGTCACCTAAATCCAGGTATCACCGGCATGTTCACTCCTAATAAATCTTCTTTAAACTCTGAGAGATGCGGCTAGAGACTCATGATTTAAATGGGGGTGGATGCCGGAGCCCTGACAGGTCTTTTGTCTTGTAGATAGACTGGCCCAATCCTGCTGGGGCTATTAAGAAAGGCAGGGGGCTTCTTTCCAAGAGCACGTTTCTCCTTTAGGGAAATATAATATTCTGCCTTTAAAAAAAAAATATTTCTCAAAATATTTCATTCTTCTAGGAGAGGAGTGGGTGCTAACTTTCTACAGGGTCAAAAGAGGGAAGAAAACTTATGTGTGTGGCACTGTGATCCAAAACCACTGTGGCTTTTGTGCACACATTGACATGGCACAGGCTAAGAAAGTGGCATCTGCCATCTTGTGAGACTCCCTGGAGATGCCCTGACCTCAATTATGGGAGCAAGCTTTTAATCACATGTTGTCAGAGTGCTTACAGTGTGACCAGGGGTGGGATTCAATTTTTTTAACAACCGGTTCTGTGGGCGTGCCTTAGTCAGTGGGCATGGCTTGGTGGTCATGTGACTGGGTGGACATGGCTTGGAGGTCATGTTATTGGCTGGGCGTGGCCAACTCAATATCACTCACATCGAGGTATGCATCTCCTCGCCTGGCCTCATGACTGTGGGGATGCTGCAACAGTCGTAAGTGTGAAAAATGGTCATAAGTCACTTTTTTCAGTGCCATTGTAACTTTGAATGGTCACTCCACACAAGAAAAGTACTAGCAAAGGCGGGGGAAAAAAACTCCAGAGAAGTTCCTGAGACAGGAAGTCTAGTCCTGCCAAGAATGTAATAAGGGTTAACGGAGAGGCAGTTTCTGTAAGCAACACCAGAATGTTTCCTTCCTGCCTTCCTTACAGGATTAGGCCAGTAATTTCTTCTAACAACCGGTTCTCCGAACTGCTTAGAATGTTAACAACCGGTTCTACCAAATAGGTGCAAACTGGTAGAATCCCACCCGTGAGCGTGACTACTATTGTGAGACAAACCAGGAGCAAAACACAGCATACAGAGGCTTTGACTATTTAACAGTGGTTTATATTCAAGACTGCTATATACATACATATACGCAGTGGTGGGATTCAATTTTTTTTACCACCAGTTCTATGGGCATAGTTTGGTGAGCGTGGCGAGGCTTGGTGGGCGTGGCAGGGGAAGGATACTGCAAAATCTCAATTCCCTCCCTACTCCCGTGGGAAGGTTACTGCAAAATCTCCATTTCCTCCCTAACCTGCTTTCCAGCTCCATTCTCCTATGCAGGGCAACCAAAGAAGACCCAGCCGATCAGCTGGGACTCAATGGGAGGCAGAGAATAGATGGGGGCAGGTCCAGTCAGAGGTGGGGTTGGCCAGTTCTCCCAACTATTCAACATTTCCGTACCAGTTTTCCAGAACCGGTCAGAACCTGCTGAAGACCACCTCTCCATATACATGTTAGGCAAATACCTGGCAAGCAAGTAATCTTCTTTACTCTGCACAGAGAACTACAATGGAGATAGAACACGAGGAGAGACAGACAGACAGACACACACACACACACACACACAGAGAGAGAGAGAGAGAGAGAGAGAGAGATGTCCTCACATGGCCTCCCTTATATAGAGAGCTTCTTAAAGCGGTAATAATCCTGCTGACCCATCCTCATTGCATCAGCATTTACAGCAGCTGGTCAGCTATTAAATCTTCATACCTTAACAAATGTCCATGGAGATTCTCAACCTTCCAGGTCATGGTTGTCCCAAAGATGCTTTTTCCAAAAACTGGATTTCCTTGGTCCCCCCTCCCCTCCTTGAAAACATTTCCCTTCTCACTCAGTTCTGAACTGAGACCCGAAGAAGCTTCTTGGATGAGAAGGGAAATGTTTTCAAGGAAAAAGAAAAACCCAAAGGAAGTCCAGTTGCCTTTTGGGGAAAAAGCACCTTTTAAAAACATGTTTTTAAAAGCATTTGGGGAATGAAGTGAGAATGGAATGGAGCTACCCGATTAATTTCTGTGGTTGGATGATATTTGGTACTAAGGTTTTATGATTACAATTATAATTTATGAAGGTATTTTGTGATTAGTTACAGTGCCTTAAACAAAACCACCGCATTATTCTCTATTTTTATGCTGTGGCTTGTAAGCTGCTGAGAATTAAATGACTGATGTGACACACAAGCCCTTTTAGGAAATAAAAAGATTGCTATAATTCTGCTGGGAAAAAAAAAATTGCAGCCTTCTCTTCCCATATACGATGTGTTTTCTGAGGCCAGAATATCGGTGCGCAATATTTATTCTTTTGTGAAAAATGTATTTTTTCCCCCAACAGCCTTGATGGAAAAAAAAGCAAAGCAACTTGTAACCTGCTCTAAATATATGTGACCAAAGGGCAGATACACAGCCCAATACTAAAAAGCTTATTAACCTCTTGTCAAAGATTGATAAGGGCTAAAATAAAGGTCTTTTTTGGCAGTACCTTACATTACAAGCTCCTTCCCTGACAAATATCTAATTTCTGTTTCTTTTTCTGCCGTTTGATTGAAAAGGCAGCACGATGTCGGCAGCCTGTAAAATATTTAAATGGCACTTTGGGTGAAATTCATTTAAACTTAAAAGATGCATTTTCACGTATGATGCCTAACACGATTCTTCTACATTGTAAACCACACTGTAAAAAAAAGAAAGAAAGGTAAATCTAGCAATGGGACTAAACCAAATATATAAGGAATATATTGTAAAGAAAGGTGAGGAAAAGTGAGGAAATCTATTGGTAGAATTCACCACACAGGGAGTTAACTATTTATATATTAAATGAATTTGTATGACTGCTCAACTTACAGACGGTACTTCTGGCCGGCTTACAAAATTAAAATCCACCCTACAAAACCCATAAGCCACTACTTCCAGTTATCTTAGTTACATTAAGAAGGGTTGCAAATAGCTGGTTTGTTTTGTCTACCATGAGTTCAGCAGTAATTGTGGCTTGGCTCAATAGGTTGTAAGCAACTATTTGCATCACTAATGATATTCTCTGAGAACTTCTAGGAAGCATTCCTTCCTTCTTTCCTTCCTTCCTTCCCTCTCTTTCCTTCCTTTCTTCCACATTCTCCCTCTCCTTCCTTCCTCCCTCCTTCCCTTCCTTCCCCGTTCTCTCCCTCCCTCCCTCCCTCTTGTCTTGTTCCTTCCTTCTTTCCTTCCTTCCCTTCCTTCCTTCCACATTCTCTCTCTCCTTCCTTCCTCCCTTCTTCTCTTTTCCCTCCCTCTCTTCCTCCTTCCCTCCCTTCCCCATTCTCTCCCTCCCCCTTGTTCCTTCCTTCTTTCCTTCCTTCCCTTCCTTCCACATTCTCTCTCCTCCCTCCCTCTCTTCCTCCCTCCCTTCCCCATTCTCTCTCTCTCTCTCCTCCTCCCCCCTTCCTTCCACATTCTCTCTCTCCTTCCTTCCTTCTTCCCTCCCTCCCTCCTCCTCCTTCCCTCCCTCCCTCCCTCCCTTTCTTCCCACTTCCTTTTTCTCCTCCATTTGACAGGACACAAAAGAGAGGACATGTATGGACATGTCCACATACCTTTACATCCAGCAGAAGATTATCTGGTTTAATATCTCTGGGAATAAACCTAGTTGGTGAATGGTATCGCTAGCAAGCAAAATAAACTGTGTTTCTCCCTCAAATAGCATATCCTTCTTCACAAGCAAAGTACTCATATCTCCTGAATCAGGGAGAACAGGACATATGCTGAATTTGGATAGTGTCAAAGAGAAAGAAAGACACACCGAGTTTCTTCTGAGCAGCTTCCTTTATTGTTCCTCACCTATAAACAGGAATCTTGCCAAACTAAAGCAGGGTATTTGTATCATTAACGTTGGACTCTAAAAACGTCCAGGGAGGAGCTGCCTTAACTCTCCTCCTGCCAACGAAACTGTCTACACTTCGCCATCTCTTGCTCCTCTGGAATAGCACCCCTCCC
This sequence comes from Notechis scutatus, assembly GCF_049901735.1. Taxonomy (NCBI): domain Eukaryota; kingdom Metazoa; phylum Chordata; class Lepidosauria; order Squamata; family Elapidae; genus Notechis; species Notechis scutatus. The sequence continues at coordinate 31,162,655 of NC_142014.1, read as the reverse complement.
TTTGAGAATCCAGACCCCAGTCCACCACAGTAAGTGAGATCACATGGGTGGCTTCGGCTGAGCTCAAACACTCAGGAGAATCAGCCTTGGTTACCGGTATATTCCTCACTTAACAACTGGATTCCCCTGAAGGCTACTTACGACCTGGTTCCAGAGTTCCAACGGAAGCACACACATCTTGTGGAAGTCTGATCACTGTTCAGGCACTTAGCAACTGGCTCACCTTTATGAACTGGCTCAATACCCGTGCTTTACTACGAAAATATGTGGTCGGGCTTAGTTTTTGGGGAGGAAAATAAGGGGGGAAAAATTCTGCCTCTGCCTACCAGAGTCCATCGGTATTCATCTGGCTAGCATCCTGTCAGTATGTGAGAGAGTTGAGGGCTGTTTGGAAACTGAAAGAGTATTTGCAGTGTGAGCAAGAAGGAGACAGCAAGGAGCCTGGGCGTGTTCAACTGTTCAACTGTTCTGTACTAAAGCTGCTTGGTGCTGTGAAGCTGAAACTCCTCTCCTCTGCTTGGGTTTTGCATTTGGAAGAGATTTCTTTTCAGGTGGGGAGGGGGAGTAGAACTCCTTAACATCAGAGTGTGTTAATAATAATAATATAGGAAATACTAATGCTGTGATGATCATTTCAAAAAATCCTTTCTTAGTGAGCACCTAGAAGCCAAGAGGAACATACGTGCCAAATTTCAAGTTTGTAGGCTTTACGGTTCTGGAGATTTCGTGATGATGCTTGAGGGGTATTTCACTTCTATAGAGAGAGATTGCAGAATTCTGCAATCCATGTGACCATGATTTAATAACAGTTTGTTTCTGGCTGGTTTTCCGGCCAAAGCAAGCCGCTCCTAAGAATGAATAGATCCACGTCATTGAGTTTGCATAACGACCACTGCAAAATAATTCAATAAAATCGAGTCTATCACAATGGGTGCTTCAACTCAGGACCCTCATGACTTACAACAGAAATCCCAGGCTCTCTTACAGTTGTAAGTCAAGGACTACCCACAGATGATTAGTCTCTGCAAAATTCTAGGCATCTCGATCAACTTCTTCTGGGAAGTTGCAAATATATCCCTGCAAAAAAGACAATGACAATTCCCAGCATTCAAGATTGACGTGAAGGCAGCCTCATGTTTTATGCAGGCTCTTTGTGCCTAGCAACACATTAAAAAAAAAAGTTGGTAGCTGTTATTAACTGAGCAAGAGGGGTGCATCTTGAGGCTGCTAGCTTGTGACTAATCTATACCACGCATAAAATATGCATCAGGCAGCAGCTTCTCTGGAAAGCTTTAACCCGATGCCAAGGCTGGGAGGTCTCCATGCGAAGAGAACATCGCAAACATATTCCAGGTTCTTGTATAAAAATTCAGCATTGTTCTGCAGAGGAACTTCCATCTGTCTCTCTGCCTGCCTGCCTGCCTGTCTGTCTGTCTGTCTGTCATCTATCTGTCAACTTCCATCTGTCTGTCTGTCTGTCTGTCTGTCTATCATCTATCTATCTATAATACCACTCTATAAAGCCTTAGTAAGACCACACCTAGAGTACTGCATCCAGTTTTGTTCACCACATTATAAAAACAATATTGAGACTCTAGAAAAAGTACAGAGAAGAGCAACCAGGTTGATTAGGGGATGGTTGGAGGCTAAAACATACGAAGAACAGTTGCAGGAACTGGGACTGGCTAGTCTAGGGAAGAGAAGGGCCAGGGGAGACAGGAGAGCAGTGCTCCAATATTTGAGGGGCTGCCCCAGAGAGGAGGAGGGGGTCAAGCTATTTTCCAAGACACCCAAAGGCCAGACAAGGAATAATGGATGGAAACTAAACAAGGAGAGATTCAACCTGGAAATAAGGAGAAACTTTCTGACAGTGAGAACAATCAACCTATGGAACAAAAGTTGCCTTCAGAAGTTGTGGGAGCTTCATCATTTGAGACTTTCAAGAAGAGATTGGACTCCCATCTGTCAGAAATGGTATAGGGTATCCTGCTTGGGTAGGGGTCGCACTAGAGAACCTATCATCAATTATTATTTATTATCTATCTATCTATCTATCTATCTATCTATCTATCTATCTATCTATCTATCTATCTTCTATATCAATTTATCTATTATCTATCAATTATTTTTATCTATCATCTATCATCTATCTATCATCTATCAATCTATCATCTGTCTATCAATCTATTGATCTATCATCATCTATCAATCTATCATCTATCATCTATCAATCAATCAATATCTTTCAATCTATCATCTATCAATCAATCAATATCTATCTATCATATGGCATCTACAGAGGTCATGCAATCACTAATATACAAATGTAAGTTTAAATGAAGCATCAGCCGATTGAGGGGGCGGGGGGGCGGGGAAGGAGGGAGAGAAAGAGAATGAAAAGTGAAACATTTTCAAAGAAAAATAAACCAAGAAAATCCAGTTCAGTTCTTCTGAACATCTGGATTAACTCTAAGTGCCTGAATGGATGATCTTCTGAGGAAATGCATTCTGGAGCAACACTTTAATATCTTTCGTAATAATAGAAATTCTGCCTTGGGAACTGGGATCCTTGTTTATTTTTATTTTTTTCCCTTGGTGCATAGCGTTTTATTTTCCTACCTGCGGAAAACATAAACTTGCCTTGAACTTACATGGATTAGAAGACAGGGGCTGTATTTTTTCAGTGGTTCTATTGCTGCTGCCTCAAGAGTCTGAGTGCTATGAAATGTGGAATACATTCTATCAGTGGTTGCCTAGAAGAAGGCAAGGTCGGAATATAAGTAGCTATGATAGAAGATAGAATAGAATTCTTTTATTGGCCAAGTGTGGTTGGACACACCAGGAATTTGTCTTGGTGCAAATGTTCTCAGTGTACATAAAAGAAAAGATATATTCATCAAGAGTCAAGAATCATCAGGTACAACACTTAATGATAGTCAATAGGGGACAATAAGCAATCAAACCATACTAGGAAAGTTATAGTCCTACAATCACAAGTGGGAGGGGATGGGTGATAAGGAGTGATGAAAAGATTAATAGTAATAGTAGTGCAGACTTTGTAAATAGTTGAACAGTGTTGAGATGATGATCAGAATAATTAGCAAACAATGTATCAAACAAGAGGATGGTAAATGGTGAAATAACATTTATATATGTATAATAATTGTAATGCCAGAATGGTGTTGTATTCTTACAATTAAAATAAAATAAATAAATTAAAAATAATATATCCGGTTGAACCATCCAAATTCACGCCACACTTCTTCCTGCCGAGCCCTTCAGAATCACCGAAGCCAAAAAGATTTCTCATTTTCTCTTTGGAAAGAAAGAAGAACTGTTAGTGAACCAGCTTAAAAACTTGGCAGAAGACTTTGGAATGGCGGTTAGATCAATATATATGATAATTTTTTTATAAGCCTTTATCGCCTGATTCCTTCTTTGTTTAGAGGGGAGGAAATCCTTGAATATCTTTTGTTTTTGAACAAAGAGCGGACGAGACCAAGCTAAGAAAAATCTGATATATACTATTCACATCAGAACCCATGACAGCTGTATCTTAGAGAAGATACTTGACAGATAGTCCTCGGTTCATTTAGTGAATGTTCAAAATTGCAACGGTGCTGAAAAAGAAGGTGACTTATATGGCCATTTTTCACACTTGTGACTGTGCTCATGCAATCAAAACTCAGAGTCTTGGCAACCGAGTCATATTTATGATGGCTGCAGCATCCCAGGGTTACGTGATTCCCCTTTTGCGACCTTCTAATAAATGATATCAGTAGGGAAACCAGATTCACTTAACAATTGCGGTACTCACTTAACACTTAGCAGGGATTCCCTTAACAACACCAGAAAGGAAGGTTGTAAAATGGGACAAAACTCACACAAGAAACATGCCCCTTAGCAAGAGACATTTGTGGTTGTAAGTCGAGAACCCCCTTGTATTTGCAGCCCCAAATTATAGCCTGGACATCCGAGTCAACAGTTGTGATGGCATCCCAGTGAGAGAACCACAAAAGAACTCAGCTTGGTGACTTTTACAGTCTGTACCTTAGAGAAGGTGGAAAAGTTTCAAATAGGCTTGTCCAAGTAGCTGATTTGTAGATGTAATTTGCTTCTCAGCAGAGCTGGATGCCCTGACGTTAAATCCTTGAACTCATAAAGAAACTTCCAATCCACAGAAGGGAAAATGTTGATCCAACCTTGGCTTCCAGATCACGAGGAAAACGTTGCCTAAGCAACCATTCTGAAGCAAATTGGAAGACAGAGAGGAAAACAACAAAAGAAGCTTTACTAGAAGTTGAAAAATTCCCCCTATATTTGCCTAGGATCAAGGAAAGAATTTCCAAGGCCAAACAATTAAGAGGAAATATTTAAGAGAGAGGAGATTTATAGAAGTTGAAAAAACTTCTCAGGAACTTCTGGAGTTTTCACCAAGATATCCATGGACAAAGACGTTTCATTGTAACAATCACTTGGAGGTGGGAGATACTTCCAATGTAATCTACCAGATCCCCTGCAAGGATCCCCAGATTGCAAGAACACAAGGGTGTGGTCAGACAAAGAGATTCATCCAGTGCTGGGATTCAATTTTTTTTTACTACCGGTTCTGTGGGCATGGCTTGGCAGACGTGGTAGGGGAAGGATACTGCAAAATCTCCATTCCCTCCCCATTCCTGAGGGAAGATTACTGCAAAATCCCCATTCCCTCCTCACCCCACTAACCTGCGTTCCAGCTCCATTCTCCTGTGCAGGGCAACCAAAGAAGACCCAGCCGATCAGCTGGGACTTGGGATGCAGAGAGAAGAGATGGGGGCGGGGCCAGTCAGAGGTGGGATCTGCAGGTTCTCCGAACAACTCAAAATTTCCACTACCGGTTCTCCAGAACTGGTCAGGATCGGCTGAATACCACTTCTGGATCCATCTCATTGGTAGCCTCACATTGCAATGCACAAGGGCATACATTCCGTTTTGCAACTATTAAGATTGTTGGACGAGCAGGCACAAAAACAGCCAGAGAAATGATTAAAGCCTGGGAAACAGGCCCCTCGTCAGTCAACAGGAATTCTGATTTACTACCAGATTATTAAGTACTTAGCAGGCAAGGGCTTGGCAGCACAAGAAAACAACAGCCAATGACTTAATAACTGGCCATCAACACCCCAATCAACAACTAAAAAAGCCAAACACAACCAAGCACCATATAAATATGACATAGAATAGCGCACACTCTGCTGCTCCTAGCCCTGAAGATAGGCTCCAGCACGAGTCCAAAAGTTCTGAAGACTAAGTCTCTGGTCCCCGTGACTGACCTACATTGGATACTGCAACATTATCCTGAAACACGTATATGTAAGGCCCAGACGGTCTCCCCTTCAAACGATAAGAATTAACTTCTGAAAACTGGGTATTTCAAAAGGAATTCTTTATTGAAAAGGAAGTTATTCAGGTACTAGTCAAAGCAGGGTCTAATATGCCTCCAGGCATGCAGCATAGATAAAGGGGGTTAAGACCCCTCTGATGTGGATTTCATCAATACAAAGAAGCAACATGTTAACCCCCCCTCCCTTTTTTTTCTGGGAACGTAGCTGAGAAGCATTTCTCAGGAAGTTTCTTTCGGAGCTGGAATTTTTACGGCCCTTTCTCCTCTTGTGATCTCTCCAAGAGGTGACAAGTTTCCAGGCATCTGGGCTCCAGTCCCCAGTTGTATATCATGTGCAAGTTATACAGATTCAGTACTAGAATTAAGATATTCAGGTTACATCCAAAAGGATTAATTGTACCAACCTCTCCTCACTTCTTCTTCCATTGAAGAATGGCAGATACACGGATCTGACAGTATATTTATCTTCATTCGTGACAAAGACCTTGGGCCATCACCGGAACACAACATTGTACCTGTCACTTGCAGATTTTGATCATCCTCTCCCACATATTTATTCTGGATTTGACTGCTCCACTTCCCACGAAGTCCCTCTGGTCTCACGGGCCTTGAGGAACACATCATAAGCCTCCAACTAATTTGTCACCTTCCCCTCACCTGTGAGGTGAGGCCCAGCCTCCGAGGAAGATGTCGGCAGGGGAATTTATTTATTTATTTGTTTGTCAAACATGTACAAAATCACAAGTATAGGTATGAACATCAACAATAACAAAGGGAGTAAATACAGATGAATGGGGACAGTAAGACCGGGACGGTAGGCACACTGGTGCACTTATGCACGGCCCCTTTAAGGACCTCTTAGGAATGGGGTGAGGTCCACAGTAGACAGTTTGAGGTTGAAGCTGTGAGGGGTTGAGGCTGTAACAACGGAGTCAGGTAGGGCGTTCCAGGTGTTGACTGTTGCGTCATATTTTCTGCAATCAAGTTTGGAGCAGTTTACCTGGAGTTTGTATCGGTTGTTTGCCTGTGTGTTATTGTGGTTGAAGTTGAAGAAGTCATTGACAGGCAAGACAATTTTGTGTACTATGCTTAGATCGGACCGCAACTGGTGCAGTTCCGGATTGTCCAGGCCCAAAATTTCGAGCCTGGAAGCATAGGGAATTCTATAGTGAGTGGAGGAGTGGTGGACTCTTCTCGAGAAATACCTCTGAACCCAGAATGAATGGGTTCATCTTTCCTTTGTGGCTCCGAATTTTATTTTCCAGATTTATTTTTTTTAATATTTAAGGAGCAACCCAAAATGCTTAGCCAGGCTCTTCCATGTCTAGCTCGAATGGGAAGGTGAGAGCAGAAAAGCCATTTGTCCTACTTTCAAGTGAAACTTCTAAAGTGCTACGAGCACGTTTCTCCTCTTTGTATTGATCTGCTCGAAATTAAGGCCATTAGAAATGGACAGAGGGTGTGAAATGTGAAATTTAATTACCTCTGGCGTGACCCAGATATTTCTGCTGCAGAAGGAAAAGGGTGGGATGACTCAGACCTCCTCTGTGACCAGTGGCCTTCTCAGAAACGCAATTTTGTTCCTTGAATAAGTTTCGTGCTGCCGAGCCTTCCTTTCTCGACAAAAACCCGCTGTTGAGAAAGTCAAAGGGTTCCTTCCCTCTGGATCAAAAGATCTTGGACTTCATCTTAAAACCAACTCGGTCCCAACATTTTTCCCAATGATTTGCTTTCCATTTCTTATTGGAGGAAAGTCCCCAAACCCATAACTTTGGAGAAAAGGGCAGAGAAGAGCAACTAAGAGGATGAAAGGCCTGGAGGGGTGTCATCCTTTAAGATTGTGGATACCGTCCTCACCAGCTTTCGGCTGGGACTGGACAAGCTTAAAGCTAAAGGATGAAACCCCGGCCTGGAGACTAAAACCATAAGAGGAATGGTTGCAAGAATTGGGTTTGGTCAGTCTAGAGGAAAGAAGGACTAGGGGGCAGGGCTGGGTTGCTGGGGGTTTGCAGGGGTTCAGGAGAGCCCCTAGCCAAGATTCTGTGCAGTTTGGAGAACCCCCAAAATCCCACTCCTGGCAGGGAGAGGGAGGGAAGGAGGGAGCAGAAGGAAAGGCAGAGAGGGAGGGAGAGAAAAGGAGAGGAAGTGGGAGAGGGAGAAGGAGAAGGAGTGGGAGAGAGGGAGGGAGAGAGGGAGAGAGGGGACAGAGAGAGGATTTTCCTCCTAAAACTTCTGTCATCTTCAACTTCTGCATTTCTACCACTGAAATCAGTCTAAAGTCCTCCATCCCAAAGGCAGCCAGCTGCTTCACCCTTCTTGACGAGAAAATGTTCCTTTGCCTTGGGAGATCCATCTTGGAGGCCTTCAGACTGCAATTACTGTGTCAGCTCGCCATCTCCTGCAATGCTCAGGTCCCACCAGGAATGCTGTCTCTCTCTCTCTCTCTTTCTCTCTCTCTCTCTCCCTCTCCCTCTCTCTCTCTGTCTCTCTCTCTCTGTCTGTCTGTCTCTGTCTGTCTGTTTGTCTGTCTGTCTCTCTGTCTCTGTCTCTCCCTGCGTGACAAACTCCCTGTTTTGCACATCACCCAGGAAGGCTTTTACAAGATGACAATGCAAGTCCAAAAGATTTCTTCCTTGATAGAAGAGGAACAAGAAACTCCGAAGGGAAGGCAACAGATATACGAGCCTTCTAAATAAGTTGATTTAATCAGGCATCAGAGAGAGCCGCTTAGAGATACAACAAAAACAGAAACCTTGGCCTTTCACAGAATAAAACATCAATACTTCACTGCAGGCGCAAATAAAATATAACCCTGTGGGATTAGATGTTCAAATCTAGGAATGTGAAACATTCTGTCAATGAGGCCCTTATCCTTGTGCCTTTTTCACGTTTTTAACAAGTTTCATGCAAAAAGTACGTTTTTCATGGAAAGTCAAGCAGTTGCATTTTTGAAGTCACTGGGAATCTAAGTTGAGGGAGAACTTAATTTTTATCTGGTACAAGTAGTCCTCGACTTATAACAGTTCACTCAGCAACCATTCAAAGTTATAATGGTACTGGGAAAAGTGACTCATGACCATTTTCCACACTTACAACTGTGGCAGCTTGTCCCTATGTCTCATATTTATGATGGTTGCACTGCCCTGGTGGGGTCATGTGATCCCCTTTTGCGACCTTTTGATGAACAAAGTCAATGGGATTCACTTCACAATCATGTTACGTAGTAAACTGCGGTGATTCCGTTTTGCAACGGTGGCAAGAAAGGCCGTAAAATGGGGCAACATTCACTTGACAACTGTTCAGTCAAGGACTACCTGTAATTCTGGGAGAATTAGCAGGGGCCAGAAGGAGAACTAGAAATGGACGATATACAGGAAAGTGTTGTGGTCCACCGGCAGCCTGCAGAGACAGAAGCAGAGTCGGACAGAGGGGAGGAACATGGGCCAGTCTGGGAGTCTGGGGAGGACTCCGACGAGGGTCCTGCATCCAGTACAGAGATGGGGCCAGGACCATCTGGGAGTTATGTGCTGACTCCTGAGCTTCCAGAATCTGACAGCAGCGAGGCAGAGGAACAAAGGGAGCCTGTTCCCAGTGTGCGTATGTGCAGAGCTCCCAGAAGGCAAGAACAGTTAAGACAAAAGGGGCAACTCAGGAGTAAGGCTTGGAGGTGATTGGCCACTCCCATAAGACAGGAACAAAGGGACAGGAGCCTTTGCAGGAAGCAACTTTGTTCATACTGATTGGTTTGAAACCTGAAGCTCTGTGTTGAATTTGTGCTCTGGTTGGCCTTGTATAGCTAATTGGACATTCAGTCCTTGGCAGCATTTCATGGAAGATAAAGGTGCGTGCTTATCAGACTTATCCTGAAGGACTTTGGCAGACTTCCATGAGACTATTTACAAACTGTTTGAGACTCATTACGGGCTGTGAATGGCTATAATTTACAGCCTTTGAAATAAAGAAAAAAGGGTTTTGGGACTAACGTGTGTTTATTAGTGTCTTATTAAGCCTTGGTCAGAACAGAAAGCAATGGAAGATTGATGATGCGGCAGCATTCAGCTTGGACCAACAGTTATGTGGTTAACTATTTGGGTTGGACTAGAAGACCTCCAGGGTCCCTTCCAGTTCTATTCTGATTGATTGATTGGTCCATAATCCTAAAATGCAAAAGAATATTCTGCTTTTGTGAGCTCCCCTTGAACTCGTGGTGAGGTGCCTTTGGATGTGGCTTTACCCCATCTGGTGTGAGATGCTCACCAGATTTTAAATGAAAGAATAAGAGGTGTCTTTTTTTTTTTTTAATCAGAAGAGAATATTAAGTTGAAAGATCAACTATTGTGTTTCAAACTTTGTGGATTTGTGAAGGAGCAATTTTCACCACCATCTAGTTCTTAATAGAGGCAGAAAGATGCAGGAGCAGGACTGGAGGTCAAACCGATAAGAAGGAGGTCTCTGGAACTCTTGCCTCTCCATTAACCATGAAAAATAGCAATTTTATTTCAGAGGGAAAGGTGAGAAAGAAACCAAGCAAAGAAGAACAAGCTGGAACAAGCCAGGAGAGGTAATTGTTATATCTCTGTGATGTTTCACCGTGAACTTGATTTTCCTCCTTTTAATACTTCATTTAATGGAAAAAGATGATTTGAAACTCTAAAGACACACGTATCTCCTATCAAAATACTCCCTTTTCCGAACCAATATTTTATTCTGGGATTATGGGATAGCCATGATACTGTATTAAAAGGTAAAGGTAAAGGTTCCCCTTGCACATACGTGCTAGTGGTTTCTGGCTCTAGGAGGTGGTACTCATCATCTCTGTTACAAAGCCAAAGAGCCAGCGCTGTCCAAAGGTAAATTTAATGGGCAGAGTGGTGGTGGGGAAAGCCATTAAGTGGAGAGCAGAATGGAGAACTTTCTTTCACATACAAGCACAATTAGGAGTGCAGAGCAAAATCCTCGCTGGTTTATGAGCTGCATGTGCAATGATCATACATTCATAAAGTGTAATCTGCTGAACAATCAAAACAAATTGGCTTATCCCTGTGCCTGGATTAAGGAAGCGATGCTGCCAGTCAACCAAAAGCAGACACTACAGATCTCAGATTAATTACCATCTGCACTAAAATCCTTCGTTTCACCTCCTGCCTATTGCTTTGTCCCGATGCCGCTAATTCAATTACAATAAAATAGAATAACAGAGTTGGAAGGGACCTTGGAGGTCTTCTAGTCCAACGCCCTGCCTAGGCAGAAAACCTTATACAACTTCAGACAAATGGTTATCCAACATCTTTTTAAAAACTTCCAGTGTTGGAGCATTCACAACTTCTGGAGCAGTGGTAGGATTCACTTTTTTTTACTACCAGTTCTGTGGGCGTGGCTTGGTGGGCATGACAGGGGAAGGATACTGTAAGTTTCCCATTCCTACTCCACTCTTGGGGGGTTACTGCAAAATCCCCATTCCTTCCCCACCCCACTAACCTGCTTTCCAGCTCTGTTCTCCTGTGCAGGGCAACCAAAGAAAACCCAGCCAATCAGCTGGGACTCAAAGGGAGGCAAAGAAGAGATGGGGGCAGGGCCAGTCAGAGGTGGGCTTTTCCGGTTCTCCAAACTATTCAAAATCTCCACTACCAGTTCTCCAGAACTGGTCAGAACTGGATGAATACCACCTCTGAAGGATATACTGTAAAATCCCCACTCCCTCCCCACTCCACTAACCTGCTTTCCAGCTCCGTTCTCCTGTGCAGAGCAACCAAAGGAGACCCAGCCAATCAGCTGGGACTCAATGGGAGACAGGCAAGAGATGAGGTTGGTGGGGCCAGTCAGAGGTGATATTTGCTGCTTCTCCAAACTACTCAAAATTTCCACTACCGGTTCTCCAGAACTGGTCAGAACCGGTTGAATATCACTTCTGTTCTGTAGGCAAGTTGTTCCACTGATTAATCGTTCTCACTGTCAAAAAATTCCTCCTTAGTTCTAAGTTGCTGTTGAAGACCACTACAATATATTTTTACTTGAAGTCAAGAGTCATCAAATTATATGTACCAAATAACAACTCAACTCCCCCCCAAAAAAAACAGATTACCCATAACAATAAGGAAACTTCAATCCAAAAAGAGATCACTCTGGCGGAAAAACAAATCTGGTCACGTTGCCAACTTCAAAAGCCAATACAAAAATTTATGACACCAGATAAAGACTGAATGCACAAATTATCACATTAAACAAGAGGAAAACCTACTGTGCACCAATTCCACCTGTGCTTTTTACAATTTTGTAAACAACAAACTAAAAGACTCAAGGTCCATCCCACCCCTGATAGGACCTAATGGTAAAGACTGCAACGACGACACCATTAAATCCAACCTCTTTAACACATTCTTTGGCTCAGTATTTGTAAACAGCAATGGATCATGCCCAGTATTTCCTAGCCGAACCACAGAAAACTACAATGATCTAATACATATCGATTTTACAGAAGACAATGTTGAAAAAGCACTATGCAATCTAAAACCATCTCTATCTATTGGACCGGACGGAATATGTGCCTACTTCTTAAAAAAGCTATCCACTGCCATAGCAGAACCTCTAAGCATAATCTTTGAAAAATCTTTCAGGACCAGCTCCTTGCCAAAACTATGGTCACAACCCACGGTCATCCCCATCTTCAAAAAGGGAGACCCCAGCCTAGTTGAAAATTACAGACCAATATCTTTATGCTGCGTCACCTGTAAAGTCATGGAATCAATTATTAACCAATCCATTATCCTCCACTTAGAGACAAACAACCTACTCTCTAATAAACAATTTGGTTTCAGAAAAAAACTATCCTGTAATCTGCAACTCTTACACTGCAAAAACGTATGGACTACACAACTCGATCAGGGCAAAGCAATAGACGCAATCTACATAGACTTCTGTAAAGCCTTTGATTCAGTGCTACACGACAAACTACTACTAAAGCTAAAATCTTATGATATCTCTGGACAACTGCATAACTGGATAGAAGCATTCCTGTCAAACAGACAACAAATGGTCAAAATTGGGAGTGTCCTAATGTTCACTGCCCTTCCAAAAGATCTTGACTATGTATCAGAATGTCAAACAAATGGCAACTTCAAATCTCAACAAATAAATGCTCTGTCTTACATATTGGTAAAAAAAATCAGAAAATAAAATACAAGCTGAATAGTCAAGACCTTGTTGATGATCCAATCTCTGTAAAAGACCTTGGAGTACTCATCTCTAATTATCTAAGTGCTAGAGCCCACTGTAACTACATAGCCAAAAAGGCATGGTATCTGATATTAGCACAGTTGAGAAAATCCAGAAATATTTCACAAGAAGAGTTCTCCACTCCTCTACTCGTTGTAGAATACCTTATGCCACTAGACTTGAAATTCTAGACCTAGAAAACCTTGAATTACGCCATCTTCGGTCTGATCTAAGTATGTATATAAAATCATACATTGCGATGACTTACCTGTCAATGAATACTTCAGCTTCGACCATAACAGTACAAGAGCACACAATAGATACAAACTCAAGGTTAACCACACCAAACTTGATTGCAGGAAATACGACTTCAGCAACAGAGTGGTCAATGTCTGGAATACTCTACCTCAGGGGTCCCCAACCACCGGTCCGCGGACCGGTACCGCCGGAACAAGCCTTACCGGGCCGCTGGTTGCTGGGCGCCGCCATCTTTTTGGTAAAAAGCGCTTCTGGTGAGCTTTTCCGGGTAGAAAGCTCACGGAAGCGCTTTTCATAAAAGATGGCGGCGCAACGCTTCGTGAGCTTTTCCGGGTAGAAAGCCATTTCTACCGAAAAGCTCACCGAGCGCGGCCGCCATCTTTTTGACGAAACAGCGCTTCGGTGACGTCACCGGAAGCGCTTTTCGTCATAAAAGATGGCGGCGCCCAGTTGACGCCGGTACCGGGCCGCGGCGCCCAGCTGATGCCAGAACCGGGCCGCGGCGTCGAAAAGGTTGGGGATCCCTGCTCTACCTGACTCTGTGGTTTCTTTTCCAAACCCCAAAAACTTTAATCTTAGACTGTCTACTATTGACCTCGCCCCTTTCCTAAGAGGTCTGTAGGGGGCGTGCATAAGCGCACCAACGTGCCTACCGTCCCTGTCCTATTGTTTCTTTTATTTTTCTTATATGTACCCATTTCATGTATTCATAACAATATATATACTTATACCTATTACCTTGTAAGCGATTGACAAATCAAAATAAATAAAAAAATAAAATAAAATAAATAAATAGTTTCCATCCATTGCTTCTTGTCCTGCCCTCAGGTGCTTTGGAGAATAGCTTGACTCCCTCTTTTTTCAGGGCAGCCCCTGAGATATTGGAAGACTGCTATCCTGTCCCCACTAGTCCTTCTTTTCTCTGGACTGGCCATACCCAGTTTCTGCAACCATTCTTGTCTGTTTTTGTCTCTGGGCCCTTAATCAGCTTTCGTTGCTCTTGCACGTCATCTATTGTTTATTTTCCAGGGAACTGTGGCTTTCTTTGATCAATAAATGTATCAGACAGGTCAGAGGGATGACAGTGAACATCTCTCTCTCTCTCTCTCTCTGTGTGTGTGTGTATCACACAAAGGCTAAGGAAATGAATTTTATCTAAGAAGGTCCCTTTTCTGCTTAGCCTATGAATCAAAATTAAATCTTAAGCCCTTGGAAATGTTCACGCTTGACAATCTTTGCCCTCACCTGCCTGGGTTTCTGAACAACACAAAAATCAACCAGGGGGTAGAGAAGGAAAAAAAAAAGAAGACCAATGATTTCTACGACCGAGGATTAAAACATGGTGCTTACTCATTTATAAATAAATTCTGTTGTCAAATAGAATGGGTTTCAATCTTAGCGAGGAATTCTTGCATACTTCATTGAAACATTTGGATCATCCAGTTACAGGTGGTCCTCGACTTACGACCACAATGGAGCTCCAAATTTCTGTCTCTAAGTGGGACATTTGTTAAGTGACATGACCGTGGGAAATGCTGCAATGGTTTTAAGTCTGGGAAAACAGTCATGTCACTTTGCTCTTCTAACTTTGTTTTTAAAAAAATACTTTTTATTAAACATTTTCCAACAATTTATAACATAACACTTTCAACAACGTTACAGCTTCGTCAACATTCATATTCATATATTAGTTACTGTGTTACTTTTGTGTCTATTGTCTAACCAGGTGTCCCAGGCTTCCCAGACCAAATAATACCCCGTTTCACCTCTTATCTTTTAACTCTAAGGTCAGCCTGTCCATCACCACACAGTCCAGAATCTTTCTTATCACTGTCCCCTCAGATGGTATATTTTCCTGTTTCCAGTACTGTGCATAATTCAACAATTCTGGCTGCAATTATTATATTTAAAGTGATATATTTGTCTGTCTTAGTATGATCTCCCCTTATTATTCCCAATAAAAACAGTTCTGGTCCTAATTCAATTCCCCCCCCCTCCCCCACTATTTCCTCTATCCACTTATGGATTCTACTGCAATAGCTTTTGGCTTCCGAACATGTCCACCACATATGGAAGAAGGTGCCGTGTTGTTTTTAAGTTTCCAGCATTTTGGGCTCCTGTTTGGGAACATCTTTGTCATGCCCCTGTTGGAGACTGACTCCGAGGGAGAGGAGGAAAGGCTGACAGGGAGTGGAAGTGGGGCTCCGGAGGTTGTGGAGGAGGCTGGGGAAGGGCACAGGCTGGCTGGGCATTTAGAGGAAGACCCAGGCCCATCCCCTCTCCATCCTAGGGCATGCAGGGAGGAGAGGATAAGGGACAGATGTGAATGGTGTGGTCTACAGGGGAGGAAAGGGTCTTGATCCTCTTCATGGGCTGCGGCTGTGACAACTGGTTAAAAGGATGGACATGTGTACAGGCAAGTGCTGGAAACAAAGCGTGGAAATATCTCTAGTTTATTGTTCCTCTCTGAGTTTGGTGTCCTTCCCAGAGTGTGTTCTGATATCTGTGAACGTCTTCAAGCCCTTATCTTGCCTGGTTTCCTTAATTTTTTCAGTGTGGTTTGTGTTGTTTTTACTCTTTATAATTTATAGGCATTTTTAGTTTAAACAGCATTTCCTCCTTTTCATAACTGCTTGTGGGGGAGGTTTTTTTTTTTTTTGTCTCCAGTCAAGGATATTTGGAGCTTTGAAGCAAAGTGAAGGAATAAAAGAGGCTTCACATGTTTTTGTGATTGTGTTTATTTTGTATCTCACCCAGGGCCATCACAATCTTTGCTAATCTGGTAGGGGGCAAATGCCATCCACAGAACATTTTGTATATATTTTCTTTATGCGCTGTTGATAATGTTAGTTTATAGTTTCCACCCCCACATTTTTTCCCAATATTCTAATTCAATACTGTATCCCAAATTTTTCACCCCAGCTATCACTGTTTAACTTACAATTTCTTCTTCCATTTTAAACTTCAAAAGTTCTCTTCTAACTTTGTATGGTCACTCTATAAATGGTCATAAGCCAAGAACTACAGGCAGTCCTCCACATATGACTGCAATGGAGCCCCAAATTGATGTTGTTAAGTGAAAGGTTTGTTAAGTGAGTTTTGTCCCATTTTTATGACCTTTCTCGCCTCAGTTGTTAAGTCACTGCAGTTGATAAGTGAGTATAACCCAGTTGTTAAGTGAATCCGGCTTCCCCATTGACTTTGCTCCTCAGAAGGTCGCAAAAGGGGATCGGGTGACCCCCTTGGGACACTGTAACTATCATAAGTACAAGTCAGTTGCCAAGCAACTGAATTTTGATCACGAGACCATGGGGGGAATGTTGCAATGGTGTCGTAAGTGTGAAAAATGGTCCTAAGTCACTTTTTTCAGTTCTGTTCTATCTCAGAATGGTCACAATTAGAAATTTGGAGCTCAATTGTGGTTGTAAGTCGAGGACCACCTGCGTTGAGAAATAATCAGAGCAAAGGAACATTTTAAATGTAAGTTGTGCTGGCTGTAGAATGTAATTTGCTGTCTCTCCCACCAGAGGGCGATGGGGATCTGCAAAAATGTATGATTATCTGCAAAAGTTATTTATTATTTTTTAGCTCCATTGCTAAAAACAAAACAAAACCTGGGAGATTTGGGACAACTTTTCTCACTTGGCAATACTCCAATTAGCTTACCGAACTCAATCCGGTCCGTAAAGACTGCACTAAATCCAAGCGATTTCCATTTAAAATAAGGGCAATTAGTCCCATTTGTCATGATCCTGGTGTTAAGTGACAACTGCAAAAGTTAACAACTTTGTCTTGCTCTGAAGAGGAAGCTTCTCCCTCATCCAAGAAACAACCTCAGCTCTTTCTAACAATATTAACTGCATTAATACTAGACACATTTTAAGGATAAATGCTGAGCCTTCTGTGCTCTCTGAGCTTGGTTGTTTTCTTGAAGATGTTTCATTACCCAACCAGGTAATGTCATCAGTGCTAGTAGGGAGTCCCTACTATCACTGATGATGCTACCTAGTTTGGGTAAGGAAACATCTGCAAGAAAGCAACCAAGCTCAAAGAGTATCAAAGGCGCCTCAGTTTTCTTCTTCCTCTTCTTCCTCCTCCTCCTCCTCTCCAGAAACCCTACTCCCTTCTAGCACTGATGATGTTACCTAGTTGAGTAATGAAATATATGCAAGAAAGCAACAAAGCTCAAAGAGTATAAAATATTCCTTGGTTTTCCTCCTCTTCCTCTTCCTCTTCTTCCTCTTCCTCCTCCTCCTCCTCCTCCTCCTCCTCCTCCTCCTCCTCCTCCTCCTCCTCCTCCTCCTTCCTCTTCCACTCGCTTAGTACAAGTACAAATCCATAAACAGGTCAGGATTTCCCACGTCCTGGAAACCTTCTCCAAAGGTTTATTTTTCCATTTGCTTTTTGAGGCCGAAGTCTACGGTGCCCTGTGGTGAGCAGATCCCTTGTTTGCAACCTTTGCCGGATTGAATTTTCTTCCTGTCACTCTTGTTATTGATTCAGTAGTGTTCAACCTTTTACAGCAGGGTTCTTATCTTGCATCAAAAGGAACCCATTAGACATTGAAAGCTAGCTGTGTTCAGTTTGTTCATTCCAGAGCTCGGCCTGCTGTGCTCCTCTTTTGTTATTTTGCTCTTCTTCCTGCTCTCTCTTCCATTTGACCCCACCACATTTATCGTGGTGATTTATCACCACCACAGGAGGACGTATGGGATAAAAGTTATAAGGATGGCAAAATGAGGAGATGGAAAGTCTGTTTTTCTTCCTTTCTTTTTGGCATGGAATAATCAAGAAATTCACAGCAAATATCAGTTCTACATTATTGAACACCGAATGTTGTTCATGTTCTGTTAACAAGACATGTGTTTTCTGTAACTGCCTTGGGCGGTTGGGCGTTCTGAAGAGACCTTTTGCTCTATTGCAAAACTTTTTGATGAGTATGCTTTTACCAAGGCTCGCTAATAAACATTGTAAGCCGGGTTGTCAGAAGAAGTTCCTTTCGGAAACTCAGGGGTTCTTCCAGGTTCTGCATAACTACGATATCTCTCCCAAATCCTCAACAAAATCGGCTTTCTAATTAAGGAAATATATTTATCTATCTATCTACATCTATCTATTTTATTTATTTTTATTTTATTTGGTATGTCAATTGCTTACAAGATAATAGCTATAAGTACAAACATAGTTATGAATACATGGATACATATAAGAAAAATAAAAGAAACAATAGGACAGGGATAGTAGGCATGTTGGTGCGCTTATGCACTCCCCCTACAGACCTCTTAGGAAAGGGGTGAGGTCAATAGTAGACAGTCTAAGGTTAAAGTTTTTGGGGTGTGGGGAAGAAACCACAGAGTCAGGAAGAGTATTCCAGATATTGACCACTCTGTTGCTGAAGTCGTATTTCCTGCAATCAAGTTTGGTGCGGTTAACCTTGAGTTTGTATCTATTGTTTGCTCTTGTGTTGTTATGGTTGAAGCTGAAGTATTCATTGACAGGTAAGTCATTGCAATGTACGATTTTATATACTATACTTAGATCGGACCGAAGGCGGCGTAGTTCTATGTTTTCTAGGTCTAGAATTTCAAGTCTGGTGGCACAAGGTATTCTACAACAAGTAGAGGGATGGAGAACTCTTCTTGTGAAATATTTCTGGATTTTCTCAACTGTGCTAATATCAGATACGTAATGCGGGTTCCAGACTGATGAGCTGTATTCGAGTATTGGTCTAGCAAATGTTTTGTATGCTCTAGTTAGTAATGTAATATTATCAGAGAAAAAGCTATGTAAGATTAGGTTAACAACTCTTAATGGCTTTTTGGCTATGTAGCTACAGTGGGCTCTAGCACTTAGATCATTAGAGATGAGTACTCCAAGGTCTTTTACAGAGATTGGATTATCACCAAGGTCTTGACTATTCAGCTTGTATTTTATTTTCTGATTTTTTTTTTGCCAATATGTAAGACAGAGCATTTATTTGTTGAGATTTGAAGTTGCCATTTGTTTGACCATTCTGATACATAGTCGAGGCCTTTCTGAAGGGTAGCAGTATTGTCTGTGGTGTTGAATAGCTTTACATCATCAGCGAAAAGAACGCAGTTGCTCTTAATATGATCACAGAGGTCATTTATGTAGAGTATGAAGAGAGTTGGTCCTAGAACACTACCTTGGGGGACACCACTGTTGACAGGTACAGAATTTGATAGGATGCTCCCAATTTTGACCATTTGTTGTCTGTTTGACAGGAATGCTTCTATCCAGTTACGCAGGTGTCCAGAGATACCATAAGATTTTAGTTTTAGTAATAGTTTGTCATGTAGCACTGAATCAAAGGCTTTACAGAAGTCTATGTAGATTGCGTCTATTGCTTTGCCCTGATCGAGTTGTGTAGTCCATATGTTTTTGCAGTGTAAGAGTTGCAGATTACAGGACAGTTTTTTTTCTGAAACCAAATTGTTTATTAGAGAGTAGGTTGTTTGTCTCTAAGTGGAGGATAATGGATTGGTTAATAATTGATTCCATGACTTTACAGGTAATGCAGCATAAAGATATTGGTCTGTAATTTTCAACTGGGCTGGGGTCTCCCTTTTTGAAGATGGGGATGACCGTGGCTTGTCACCATAGTTTTGGCAAGGAGCTGGTCCTGAAAGATTTTTCAAAGATCTATGTCTACATCTACATCAACTATATCAGGGGTTCTCTAACTTGGCAACTTTAAGACTTGTAGACTTCAGTTCCCAGAATTCCTCAGCCAGAATTCCTCAGGGAGTTGAAGTCCACAAGTCTTAAAGTTGTCAAGTTTGGAGACCTCTGATCTATATCTATATCTATATCTATATCTATATCTATATCTATATCTATATCTATATCTATATCTATATCTATATCTATATCTATATCTATCTATCTATCTATCTATCTATCTATCTATCTATCTATCTATCTATCTATCTATCTATCTATCTATCTATCTATCTATCATCTATCTATCTATCTATCTATCTATCTATCTATCTATCTATCCAAACTATCAGCTCTCTCTCTCTCTCTCTCTCTCCACACACACTAATTGCTTCAGGTTTGATTTGGAAGCAACGACTTTTCTATTTTTTGTTTATGTGGGGGAAAAGATTACCTCATGCAGCATATTTCCTTCTGCCCAGGCAGCCTCAAATTGCTTTTCACACACACACACACACCCCACTCCAGATCTAAGTTGATGACATTTTCACAAATTATTAGCATGGTGATAATAGGCGTTTATAGAAAGGAAGCCGTGCGCTGGGCTTGTCACATTACGGGAGTGACAAGGGGCTTTCAAACTGATGAGGGTTGTTAAAGCTGATTATAGTTTATATCTGGAAATGATGGGGTATTGGATGCCTCGCAGTGGTGAGGGCCTGCAGAAATGTCCCTTCTCACCATGGGACGTAGATTGGCCAGGTTGCGCGCAATTGAGTCTTAATAAAAAAAACTCAACAAGATAAATGCTTAAAAAGCATTATATGTAATGCTTTTTATACGATATGCATGTGAGCCAATGCGGTGGATGTTTTCCAGTGAACACTCATCATTTTGAAGTAATATTTCACATCCTTAACTGCTTGTTATTCTGGTTTTCTGTTTATGCTCAGAACTCTCTGATGAGTGTTCACAGTGGTTAACATTTGTACATCTCTATCATGTATCTATATCTATCTATCTATCTATCTATCTATCTATCTATCTATCTATCTATCTATCTATCTACCTATCATTATTTCCTGTACATGATTCCACCTTCTTCAGTTAGATGGGAAATTCTCTATTTTTTTATAGAATACATATACATTGACTCTTTCTTAGATATTGGAACATTGGAAACTCTAGAACATTACAGAGAAAATGGCTGTCCAAATTCTTCTTAAAAGCCTCCAGTGATGAAGCAGCCACAACTTTTGGAGGCAAGTTGTTCCACTGGTTAATTGTTCTCAACAGCAGGAAATTTCTCCTTAGTTCCAGGTTGGTTCTCTTCTGGATTAGTTTCCATCCATTGCTTCTTGTCCTGCCTTCAGATGCTTTGGAGAATAGATTGACCCCCTCTTCTTTGTGGCAGCCCCTCAAATAGCAATAGCAACAACACTTAGACTTATATACCGCTTCATATTCTTTACAGCCTTCTCTAAGCGGTTTACAGAGTCAGTCTATTGCCCCCAACAATTTGGGTCTTCATTTTACTGACCTTGGAAGGAAGGAAGGCTGAGTCAAATATTGGAAGACTGCTATCATGTCACACCTAGCCCTTGTTTTCATTAGACATACTCAATTCCTGCAACCATTCTTTATATTCATTTCTACATAGAAAGATGTGGAATTATTCACAGGTGGAGTATTTATTTATGAGCCAGAAATCTTTAATTTGGTATATAAACCAAGCTCTCCAGACCAGATGCATAATTTCCAACAGGAATGTGTACATCTCTTGAAACAATTAAAAGAGTACCAGATATGTAAGTTTCTTAGTTCAATCTGGAAATGTCATGTTGGATTCTGTCAGGGACATCATCCTCAATACATTGGTGGCAAAAAACCTGTGAAAATAGAGGGTTTTAACTTCCAAATAATCTGAATGTGGTATTTCACTAGTATTCTATTATAGTGATCTCAACTGAGTATGGAATGCATTAAGCCTTGTATGTAACAGAAAGACGGCCTTTCCTAGCAGTTAACAGAGTATGTTCATAGTTAGAAATGCTGTTTATATATAGCATCCCAGAGCAAACAAAGAGTACAGTCACCATGTATTTTACTGCTCAACTGTTTTAACTGCAACAGGAAACAGGAAACTCTATTTAGAACAAAAGAGCATAGAGTATATGCCATAGATCCAAACTTGTAAACACTGCCATCTACTGGTTGAATGCTACTATAGTTATTGCACAGAAATACATTCCAACAATGAATTCCAACAATACTTAAGCAGATAGTTGTTTTAGTCTGGCCAGATTCTGTCTATAGGTGAGAAATAACGAAGTAACTTAGAAGTAAGTCCACATGCCGAACTATAATCACTTTTATGAATATTTGAATTTTGAATAATATGGATGTGGCTTCTTCTCTAATCTGTATTCTGCTAAAGAGTTGGCTTGTTTTCTGCTAAAATATTGGTTGTTACTATGGTATGCAGGGGGAAAGGTTTTTCGGTTTTACATTTTGACTCAGAGACATTAAACTTGCTCAGTTCTTTTGTTCTTTGGAAATAGCCTGTAGGGATAAAAAAAGGCTGTGTGGTAATTCTGCTTAGTATAATATTTGAAATATATAATTCAGTGCATCCATTTTTAAAAGCATACATTTTGTCTACTTGAATAAACATAGGACTTCACAGTGGGAAATCTGAGAGAAGGAAGCCCAAGAAACAATATTTAAAATGAATTTTATTTGTCAATATAATAGCTTTCATTGATATAGATCAGTTAGTTGTCTGTTCTTTTTGGATCTTCTTACTCTAAAAGGCACGTGTTAAAAGATGGCATAAAACACAGGGGTGGAACAGAAAATAAAGCGAAAGAGGAGAAACCAGAAATAAATCTCATATATTCCAAGCACATTGTTGTCCTCCATGGAAAAATCACTGTATTTTCATATTTATTGTGATATTTTTTATGTATTTTGATCTAAGTTGCAAGGTTTCCTAACAGGATCAGAATGAAGATCCTTGTATAGAGGATTTTCATAAATCATAAATCATAAAATATATTATTCTTATATAGCATCATGTTACACTTGATTGTTCACTTGAAGAACGCAAAGATAGCTCATTCTACATTTGGGCAAGAATTAAATAGCTATGCATTTTATCAACATCATCGAAATGGCTGAAAGGCAGTTGCAGTTGTGGGTTTGTGGAAATGTGTGTCTGGTTGAGTTTTGGGTGCATTTTGGTTTGCAATAACATCACAGCTGTTTTGCTTTTTATTCCTGGTCTGTCTTTTTGCCTGTCTGTATGTCTGCAGGTTTAGAGGATGAATGAATGGATGGATGGATGGATGTGGGGTTGATGGATGGATGGATGTAAGATGGATGGATGGATGGATAGCTAGATGGATGGGTTGGTGGGTTGATGGATGGGTGAGTGGGTGGGTGGAAGGATGGATGAATGAACAGATGGACAGATGGATGGATGGGTGGGTGAAAGGAAGGAAGGATGAACAGATGGATGGATGGATGGATGGATGGATGGGTGGGTGGATGGATACATGCATACATGGAGAGATAGGCATATAGATAGATTTGAGGTGATACTGATGTGAGGAAATACACGACTATATGAACAATACAGTTTATTCGAGCATCCTATCCTTAGGTTGTATATTTATTTATTAACTTATTTCTTTATCTATGCATTTATATATTTAGTTATTTATTCATCTATCCACCCACGTCTTCAATATTTGTCTTTTTGAAAAGATGTCTCCAACGTTGGTCCATTTATTATCTTGATTCATTTTTGATCAGTCTACCCGACGGAAGTTTGTTTGGAGAAAAGATTTGATGCCAGATAGAGTTGGCTCATAGAGATCTGATGACTAATTAGATCCTTTGTGTATTAAAGAATGGAAAGAGATAAAGATTTTTTTCTTTTCTTTTTCCAAAAGGAAGTTTGTGTCCACAGTCCAGTTGTCTTCTGGCAAAAAAGAGCAATTGACTAAAATTTGCTGGTTCGGTGCTCATGAGACACATGGAAGATAAACAGAAGGAAGTTATGAGATAACCAACTAGCAAAATTAAGTTTGTAAAAACTCGGATCAGAGGAAACTCCAGAAGAAAAATGAATTGGGAGTTGTTACTTTATCTAAGCTGTAGCCTATGATTTCGGCACTTCCAGACCAGACAATGTCTGGAGCATGAAAGGTGATGGATGGATGAATAAATTCTTGACTTATAACCACAACTGAAGCCAAACTTTCCTTTGCTAAGTGAAAACAGTTGCTAAGTGAATTCTGTCCCATTTTTTGCCTTTTTTTGGCCACCATTGTTAAGTGAATCGCCTCAGTTGTTGAGTTAGTCACATGGTTGTTAAGCAAATCTGACTTCCCCATTGACTTTTGCCTGTCAGAAGGTCGCAAAAGGGGATCATGTGACCCTAGGACATTGCAACAGTCATAAGACCATGCCAGTTGCCAAGCCTCCGAATTTTGATCATATGACCATAAGGACGCTGCAGTGCTTGTAAGTGTGAAAAACGGGCATAAGTCACTTTTTCCAACTTCAAAGGGTCACTAAACAAATAGTTGTAAGTCAAGGACTAACTACATGATTTCCACCTTCTTCTGTTAGATGGGAAGAAAATTCTCTCTCTTTTTTTTTAGAGTATATAAAAGTTGTGACATGCCCGTGTTGGAATCTGATTCTGAGGGGGAGGCTGAACAGCTGACAGGGACTGGGAGTGTGGCTCTGGTGGCTGTGGAAGAAACTGGGGAAGGGAAAAGTCTGTCTGGGCTTTCAGAGGAAGACCCAGGCCCACCCCCTCTTCATCCTAGTGCACGCAGGGAGGAACAGAGAAGGGAACAACATGAGTTACGTGGGTTACGGGGGAGAAAAGGGCCCTGATTTCCTCCATTAGCTGCAGCTGGGAAAACAATATTTAAAAAGGGTGTTTGCACACAGCACCTTGCTGGAAGCAAAGCGTGCATTATCTTTGTCAAGTCTTATCTGGGTTCTGGCGTCCTTCCAACTGTTATCTTCATTATCTTTTGAAGTCTGCAATTCCTTATCCTGCCCTGCCTTGTTAATTGATGCAGCGTGGTTTGTGTTGGTTTTTATTTATAATTTATATGTACTTTGGGTTTGGATGGAATTTCTTCCCTTTAAAAACTGTTCTTGGGAGAGTTTTTTCTCCAGCTGATGATAACTGGATATTGGGAGACAAGTTGGAGGTATTGTTCTGTCCTTTATAATTACTGGCTAAATGTATAAAGACAGACAGATAACTCTACAAAGGCATCCATACAAAGTTTTTTTATTGGTTCATCAGGCATCCTCATATATAACTCACGGTTATGTCAAGATTCATCTCAATGTCCAAATCTTTGCATAGAGTTGAAGTCCTCCAGGCTTAATGTTGCCAAGGTTAGAGACCCCTGCCCTATACCATTCCAGACAAATGGTTGTCCAGTCTCTTCTTAAAAGCCTCCAGTGATGGAGCACCCATAACTTCTGAAGGCAAGTTCTTCCACTGGTTAATTGTCAGGAAATTCCTCCTTAGTTCCAGTTTGCTTCTCTCCTTGATGAGTTTCCACCCATTGCTTCTTGTCCTGCTCTTCGTGTGCTTTGGAGAATAGCTTGACTCCCTCTTCTTTGTGGCAACCCCTGAGATATGGAGTTTCAGCTTCAGAAAAAACCCAGGAAGGGCTGACTTTGGTGGAAGAGGAACAGGAGAACTCTCCAGAGCAGAATTGGATGGTGCCAGGAGCTGTTTGGGACTTCGTGATGAAATTTCTCATAAGTTCTCATAATGAAATTTCCATCATGGAAGGAAGTAAATATATAATTTCCCACATCTCGTAAAAGCCCCTCTCTGATTTTTCTTCTTCAGCACCTAAGAACTTTCCCAAAGTACCTTACAAGGATAACTAAAAGCAATAGAATGAGATGCATAATGGAAAACACCCATTCAAGAAAAATAGAATGCTATTTCAATATGCAGCCAAATTAAAAAAGAGACAGTAGCACCCGGAAATCTCAGATCAAAAAACAAATATCCACCCACCCACCAATTTTTTCAAAGAAAAACTAAAGCATTAGCAAGTATGAAGGTCTGTGAGTTTAATTCCGGTAAATCAAGAACCGCTGGCCAAAATTAAGAGAGAAAGTAGCTAATACAGTTTTGATAACAAACCCCATCCCTGTTAAAATATGATATACTTACCAGCCTAATTTTATAGGAATAAGACTCAGCACAGTGTCTCTGGCACTGATTTTAATTAGCAGACAGGCTTGTGGGGAAATAAAATAACCCCCTGAACCTGCTCAGCTGCTGGAATTTTTAAAGACTAGAGACACTGTTTTAAACAGAATATGGAAATGAGTAAGCCATTAGTACAGATCTTGTAAGAATAAAAAATACCGTCCAGTTGTCTGGCCTCAGATAGCTGCATTCTTTAGATCAATCAAAGTCTCTGGATGGTTTTGTGGGCAACAATCAGCAAAGCACATGACAGAAATGTCTACCAAGGAGAAAATAGTAAGTAATATTTTAATTATTTTAAATAATCAAACTGAATTGTTGAATTCTCAACCAGTGAGTTGTCCCACGGTGAATTGGTTGTGGTGAGTTGGCCATGGCGTATTGTCCCAAAGTTGAGTTGGCCATGGTGAGTTGTTCTGTCATGAATTGTCCTGTGGCAAGTTGGCCATGGTAAGTTGCCACATGGTGAGTTGGCTGCAGAGAGTTGGCCAAGGCATATTGTCCTAAAGTTGAGTTGGCCATGGCAAATTGTTCCATGGTGAGTTCTTCTGTGGCGAGTTGGCCATGGCAAGTTGCCCCACAGTGAGTTGGCCATGGTGAGTTGGCTGTAGGGAATTGACCACCGTGAATTGTTCTGTGGTGAGTTGGCTGCAGAGAGTTGGCCAGGGCATACTGTCCCAAAGTTGAGTTGGCCATGGCAAATTGTTCCATGTGAGTTGTTCTATGGCAAGCTGGCTATGGCATATTGTCCGATGTTGAGCTGGCTGTGGTGATTTGTCTGTAGAGAGTTGGCCCGGGTGAATTGTCCTGTGGTGAGTTCGCCATGGTGAGTTGGCTGGAGAAAGTTGTCTCATTCCAGTTACAGAGACTTTGCTCTGCATAAATTTTCAACTACGGTGCTGCTGTTCTCTAAAGCAATAAATAGATTGAGGAATGATACGTCCTGCTGTCCAATTTCTGAACCGTCTTTGTTCCCACTCCATCCAGGTGGGTGACCTATGCGCAGCCTTCATTCATCTCCCTGCCAAACAAAGCCACACTCTGCTCTGGCCAGCTGGCTGGATTGTGACATCCAAAATAGAAGCTCACTTCTCAGTGGAGAGAAAGGAAATGAGAAATGGCCCCTTCCCCATGGATGACTCAAAACCCTTCAACTCTTCAAAAATGCATCACATTATTGATGATTTTGATATTTGTGTGATTTTGCTAAACTTGGTAAGTTGTACCAACTGGGTGTCTGAACCTGGAGGCTAAAGCAGCATTATGTTGTGGCCAGCAGCCAAAACAGAGGAGGAGAAGGAGGAGGCATGGGAGTCAGGATCAGCATCAAGGCAACCTGAGAGCTCTGAGGGGGAAGAGGGAATGGAGCTGGCAGAGAGAGAGAGAGAGGCGGAGCCTGGGCCTTCTGTCAACCCTCTGATGGAGAATCAACAGCCCCCAGGTCTGAAGGTGGCTGATGAGGACGAGGAGGAACAGCTGGGTTCAGTGCCTCACAAACAGATGCTCAGAAGGCAGAGGAGAGGAGAGCGGTGGAAATCTATGGGCCGGTCTTTGGGACGGAAGAGCCACCGCTGCTAGCAAAGCCCCACCCTAGCTCTGGGGATAAAAGGCAGGGAGGGGAGTTGGAGAGGTGTGGCAGAAAACTATTCAGCTGCTGGACAGATGGACAGACTTGTTAGCTTGCATTGAGAGAGAAACTTTTTGCCGGGGCTGCTTGTGCTCCTAATAAAAGGAATTTTTGAGTTCACGTCAGAGGGTTTGTCGTGTTTGGGGAGCTGGGTCAGAACACATTAGGAAACCTGTAAAATAATACAAGATACTGTAGCAGAGAAACCAGCAAGATTACAGGTAGTTCTTGAGTCACAACAACTCATTTAGTGACTGTTTGAAGTTGCGACAGCCCTGAAAACAGGAGCATTTTTCAGTTACAACTTCTGCAGCTTCCCCAGGGTCACATGATCAAAATCCAGCCATTTGGCAACTGGCTCACATTTATGACGGTCCCCGAAGTCAGTTGATTCCCCTTTTGTGACCTTCCACTGAGCAAAGTCAATGGGAAGCCAGATTCACTTAATGACCGGGTTGCTAGCTTATCCACCGCAGGGATTTGCTTCACAATTATGGCAAGAAAAGTCACAAAACGGGGCAAAGCTCCCTGAACACATGTCTCGCTTAAGCACAGAAATTTGGGGGTCAATTGTGGCCATAAGATGAGGACTACCTGCGTAGCAATGGAGTCATGAAGAAGTTCATGGACACACAGATTGTCGTTGACTTGCGACCAGAATCGGGTTGAATTTCCATTGCAGAGCAATGCAGCCATTAAGGGAGCCCTGTGCAATTTTACAATTTTTTTTGGGGGGGGGGGGCACATTTGTTAAGCGAATCAATGCAGGTTGTTAAGTGAATCATGCAACAGTGAAATGAATCCCGCTTCCCCCATTGTTCTGACCCAGGCTTCAAAAATTGTAATTAATCACAAACTTGTTTTAAAAGCAAAACCTATTTTATTGCAACGCTGGGAATTGTTTTCATTCCCAGCCAGAATTAAGCTCAAACAGTCCCCCAAGATAAGCACCCACCTTTCAGTTCTGTGGCATGCTGCCAAAAACAGAAGTATCCAATTAACTAGAAAAGAAACCAACCAAAGTACCAGAAAAAAACCAACCAAAATACACAGAGCTTCAAGGAGGACTCGGAATCGATCGAACTACTTTGCTTCCTGCAAAGGTTTCGTCCTTTCGGCCTGACTTTCCCTTGCAGGAGGGGCAATTACTCCCGAGTCACCCCTTTTGTTTTAGCTGCTCTCGCCTTCTAGAAGATCTGCACACACGCGCACTGGGAACAGGCTCCCTCTGTTCCTCTGCCTCGCTGCTGCCAGACTCTGGAGGCTCCAGAGTCAGCACCTCACTCCCAGATGGTCCTGGCCCCATCCCTGCATCAGACACAGGACCCTCATCTGAGTCCTCTCCAGACTCCCTGACTGGTCCCCGTTCTTCCCCACTGTCTGATTCCACTGCTGTCTGCACCGGCTGCTGGCCAACCACAACACCCATTGATTCTGTGTGTGAGGAGCCAATGGTAAAGGTAAAGGTTCCCCTCGCACATCCGTGCTAGTCATTTCCAGCTCTAGGGGGTGCTGGTGCTCACCTCTGTGACAAAGCTGAAGAGCCAGTGTTGTCCGAAGACATCTCCGTGGTCGTGTGGCCAGCATGACTAAACACCAAAGGCACATGGAAGGCTGTTTCCTTCCCACCAGAGGTGGTCCCTATTTTTCTACTTGCATTTTTTACATGCTTTCGAACTGCTAGGTTGGCAGAAGCTGGGACAAGGAACTGGAGCTCACTCCATTATGTAGTGCTAGGGATTCGAACCGCCGAACTGCCAACCTTTCTGATCGACACGCTCAGAGTCTTAGACACTCAGCCACTGCGTCCCTGGGGAGCCAATGGAGAAAGTCACAAACGCAATCATGGGATCTACCAGGGCATCCTAAATACATGCCAGTTGCCAAAGCAACCCAAATTTTGATCCCATGACTGTAGAGATACTGATACAGGTTCTCGTGTGTGGACAATCCTAAGTCATTTATTTCAGGGCTGTTTTAATGTCAAATCGATCGTTAAAAAAATATTTCATAAGTTGAGAACTTTCTGCCTAAACATTATTTA
Source organism: Notechis scutatus (assembly GCF_049901735.1). Classification (NCBI taxonomy): domain Eukaryota; kingdom Metazoa; phylum Chordata; class Lepidosauria; order Squamata; family Elapidae; genus Notechis; species Notechis scutatus. The sequence goes on along the minus strand of NC_142014.1, from coordinate 31,133,182 downwards.
TTAGCTCGTGTTATGTCGTTTACTTCTAAGCAGCTTCTTGGTGGCTCCAAGAAGGCATGTAAGCAAAAGCTTTAGGGTCATGTGTGACCATGTCTCGAGATTTTTTTCTGGGGTGTTTGGACACAGAAGATCCTAAAACTATCTTCTTACTTTTGCTAATGCAAGTTCAGAAAGAGAGAAGGTGTGGGGGAGAATTCTAGCATGTTGGCTATTGCTCTAGGGAGGTGCACCAGGTTAAGACTCAAATGATTTATGCATGCCCTCTTTGATGAAATTTGTTTTAAAAGATCATATTTTAATGGATGGAATATTTATCCATTAAAATATTCAACTTGATTAAATTAAGAAAGAGCACCAGGGAAGAGCGACCAGGGAATTGCAAATGCATTGCAAATGAATGGCTGATCCAAAGAGTTCCCCAAAACTGGGGAATCAGGGCAATTGTCAAATCAAGGGAGAAGCACAGACTAGAAACATTCACACAATTGTGGGTAGTTTTTTTTTCCAGATTCTACTGAGAGATGCTAATCAGGGATTTAGGGTCAAGTGAATTCAGAAGTTGGTGAATTCTCCATCCATCCATCCATCCATCCATCCACCCCTCCATCCGTCCATCTGTTCATCCATCCGTCCAAACATGCATACATCCAAGCATGCATACATACATACATCTGTCTGGCCTTCCTTCCTTCCTTCCTTCCTTCCTTCCTTCCTTCCTTCCTTCCTTCCTTCCTTCCTTCCTTCCTTCCTTCCTTCCTTCCTTCCTTCCTTCCTTCCTTCCTTCCTTCCTTCCTTCCTTTCATCTGTTCATTCTCCATCCATTTATTCCACCTCCCTCCCTCTCTTCCTCCCTCCCATCCTTTTCATCCTTTTTCTACCAGAAGATTGTAGACAGACCTGGAGGTATTAAAGGATTGGATATGGGCCCATCATCTGAGAAAACAGAAGAAATCTTGATAGCCTTACAGTAAACTCCATAGATAGACTATCCATGGTTCTTTCTAGACCGGGAAAGTCCATCTAGTGCCTTCATAACATCATGTCTAATTTTCTGCATAACTTCCACCTTCAAAGATGATTCAGGGAATCCATAAACACAAAGTGTTGACACCTATTGTGTGGTATTGGTGGTTGGAGTCACAATACACCAATCCTCACTGGTTATTCCTGGTAATCTTCTCAATGTTGAGTTATCGTCAAGATATTGGTGCTCATTCAGAAGATGCTAATGTTGTGGTTAGCCAGCAGCAGGTGCGGACGGTGGAGGACAGCAAGGACTCAGATGAGGGGCCAGGACCCTTAGGGGGTGGACTGCTGCCTTCAGAGATTGTGGGGGCTGACAGCAGCAATGAGGAGGTTCCCGAGGAGCCTGTGCCAAGTGTGCATGTGCACAGGATTGATCATAGGAAAGAGCAGTTGCAACAGCACAGGCGACTCAGGAGTAAGGCTTCAAGGTAATGGCCCCTCCTTCAAGAAGATAAAAGCCGGGTTTGAAGAAGCGTTCTTTGCAGAAGGCAAAGACGCTCTGAAGCTCAGCCTCGTGGACATTATAGTTAGTATTTGAAAACTCTTGTAAACTATTTTTTATCTCTGGGTTTTTGGCAGCCTTGACAAACAACTTGGCAAGATTCTTTCTTGTCTGAGCTAATTAGTTGGAAGCAGCCTTTTATCTGTGAAGAAACAGAATTTGTGGATTAAATCTTAAAAGGTGGGGGCTGCTGCCTTTGTCTTGTGTTTGCTTTCTTGGAACCAGGTTGGGTCAGAACAGTTAAATGGTCTAAATATTTTTTGAAATCCCTCTGTTGATATTCCCCATCCCTTAATACTTATTTAGAGAGCTTTGCTTGTAGTATCAACAATAAATAAGGTTTACAAGGGTAGTAATCCCACCCATGGAATTTGCTGTCTTTAGAAATTCTTCGTGCATCTTCTATACTTTAAATTGTACCAACAATTTAAGGCATACCTCTTTACACAAAACTTTCACGGCCTTCCTTGATGTGTTTGCTTTTATTATTATAAACCACACTGTGTTTGTCAAAGAGCCATCTATAAATATAAATATTTACAGTAGCAACCACGGCATCTTCATGAAGGGGACATCAGAAACAATTTACTGATGTCTTCTAATCCAGCCTTCCTTCAGCAATATTTGCCTGAATTTCCTAATTAATTACATGGAAAATTAGAACTTTTAATTAATGATTATCAGTTGTAGCTAGTTCTAATTCTTTTCTTGTAACAGCCCTCTCTGCGTGGATCTCAGAAAAGTGTGTTTATTTTATAATTTTATTTAACAAAAAAAACAACCTTGAAGTATTTAATTACAGCAGGGATTTTCCGTCATACAAAGAGTAGTATACATGAGTGCCGGTTATTCTTTTTTTTTTTTGGTCTCTTGAAATATCTTCAAATTCTGCTTCCATCTCTCCTTTCTGTGTTTTGAGAAATGGGCACAAATGAAACAAACACTTCAGTTAGTACATCAACAAAGATTATCCATGCGAGACAATTTACTTGAAACACCGCTAGATCTGAAGAGCTCAAGGTCAATTTGTTTTTGTAAATGCTGAAAATCAAAACAACCCTTTTGGAAGAATTCTTATTTCCCCCCAATCTGAAGTCTATCTATGCCCCTCAATCTTGGCTTGCCTCCTACGTTTCTACCATCTGAATGGGCCATGTTAAAAATGAAGAAGACTTAAAAATGAGTATTCTCTGATGATATCAGTATCTCGTAGAAATGTATGTGATTCAACAGTGCCACCATCTTTTTTACATAGTTGGTTTGCTAGCTGGTCATCTAACTTCATCCTTTTTCATCCAGGACTTCTCACGGTGGGTGAGGTATGGTGGTGAAGCAGAGTGAACAAAATATATTTAAATTGACATCAGGCCAGTTCCATAAATTGTCTCTATTGCATCATAATCAATTCATTGTAGAAATGTCTACTTGTTGCAATGAATATGAGAAAGGACTACTGGTAGTCCTTGGCTTACAACAGTTCATTTACTGACTGTTCAAAGCAGTGGAGGTATTCTACCGGTTTGGCCCGGTTCTGCCGACCCGGTAGCAGCGATGAGCAGCGGAGACCGAACCAATTCTCTCCACTGCTCTGCTGTTGGGACCACCTGTCCACCCCCTACTCACTTTTATCCTCTGAATTTGAAGTGCAGCCGCTTTGCACGGCACAGATGAGTGCCATGCGGCACCTGCTGAAGTGACCGGGATCATGTAGGCTTTCAGGAGGCGAGTTAGAATGCCTCTGTGCCTGCACAAATGCCTCTGCGCCTGTGCAAAGTGAACATTTGGTATGCATGCAAAATGTGTGCACATGTGCAAAGTGCGCCCACCAAGGACCGCCCACCGAACCGGTGGTAAAAATATTTGAATCCCACCACTGGTTCAAAGTTACAATGGTACCAGTGGTGGGCTTCAACCGGTGTAACAACCGGTTCGGTGAGCGTATGCTTTGTCTGTGTCCTTAGGGACACCTGAGTAGTGCAAATGACAAACCTCCAAGTGGCCTCAACGACTCTCTAAAAGAATGCAAATGACCAGCTGTCTGCAAGGAGTATCAATCCTTCGTTTCCCTACCATCCAGTCAGAGCTGAAGAAGCTTCTTGGATGAGAAGTGAAATGTCTTCAAAGAAAGACCAGAAAGTCCAGTTGCCTCTTGAAAAAACACCTTTGGGACAACCATGACCTGGATGATGGAGAATCTCCATAGACAATCAAGCTCAGATATTGCCAAAGACCCTAAAAGAATATTTATTGTGTCAGTGTAAACCCATTCACTTCAGAATAATATCGAATATTGCCCCCAAATGTAGACATCAAACCAACAAGCTTTCCCTGATTCCTCCCTCCAAAGCAATGAACTCAGTTTTGAAAGGCCACAAAAATTATATAGCACATTCAGACCCGTCCATCATGCTAGACCTTCAGTAAACAAGGATATGTAAAGAAGTGGATCAAAAAAGTCAGAATAGAAAGCAGAAGAAATTGCATCAGGAGATAAAAGAAAAGGAAGTGAAATCTCATTCGATACACCAGCTCCTTTCACTACCCACCTCTCTCTATTTTTCTACTCATAAAAATCAACTTTGATTTCACCCCACATCAATTCATATGCTTCCTTTATTCTTTAAAATGCAAAAGAAATCCTCTCTTTGTGTGGATCTCATCAATTCCACCTACCCTGACTTTCGTGGCCAAGGGAAAAAAACCACAGTGTTTTGTACTATTGTGTTGCTTTTTCCCCTCCTTAACCTTCATTTATTTGTGTGCAATTGTATCCTAATTTATATTCTCTGTATGATCAAAACACCGCAATATTCTGTATCATCGTCGCCAAGTATCTTCAGTCCACCTTCATTCATTCGTTCATTCATTGCCACACGGAACTCCAGTTCATTCCTTTCATGTTTTCCCCCCGATGTACACAATGCTCACTTCCATTTAACAACAAGGACAGAAGCTTGGTTTTAAGATGTGCAGTCTTTTTAATTTTATTTGACAAAGAGCATAAACCGGGGGATTGTAGTAAGATGCCACCTTATTTTTTTCAGACGGCAATCAAATCAAATCAACATCGGAACACGGTGGGCAACCTTCTGGTGTACTGATCTTTGAGAACATCACAAGGAATTAAATAGGCCTAGCTTTTGTTCATTGACTTTGAAGTGACTTTGACTTGTGTTGCTCATCTCGGGTAGAACTTTAGGATTGCCTGATGAGAAGACTTCCCTGTAGGTTGTGCGTGTACAACTTGGGTATCCCATTTTATCAGTGTAAAAAGGGACTAGGTGACCTATGAGGCATGGTGGCGCAGTGGTTAGAGTGCAGGTCTGCAGGGTACTTCTGCTGACTGCCGAGATGGCAGTTCAAATCTCACCAGGCTCAAGGTTGACTCAGCCTTCCAGGTGAGTAAAATGAGGTGGGTAAAATGAGGACCAAGATTGTTGGGGGCAAGAGGCTGACTCTGTAAAACCACTTAGAGAGGGCTGGAAAGTAATATATGTGTCCTTCCTTCCTTCCTTCCTTCCTTCCTTCCTTCCTTCCTTCCTTCCTTCCTTCCTTCCTTCCTTCCTTCCTTCCTTCCTTCCTCTCTTATTCCCTTTCTTAATCTCCTTCCTGGTGGCACAGTGGTGAGAATGCAGTATTGCAAGGTAACTCTGCCTGCAGCCAGAAGTTCAATTCTCGCCAGCTCAAGGTTGACTCAGCCTTCTGTCCTTCCGAGGTGGGTAGAATGAGGACCCAGATTGTTGGGGGCAAGAGGCTGACTCTGTAAACTGCCTAGAGCAATTGTAAAGCACTGTAAAGCGGTATATAAGTCTAAGGGCTATTATTATTGCTATTTTATCATTATTGCAGCTTGGCAAATGTACATAGCCAGATGGCAGCTAATATTTGAATGGGAGTGAATTTGTTGGAGTCCTGACACCAGAATTATTTCTATGGGATTGCATCCTTCCATTGGGAATTAAATTAATGGACCAATGCACTTTATATGTCTACATATAGGGCATTGGCTTTTGGGTCTGCAGGTAGTTGTTGACTTACAACAGTTCGTTTAGTGACCAAAGTTACGAAGGCCCCGAGAAATGTAACTTATGACCGTTTTTCATACTTACAAGCTTGGTAGCATCCCCACCATCACATGTTCAACTTTCACATGTTTGGCAACTGGTTCATACTTATGACCGTTTGCTATGTCCCGGGGTCACGTGATCCCCTTTTGCAACCTTCGAACAAGCAAAGCCAACAGGGAAGCCAAATTCACTTAACAATCATGTTACCGACTTATCAACTGCAGCAATTCACTTAACAGCTATTGCAAGAAAGGTCATAAAATGGAGCAAAATAGACCTAAAATGTCTCACTTAACAACAGAAACTTTGGGCTCCATTGTGGCCATACCTCTATTTAGATGCTGGTACTCAGTGGAGTTACATGAAACAACATCCAGGATTTATCCGAATTCTGACCACTTTCCCTTAAATCCCTCAGAGTAAAATTTATCTGAATTCAAATTTCTCACTTAGCAACATACATTTTAGGCTCAATTGTGGTCGTAAGTCTAGGACTCCCTGGAATAAGCCCCTAACATGTGGCCCTTATGATTCCTGTTGGTAAAACGAAAATTCTACATGGTGGTATAATAATCGTGATGCTTTGATTACAGGCCGCAAAGATAACTTGACTTTTTCCTGAATTTGAAGAAAATGTCCTATCAGTGAGACAGGATATGACTTGGCTTTGAGAAATGGCCGCCATTTTAATCTCTGTTTTTGTACATATACACACACCTGACAATTTGTAAGTGGAATGCTTGAAATAAACTGTGCAGAGTCTGTTATTAATTGGCCCCAGGAGGCGCATCTTGTTGTGGCTTGAGTTTTCCTCCAAGGGGCAAAAAATGGAGATGGGTTTTTCATCCATGTTGCTTTCCTATTTCATACAAGCTTGCCCGTTTTTAATCACGTGCTTGGGAATTTTGTCAGAATCAAAACCTTTGGGCAATCATGGGTTGCGAAACCTAGCAATTCTTTGGGGTTTAGCCTTAGCGCTTCCCCTTGATATCATTCCCCTTCCTCACAGCTTATTTCTATCAAGTGTTTCCCACAGAACGGAGTTATGAAGGTTCCTATATGCTCTCTGGGGAATTTTGGGAGTTGAAGTCCACAAGTCTTAAAGTTGCCAATTTTGGTGACTCCTACATGCTGGCTGGGAAATTCTGGAAGATTCCCATTGGTGGAATTCAACCCGTGTAACAACCAGTTTGGTGAGCACACACTTCCATACTACCGGTTCGCCCGAACCAGTCCATACCAGCTGAATCCCACCCCTGAAGATTCCTAAATGCTCGCTGGGAAATTCTGGAGTTGAAGTCCACAGGTCTTAAAGTTGCCAATTTTGGTGACTCCTACATGTTGGCTGGGAGTTGCCAATTTTGGAGATCCTAAAATGCTGGCTGGGAGATTCTGGGAGTTGAAGTCCTAACAGCAAGGACAATTAACCAATGGAACAGCTTGCCTGCATAAATCATGGGCGCTCCATCACTGGATGTTTTTAAGAAGAGTCCAGACAGTCACTTGTCTAAAATGGTATAGGTTCTCCTGCTTGAGCAGAGGGCTGGACTAGAAGACCTCCAAGGCCCCTTCCAACTCATTATATTCTAAGCCTTAAAGTTGCCAATTTTGGAGACCCTGACATGCTGGCTGGGGAATTTTGGGAATGGAAGTCCTTGAGTTTTGAAGTTGCCAAGTTTGGAGACCCCTGTTCTAGACGGAGATGATTGAATCTTCTAATGATGTTATCAATGTCATGAAATACATATTACAACAGGACAAGGCAAGCTTTTTTTTACATGTTCACCAAACATGATTAACTCTCCTGTCTTTTTCACACTTCCGACATAAATTTGAAGTTGCTTTTATACCTTCTAGACCTTAACTCCGGTGGCATATGCCAAGGGTAGCCAAAAAACCACTCCACAAGTGATCTGTTCAGTATAAATTGAAGTTTCACACTTTCCTAATCATTGTAATTTCTTTTCTTTTCAAGCCTTTTCTTTCTGACCAACTTGATTTGCTGTTCTGCCTAGTAAGTGACAGAAGGGGAAAAAAAATTAAAGCCTGTTTCTTCCCTGGCCTCCCTCCGATTAATTAAAGTATGTATTAAACTTTTGAACCTTGCAGGAATTTATCATCAAAGCAAAGCAGAATAGACTGTATCATGGGTTGCTACATAACCAGATAGAGTTTTCTGTTTTTTCTTGAAATAAAAATAAATGATGGACATGAGAAGATGGACGTGGATTATAAATAAGTTATTGTGGTTCTCAAAATTATTCCTCCTCCTCCTTCTCCTCCATTTCCTCCTCCTCCTCTTCTTCTCCTCCTTCCACCTCCTCCTGCTTCTGCTTCTCCTCCTCCCCTTCCTCCCTTCCCTTCCCTTCCCTTCCCTTCCCTTCCCTTCCCTTCCTTCCTTCCTTCCTTCCTTCCTTCCTTCCTTCCTTCCTTCCTTCCTTCCTTCCTTCCTTCCTTCCTTCCTTCCTTCTTCTCCATTTAGTCATTAATATAGTATACAGAAGACAGGCCAATAATTTGCCAATAGATTTTGGGGCACGGTCTGTTTCCAAGGGGTGGGAACCAATTTTGTAATAATGTATTAATCAGGATTCAGAGGGGGAGCAACATGTGCATTTGTGTTCTTTTCTTGTCTTTGTGATGCACTTTTTAGATATCTTGATTGTTTTGCATTTTCTTTCGTTATGTTTGTCTTTTTTTCATTTTTTTTGGAATTTTGTATTTTAGCTTTCTTCTGAACAAAACAAAACAAAAAAATAGAATGGAAAAAAGAGGGAGGGAACCAATCAGCTGTGATTGTGATGCAATGGAAACATAAGAAGGCCATTTGGTGACTGATGGTTTGAACTCCTTTTTAAAATGCTGTTCTCATTTCCGATGGTCGAGAATGGAATTAAAAGTATATTTTTACCTCACCAGGAAGATGCTCTTATTGAAAATGACTTTGTCGTCTTTCTCTTGCCAAGTTGTCCTTTATCGGTGTTCTCAATATTATTACCTTTTTCCTCTGCTGCGCTAGTGCCATGAACAAGGATGCTAATGAAGGAATGCCACAGAAGATTAAGCTCCTAGGGGGTCTGTTTAATGGGACCTCCTTCAAAAGAGATAAGGCCATATTGCTTGTCCATTAAAAAGAGCTTTTAAGAGCAACAGGGCACTCCTTTCTCTGGCAGCCTTGAACAAACTATCACTACAAAGCACCCAAGTGTATTTAAGTGAAGAAAGGGGAGAGTGAAAATTTCAAAAAAAGGTAAATTTCCTGCAAAGATGCTGGAGAATATCTGAAAAATCCAAAGTGGGATAGGTCAAAGAAGATGTGCCTCTCCTCCAATATACTGACTTGGCCTCTTACTTACCTGAGCTATTTGTAATCTTTGACATCTTAATGTTGTTTGCACCTTCCTTTCTAAGTTTCCTAAGTTTCTTAATTATGTTGCCTACATTGTGATTTTAAAAAGGAAAGGAAGGAAGATAGATAGAAAGAAAGAAAGGAAGGAAGGAAGGAAGAAAGGAAGGAAGAAGAGGGGGGGGAAGGAAGGAAAGAAGGAAAGTGGGAGGGAGGGAGGGAAGGAAGGAAGGAAAGAGAAAGAAGAAAGAAAGAAAGAAGGAAAGAAAAAAAGAAGGAAGGAAGGAAAGGAGGAAAGTGGGAGGGAGGAAAGGAAGGTTAGAAGGGAAGAAAAAAGAAGGGAGGGAGGGAAGGAAGAAAAGATAAATAAATAAATAAATAAGGAGGAAGGAAAGATAAATAAATAAATAAATAAAAAAGAAAGAAAATAAGGAAAGAAAGGAGGAAAGTGGGAGGGAGGAAGGGAAGGTGAGAAGGGAAGAGAAAGAAGAAGGAAGGGAGGGAGTAAAGTGGGAGGGAGGGAAGAAAGGAAAGAAGAAAGAAAGAAAGAAAAAAGAAAAAAAGAAGAGGAGGAAAGTGGGAGGGAGGGAGGGAAGGTGGGAAGGGAAGATAAAGAAGAAGGAAGGAAGGGAGGGAGGAAAGTGGGAGGGAGGGAGTGAAGGAAGAGAGAAAAGATAATAAATAAATAAATGAGGGAGGGAGGAAGGAAGGAAGGAAGGAAGGAAGGAAGGAAGGAAGGAAGGAAAGATGAAAGAAAAGGACACTCTTAGATGGCACAAATGGGATGGGTTGTATCACCTTGGTAGACCGTTAACTATCATAGATAGTTAGAAGCAAGCCATCTGAATCTATCGATGGTCGGTCTTTTCTTTCCAGGGGTTCAAAGTTCTGAGACGTTTGCTGTCCTAACATTCTTGTTGCTATGAAAGCAGGGCCTACCAGAGGGAGCATCCGATGCAAAGTTGGCCTTATGAGTAGCTACTCATCAAAGGCCTCCGTTGGACACCTGCCATGGTAACTGCTGGCTCACCCATCTCTGATTCTTTTTTCCTTGAGCGCCAAACACATATTAGGCACCTAATCAAACAACTTCTCTCCACTTTTGGCAACTTTAGATGGTTGTGTTTTTTTTTTTGTTTTTTTTTTGTTTTGCATCTGGGAATAGCCACCGATTCACGATCCAGAGAGTTCAGCTGCCACATTTCCCCCTTTTTATTGTTTATTTTTCATTTGTATTTATTTGAAGAGCTTTTGGGAGACTTCCATATTCCCTTCAACAGCTGAGCTGCTTATAAAGACAATCAGCAATAAGATGGATGACGCAAATGCAGGGAGAGGTTTCAGCTGTCAGATAGCAGAAGAACAGAAGAACAAAAGAGTTGGAAGGGACCCCGCCTGAGCAAAGTCCAATGCTTTGCTCCGGCAGGAAACTCTATACCATTAATGGATGTGTGGTACTTTTTTTCCCCGGGGACGCAGTGGCTCAGTGGCTAAGATGCTGAGTTTGTCGATCAGAAAGGTCAGCAGTTCAGCGGTTCGAATCCCTAGCGCCGCGTAACGGAGTGAGCTCCCATTCCTTGTCCTAGCTTCTGCCAACCTAGTAGTTCGAAAGCATGTAAAAAAATGCAAGTAGAAAAATAGGGACCCCTTTAGTGGGAAGGTAATAGCATTCCGTGCGCCTTTGAAGGCGTTTAGTTCTGCCGGTCACATGACCATGGAGACGTCTTCGGACAGCGCTGGCTCTTTGGCTTTGTAACGGAGATGAGCAGCGCCCCCCAGAGCTGGAAACAACTAGCACGTGTGTGCGAGGGGAACCTTTCCCTTTATTTTTTTTCCCATTTGAAAAAAAAAATGAGAACAGTCTATTTAGAATCACACTGCATTAAAATCGCTATAAATCCCAGAAATTAATTAATGGGTATGGGAGTCATTTTTTTCTCCAATTCACAGGAACAATTAATTTATTGCAAAGGGACATGAACATTTTTGCAACTGTGTTTGTTGAAAGAGAGATATGGCTCATGATGTGTTTCAATACCATTTTTATGGCAAAGGCCTTGATGAACCGAAAAATGTCTCATTCTTACTTAGAACATTATTTTCCTGTAGTGAAGGAAAATGCACGTAGAATACTGCATCCAGTTTTGGTCATCATATTATGACGGAGATGTTGAGACTCTGGAAAATGTGGAGAAAAGAGCAAGAAAGATGAGTAGGAGATTGGAGACTAAAACATATGAAGAATGGTTGCAGGAATTGGATATGTCTAATCTAAAGAAGAGAAGGATTAAGGATGACATGAGAGCAGTGTTCCAATATTTGAGGGGCTGCCGCAAAGAAGAGGGGGTCAACCTATTCTCCAAAGCACAAGAAGCCATGGATGGAAACTAACCAAGGAGAACTAAGAAGAAACTTCCTAACAGAGAGAACAATTAACCAGTGGAACAACTTGCCACCAGAAGTTGTGGGTGCTTCATCACTGGAGGCTTTCAAGAAGAGATTGGACTCCCATCTGTCAGAAATGGTGTAGGGTCTCCTGCTTGAGCAAAGGGTTAGACTAGAAGACCTCCAAGGTCCTTTCCAACTCTTGTTATTCTGTTAAAGAGCATTTCATGGGACTAGAACAGGCTTGGTCCCAGGTGTGGATGAATGGAGCTCTGGCTATTGAGAGTGAGATTTTTCAGATGCTTCCCAAACACGCCTTTAGTTGGAAATGCTTCCATACAAGGGTGAATGAATGAATGAACAAAGAAAGGGAGTTATTATGACAACACTATTATGAAGATGAGAAGTGCTTGGGGAAAAAGACGATGGGGTGAGATTGGATGTGTGGCTAAAATACAGCTGTCTCAACGGCATCAAACATCACTCAAAATGGTGACTGCAATGTATTGTAGATATATTAATAGAATATAAAATAAAAGAGTTGGAAGGGACCTTGGAGGTCTTCTAGTGACTAGTCCAACCTCCTGCTCAAGTAGGAGACCCTACATCCATGATGGCGAACCTATGGCACGTGTGTATTCCAGTATTTTTGGAAAAACAGGAAGTGATGAAACGGGGCTAATTTTCGGCCTGCAAAGCCTGCAGAAGCCTGCAGAAACCTTCCTCAAGTCTTTGGGAGGCCAAAAAAGGCCTCAAACCCACCAAAAATCAGTGGTGAGATGCAGTGCAGGTTAGGGGGTGGTGGGGGAGTGGGGGGGGGGGTGAGGGATTGCATGTGCATGCATAGGGGGTGTGGGAGGGCATGCATTGCCATCTTGGTGCTGGCACGTGAGCATGAGCATGCAAGCGCATGCACAACTTTTGGCACAGGGGCCCAAAAAGGTTAGCCACCACTGTCCTACATCATTCTGGACAAATGGCTGTTCAATCTCTTCTTGAATACCTCCAGTGATGAAGCTCCCACAAACTTCTCGAGGCAAGTTGTTCCATTGTATAAATGTTCTCACTATCAGGAAATTTCCCCTTAGTTCTAGGTTGCTGCTCTCCTTGATTATTTTCCCTCCATTGCTTCTTGTCCTGCCTTCGGGGGCTTTGGGGAATAGCTTGACCCCCTCTTCCCTCAGCTATGTCCCAGTTCTTACTTCCTGCTAAACAGAGGTGGGATTCAATTTTTTAAACAACCAGTTCTGTGGGCGTGGCTTAGTTGATGGGCATGGCTTGGTGGTCATGTTATTGGCTGGGTGTGGCCAACTCAATATCACTCACAGCGAGGCACGCATCTCCTCGCCTGGCCTCTCATGACTGTGGGGATACTGCAACAGTTGTAAGTGTGAAAAATGGTCATAAGTCACTTTTTTCAGTGCCATTGTAACTTTGAATGGTCACTCCACACAAGCAAAGTACCAACAAAGGAGGGGAAAAAAACTCCAGAGAAGTTCCAGAGACAGGAAGTCTAGTCCTGCCAAGAACGTAATAAGGGTTAACGGAGAGGCAGTTTCTGTAAGCAACACCAGAATGTTTCCTTCCTGCCTTCCTTACAGGATTAGGCCAGTAATTTCTTCTAACAACCGGTTCTCCGAACTGCTTAGAATGTTAACAACCAGTTCTACCGAATAGGTGCGCACTGGTAGAATCCCACCCCTGCTGTTAAATCAACAATCCCATTCTCCTTCATTGCCTTTATTCTATTCTCCATTGTGTCGTTCTACAGAGCATCTACAGCACATCCCAGGCTTTGCTGGCTTGGACTTTCCCTGCCTCAGTTTCCACGTGTGTCCAGGGACTTATGCACAGTCTAGCAATTCCCATAAATGTTGTTTTCCTCTTCTGCTCCATGTTGATACCAATCCTGGTTGTACAGCATCACAAAGGCTTGCTATTAGGAAAATGACAGAATAATAGAGATGAAAAAGAACTTGGAGGTCCTCTAGTCAAGCAGGAGACCTAGACCACTTCAGACAAATGGTTGTCCAATCTCTTCTTAAAAACTTCCAGTGTTGGAGCATAATTCGCAACTTCTCGAGGCAAGTTGTTCCATTGGTTAATTGTTCCCACTGTCAGGAAATTTCTCCTTAGTTCTAAGGTTGCTTCTCTCCTTGGTTAGTTTCCACCCATTGCTTCTCGTCCTGCCCTCAGCTGCTTTGGAGAATAGCTTGATTCCTTCTTTGGGGCAACCCCTCAATTATTGGAAGACTGCTATCATGTCATCCCAAGTCCCTTCTTTTCAGTAAACTAGACATACCCAATTCCTGCAACCATTCTTCGTATTGAAAGAACGAGAAAAAGAAGAAGAAGAAAGAAAAGCAGAGGATTTTCAAACCGAGCCCTCCCTCTTCAAGGCAAACAGATAATTAGAAAAACAAGAACACGGTCAGGAAATGGTATTCAGATTTGGCTTCCTTTTTAATCATGCAAATTCATCTGGCCCATAGCTTACAAGATTTATTTAGCAGAGGATTGAAAGGCTACCCAAATGCCAGCTTCGTTTTCCTTTTCTGTAATAACTTTGGAGGACATGACAGGAGGAAATAATAGCCATAGTAGTTGTAGTGGTAGTGGTGGTGGTGATGATGATGATGACAACAATAACAAAATAATAATAATAATAATAATAATAATAATAATAATAATAATAATAATAATAATAATAATAATAATAATAATAATATAACACCCTGGACTTAACAGTTGTCGATAAGAAAGACAAAAAAGTCTGGATAGTGGATGTGGCAGTGCCTGGAGACAGCAGAAGAGAAGAGAAAGGACTGGAGAAGAAAACAAAATACAAAGAGCTACAAATAGAAATAGAATGATGGTGGCAAAGGCAAGCAAGGGTTGTACCATAGGCGCCTTGGGTACAGTCCCAAAACAACTGGAGCACCGCTTGAACACCATTGGCATTGACAAATTTGACACCAGTCAATTGCAGAAGGCAGCTTTGCTTGGAACAGCTTCCATCCTGCGGCGATCTCTGTAACACCATCAAACATCCAGATTTGCCTATCCCAGGTCCTTGGTAAGGACTCGAGAGGGAGAGAAAAATGCCAAACCCAGTCTGAATATCATGATTCACGTTCAATGTCTGAAGAGGAAGACTACCATATCTGCAAAACTCTGCACAAGCACTAAAAATTGAGTCATCCTTTTCTGGATGTCCTTGCTCCCATCTAGTGGTTATCCAGAGTTTTACAGTCCAGCTACAGTAAATCAAGTAAAAAGGAAAGATTGAGCCACATACATGAGACTGACGGACAAAACTTTCTTTATTCCTTATAAAACATTGCTGTATGGTCCATATGCAATTTTGTTTTGGGCACCTGCTGTTGTGTAGGTGTCAATAATAAATTATGCATGCTATTGCTATCCAACAATATTCTGGGTGAGATTTGTATACCAAGAGGAGGCTTGCAATGACTGAAGTGATATTTCACAATATAATTGCCAGGAATTGGGCAGGTCTAGTCTAATGTAGAGTGGGACATGGTGGCTCAGTGACTAACACGCTGAGCTTGTCAATCAGAAAGGTTGGCAGTTTGGCAGTTTAAATCCCTAGCACCCCGTAATGGAGTGAGCTCCAGTGGTGGGATTCAAATTTTTTTTTTACTACCGGTTCTGTGGGCGTGGCTTGATGGGTGTGGCATGGCTTGGTGGACATGACTTGGTGGGCATGGCAGAGGAAGGATACTGCAAAATTCCCATTCCCCTCCCACCCCAATAACCTGCTTTCCAGCTCCGTTCTCTTGTGCAGGGCAATCAAAGAAGACCCAGGTGATCAGCTGGGACTCAATGGGAGGCAGAGAAGAAATGGGGTTGGCAGGGCCAGTCAGAGGTAGGATTTGCCGGTTCTTCGAATTACTCAAAATTTCTGCTACCGGTTCTCCAGAACTGGTCAGAACAAGCTGAATACCACCTCTGGAGATCTCCCATTACTTGTCCCAGCTTCTGCCATCCTCACAGTTCGAAAGCATGTCAAAATGCTGTAAGTAGAAAAATAGGGACCCCTTTGGTGGGAAGGGAACAGCATTCCGTGCACCTTTGGTGTTTAGTCATGCCGGCCACATGACCACGGAGACGTCTTCGGACAGCGCTGGCTCTTTGGCTTTGTAACGGAGATGAGTACCTAGAGCCAAAAACGACCAGCACGTATGTGCAAGGGGAACCTTTACCTTTTAGTCTAGACAAAAGAAGGACTAGGATTGATATGATAGCAGTGTTCCAATATCTCAGGGGTTGCCCCAAAGAAGAGGGAGTCAAGCTATTCTCCAAAGCACCAGAGGGCAGAACTAAGAAGCAATGGGTGGAAACTGACCAAGGAGAGAACCAACCTAGAACTAAGGAGAAATTTCCTGACTATTAAAACAATAAATCAGTAGAAGTTGCCTCCAGAAATGGTTGGTGCTCTATCAGTGGAGACTGTTAAGAATACATTTCATCATAAGTTTCTCCCCTTTTATAAAAAAAAGTTCCTCATAGATCCAATCACAGAGATGACGATAAATTTATTCTCCAAAGCAAAAAACAACTGGTGGAAGCTCATTCAGGAGAGACCCAATCTAGAACCAAGGACAAATTTCCGGACAGGGAGAACCATAAACCAGTAGAACTGCTTGCCTTCAGAAGTTGTGGGTGCTCCAACACTGGAGGTCTTCAAGAAGAGATTGGACAGACACTTGTCTGGAATGGTGTAGGGTCTTATCCCTGAGCAGAGGGTTGGACTACAAGACCGCCAAGGTCCCTTCCAGCTTTGTTATTCTGCTAGTTTGTTAACAAACTCTGTCAATTAAGTTTTTAAAAAAGGAATTGCATGCAGACAACCTGCAATACATTTCCTCCAAAATTGCAAAGCATGGGAAAGGAAAAATAAAATAAAATAGAAGCATTGTATCTCTATTTGGAAGGGGAAGGAAAACTCTCTAATTTTTATTAAACTTTGATCCATCTTTCATAACTTGTACCAATACGTTTGCTTTTTTTATTTTTTACTTTTAGAGGTACTAGCATGGAATTATCTTCTCTTTGAAAACATGCCCCTTTGTAGAAAAGATTCCAGACCAAACACTTCAAGAATAATATTATAATAATAATACAAATAACTCACGTCCTTTCCTTCCCCCAGTTTTGCGTTGAGTGTGGAAGGATGAATGTGGAAACCAATTGTGTTGAGCGATTGTATGGAGGCGCTTCACAAGGTACTGTGTGGAGAAGAGGGAAGAGATGTTTTTGTAAACACAATCTGAAAATACATCGGCCTGGCCTTCAACTCCCCAGAAGGAGTGGGAGGCATCTGAGAGAGGAATTGATGGGAAGAGATGCAATATATTAAAGCGTTAATCTGACTGAGTTTTCTTTAAAGGAGTTACTTAGTATAGCTTCGATTCAGCCCACTAATGTCATCGACACACACCTGGGAAATGTCACATTATGGATAGGAATATGAACAAAAGTGATTCACTTTTGATCTGAAGGGATTGCAGAATTAGCTTGGAAGTGAATTAGGCATCTGGCGCTTGGATTTTGTTTCATTAAAACAGGGGAAATGCTTTTGTTAAGCCCTCAACATCCAACCGTACGACAATAAGGCAGGCTGGTTGTTAAGTGGGTCATCGCGTGACTGCTCCCAATGATATGACCTTTTGGGCAGCAGTTGTTAAGTGAATCCATTGTCTGCAACGGGTGGGGTTTTTTTTGTTGTTGTTGTTAGAACGTTGGCCGTGAGAATTGAATTGAGATAGTGAAAACTCTACAATAGATATGAATGATGTGTGCATTCAAGAACAGAATAGAATAACAGAGTTGGAAGGGAACATGCAGGTCTACTCCAATCTTCTGCTCAAGAAGGAGGCCCTATACCATATACCATATGAAGGAGACCCTATATTCATATCCCATATGAATGGTTGTCCAATCTCTTACTTAAAACCTCCAGTGTTGGAACATCCACAACTTTTGGAGGCATGTTGTTCCACTGATTAATTGTTCTAACTGTCAAGAAATTTAATTCTAGGTTGCTTCTCACCTTGATTAGTTCCCATCCATGGCTTCTTGTCCTGCCTTCAGGTGCTTTGGAGAATAATTTGACCCCCTCTTCTTTGGGGCAGCCCCTTAAATATCGGAAGACTGCTATCATGTCACCTCTAGTTCTTCTTTTCATTAAACTAGACATACTCAATTCCTGCAACCGTTTTTCTTCGTATATTTAGCTTCCAGCCCCCTAATCACCTTTTGTTGCTCTTCTCTGCACTCTTTCTAATCTCAACATCTTTTAATAACGATGCCAAAAAATGACCATCCAAAGAAATTTTTTTCAGAATCAATGTTTTCTATCGGAGTGAAATTACACATGACAAAAAAAAAAAAAAAGTATCTGTCTGTTCACTAGCTGCCCAAACCCAGTGTGTTATAGCATCGGGTCAGGATTCAAAAATCTCAGCAACCAGTTCGCTGCCCGGTTCAGAGGTGGAATTCAGCAGGTTCAGACCAGTTCTGGAGAACCGGTAGTGGAAATTCTGAGTAGTTTGGTGAACTGGCAAATCCCACTTCTGACTGGCCCCACCCCATCTCTTCTCTGCCTCCCATTGAGTCCCAGCTTATCGGCTGGGTTTTCTTTGGTTGCCCTGCACAGGAGAACAGAGCTGGAAAGCAGGTTATTGGGGTGGAGAGAGAATGGGGATTTTGCAGTAACCTTCCCCTTGCCATACTCACTGAGCCACGCCCACAAAGCCAAGGCATGCTCACAAAGCCTTGCCCACAGAACCAGTAATAAAAAAAAATTGAATTCCACTACTGGCTGGGTGGGCATGGCCATGGTGGGTGTGGCTGACCCAAACTTCTGGGAGGGCCATTTCAGAGGTGGGATTCAAATTTTTTTAACAACTGTTTCTGTGGTTGTTGGGCTTGTTGGGCTTGGTTGTTGGGCGTGGCTTGGTGGTCATGTCATTGGCTGGTCATGGCCAACTCAATATCACTCACATCGAGGAACGCATTTCCTCACCTGGCCTCTCATGACTGTGGGGATGCTGCAACAGTCATACGTGTGAAAAACGGTCATAAGCCACTTTTTTCAGTGCCATTGTAACTTTGAATGGTCACTCCACACAAGAAAAGTACCAGCAAAGGAATGGAAAAAAACTCCAGAGAAGTTCCTGAGACAGGAAATCTAGTCCTGCCAAGAATGTAATAAGGGTTAACGGAGAGGCAGTTTCTGTAAGCAACACCAGAATGTTTCCTTCCTGTCTTCCTTACAGGATTAGGCCAGTAATTCCTTCTAACAACCAATTCTCCGAACTGCTTAGAATGTTAACAACCGGTTCTACCGAATAGGTGCAAACTGGTAGAATCCCACCCCTGGGCCGTTTTTTCACCTTTCCCAGAGTCTGGAGGCTTCCCTTGGGCCTCTGGGAGGGTGAAAACGGCCTCCCCTGGGCTCTGGAGGCCCTCCAGAAGATGGAAAAACAGGCCCATTTCCCGACTTTCGGAAGGCCCGTTTTTCCCCCTCCCCGAGCCTCTGTGGAAGCCCTGTACCAAAATGGGCTGCATGGAGACTCTGGGGAGGGGCAGGGAGGGGCCAGATGGGCAGGGCCAGTCGGTCAGTTCAACTACCGGTTCGGCGAACCAGATGTAAATTTAACATCCGGTTCACGTGAACCGGTCCGAACCGACTGAATCCCACCCCTGTGTAGTATTCACAATCTTATGGAGGTAGTTTGCCTGATAGGAATCTAATAACATCGTTGATCTTTCGTTGAGGTCATGGTCATATAATTGATTGCCAAAAATAAATAATAAAAGGAAGAAAGAGGAAAGGAAAGAAATGAAAAATATAAAGAAAGGAATTGAAAAAAAAATAATTAAACAAAAAACAATCCCTCTGAAGCACAGAGAACTGGGAGAGGAGGTACCATAATTAAAGCAATATGAAAAGGAAAAAAGGTTACAGTTTTTGTTCTGAGATATCTTATGGGAATAGAAGGAAAAAAAAAATCATTGCTAAGGAAAGAATTAATTTTTAATATAAGCTGAAGTCAAATACTCTGGAGGGTGATGAATTTCCTATGTTGTAATGAAACCCACCAAGCTAACCTGTCTCTGTCAGTGTACAAGAGCTTCAAATATAATCCAGAAAGTTTAAGGAGTGCTTTTTTTTAAATAACACAGAGTATAATTTTATTATATTTTAGCTTCTCCTCAGTGGTTGTTCTGATCCAAACCTTGTTCCAAGGAAACAAACACGAAACGGAGGTAACAGCAGAACCTTTTAATGATTCTTTACGAATCCCGTTCCTTCCCAGTTAAAAGGCTGTTTCAAACTAATTGTCTCTTATAAGAACGAGCCTTGCCAAGGTTGTGCAAGGCTGCCAAGAACACCAGATAAAGTTACTAAGAAATATTTCAAACACAAAAAGTCTCCAAACACTAACCAAGATATTCCGAATGTCCACAAGGCTTGAGTGCAAAAACTTCTTTGCTTCCTGCAAAGAACTCGGGTTTCTCAGCTGGCTTTTATCTCTTGAGGGAGGGGCCATTACCTTGCAGCCTTACCCCTGAGTCACCCGTGCTGCTGCAGCTGCTCTTTCCTTCGAGCAGCCCTGCGCCCAAGCGCCCTGGGCACAGGCTCCTCGGAGACCTCTTCATCACTGCTGTCAGCCTCCACAATCTCCAAAGGCAGCACTCCACTTCACTCCCTGATGGTGCTGGCCCCATCCCTGCATCACACACAGGCCCCTCATCTGAGTCCTCGCTCTTTGAGACCTCAGCCATCCGCACCTGCTGCCAGCGAACCACAACACTGGTTAATGACAGCCTGTTCTGGTTGAAATTCTTAACAGACTTCTAATGGACTCAAATCAGGTACAGACAGTCCTCGACGTACAATCACAATTCAGCCCAAAATTCCTGTTGTTGTGAGACATTTACGAAGTGAGGTTTGCCCAGTTTTACGACTCTTTCTTGCCATGGGCGTCGAGGAATCGCTGCTGTTGAAACATTAGGAACTTGGTCATTAAGTGAATCCCATTGACTCGGCTCATCAGAAGGTCACAAAAGGGGATCATATGTCCCCCACTTGGGATGCTGCAAACCGTCATAAATACGAGTCAGTGGCCAAGCGTCTGAATTTTGATCATGTGACCACGAGGATGCTGCAATTGTAGTAAGTGTGAAAAGCGATCATAAATCTCTTCTTTCAGTGCCAATTTTATTTTTCTGATCACCAAATGAGCTATTGTAAGTCAAGACTGCATTCAATTAATATTTGGATCATTCATTCATTCATTCAACTAATTTAAGAGGGAAAGGAAGGTGGCAAGGTGGCAACTGCCATTTTTCTCTTCCTCTTTTGTCTCTCTTTTCTCTTGTTCTTTCTCTCTTTCTTTTCCTACTTTCTCTCACTTTCCCTTTTTTCTTTTCTTTCTCTTTCTCTCATTCTCTCTCCTTCTGTCTCTCTTTCTTTCTCTCTTTCTCCCTTTCCTTCTCTCTCTTTCTCCCTCTCTTTCTACTTTTCCCTCTTTCTTTCTCACACTCTTTCTTTCTCTCTCTTTCTGTCTCTCTCTTTCTCCTTTTCCCTTTCTTTCTCCTTCTCTCTTTCTACTTTTCCCTCTCTTTCTCTTTCTGCCTTTTACTCTTTCTTTCTCTCTCTTTCTCCTTTCCCCTCTCTCTTTCTTTCTATCTTTCTCTCATTCTTTCTCTCTCTTTCTCTTTCTCTCTCTTTTTCTTGTTTTCTCTCTCTCTCTCTCTCCTTTCTTTCTCTTCCCTCTCTCCCTCCCTCCACACAAACAGGTATTACTGCACATTGTACAGATCCTTCTCCCCTCTTCTCTTTCATTTAAAAGGAATCCTGATTTGTGTTGGGCCTGCCTGTCTGTGCAGCAATATTAAACCTCATTCATCAATTCCCTGTACACATGTGCCCAAGCCAGAGGTCAAAGATCGAGTGGATTTTCTAAGCTCCCAGAGACAGGTTGATCATCTGCATATGGCACGGGGAAGGAGGGAGCAGCTGTTTCTCAGAAGATTAATAAGCCAGATAAAAAAACACACTCTAACCTGGCTTGCTTTGCATCTTAAGGACTGGCTAAAATACCTCTTTGCCCCTGGAAAGAACAAGCAAGCTTAGAGAGCACTGAGGAGACCACAATGCCTCTTCTTTTCTTAACCTGGCAAAAATTTTGAATATCCCCAAAGAAATATTGTCCTGTTTTTGAGAATCCGATTTTCATTGCTACGTCAGGAAAGGCATGAAAAGAACGGAAAAATAATTTGCTTTTAGCAAACTTGTTATCAAAGAGGAAGTTTGATTAGTTTGTAAAGAATAAGCAGAATGAACAGAATAGACTGCTTTAAAAAAGTGTAATCCTAAAACAGCCTGCAATTGTATCTGAGAGCAATTTATTTATAACTGTTTATGATTCTAGAAAAATACACTCAGGAAGAACTGAAGCAGAAAATATAAAGGGATCAAGTCTAGAATAGAATATAGAAAATGAATGGAATGGAAAGGAGTGGAGTGGAGTGAACAGAACAGAACAAAACAGAACAAAACAGAATAAAACAGAATAGAATAGAATAGAATAGAATAGAATAGAATAGAATAGAAAGAATAGAATAGAATAGAATGAATAGAATAGACTAGAATGGGATAAGAGACAATAGAATAGAATAGAATAGAATAGAATAGAATAGAATAGAATAGAATAGAAGAGTTGGAAGGGACCTTGGAGGTCTTCTAGTCCAACCCTCTGCTCAGACAGGAAACCCTATACCATTTCAGACAAATGGTTGTCCAATCTCTTCTCAAAAACTTCCAGTGTTGGAGAATTGACATCCTGGAGCCCTAATAGACAATCAGTTCAATATAAGCCAACAGTGTGCAATGTGCAACAGTGTGGATTTTGTGATCAAAATTCAGATGCATGGCAACTGACTTGTATTTATGACAGTTGCAGTGTCCCGGGGTCATGGGATTCCCCCTTTTGCGACCTTCTGACTGGCAAAGTCAATGGGAAAGCCAGGTTCACTTAACGACCGAGTTTACTAACTTATCCACTGCAGTGATTCACACAACGACTGTGTCAAGAAAGGCCGTAAAATGGAGCAAAAACCCACTTCATCAATGTCTCAATCAACAGCAGACATTTCGGGCTCTGTTGTCGGTCGTAAGTCGAGAACTACCTGCAATGCAATTAGAAGAGAACTAAAGAGTAAATAAAAAAAATCCAGTGTGACATTATACGAGATATTTCAACCCAGGTAAATCAGTGGAGTAAAAAAAAACAAAAAAAAAACCACGAAAAACGAGAGAATGTCAACCAGAGCCGAAAATGTCAGGAGATGTTTAAATGCTAATTGTCTCCCTCGCAAGGAAGCGGGATAATTCAGATAATTCAACTATGATTCCCCCCACCCCATTTTTTTGCAGTATTGATTGTGCATTTGTAAGGGGTAGCGAGTGCGGGATTAGCTCCCCCCCTTCGATCTGTGTGGCTCTCATTAAAAATACACCGTGGTCCCCTGTGCTACGCTGTCTGCATTTCTGATACTACTAAACATTTCCACGCTCTTAAACTGAAGCTGTTTGTTCTTTCGGTAGAGCATCAAGTATTTCCAGAAAGAAATGCAATCAACTTGAAATTTCATTTTATTTATTTGTTTGTCAAACGTGTACAATGTCAGGGCCCTGACAATCCACCCCCATTCAAATCATGAGCCTCTAGCCCCATCTCTCAGAGTTTAAAAAAACAAACAAACAAGATTTATTAGGAGTTAACATGTCCGTGTTACCTGGGTGTAGCTGACTCTGAGACACATCATTCATTTCACCCTTGACCCTGGTCTTCCTCCACCCCCTGGATGTGTCGTGCCCCTGTTGGCGACTGACTCTGAGGGAGAGGAGGAACGGCTGACAGGGAGTGGAAGTGTGGCTCCGGAGGTTGTGGAGGAGGCTGGGGAAGGGCAGAGGCCGGCTGAGCAGTCAGAGGAGGACCCAGGCCCATCCCCTATCCATCCTAGGGCACGCAGGGAGGAGAGGATAAGGGAGAGATGTGGTCTCCTCAGGAGGAGAGGGCCTTTATCCTTTTCATGGGCTGCAGCTGTGACAACTGAATAAGAGGACGGAAATGCGTACGGGCAAGCGCTGGAAACAAAGCGTGGAAATATCTCTAGTTTATTGTTCCTCTCTGAGTGTGTGTTATCTGTTATCCTTCCCAGTGTGTGTTATCTGTGGATGTCCTCAGCCCTTTTCTTGCCTGGTTTGTGTTGCTTTTCCCCTTCTTCTTGTAACTGTTTGTGTGGGAGTTTTTTGTCTTCCATCAAGAATATTTGGAGCTTGGAAGCAAAGTGAAGGAATAAAAGGGGCTTCACCTGTTTTCTGTGACTGTGTTTGTTTTGTATCCCACCCTGGGTCATCACAGGATGTATATTCTTCAATGGGACACATCCATAGCCAAGAGTCATCAATCATGCTCTCCAGTAATAATCTTGCATGCCAGAAGCTTCGTCTGCCTAGCAATTATCTATGAAAAATATTTAAGGTACCGTATTTGCGGCGTATAAGACGACTTTTTGCCCTGAAAAACATGCCTCAAGTGGGGGGTCGCCTTATACGCTGGGAGGACTCACTCCACTTCCGAGCTTGAGTTGCAGCCAGGGAGGGAGGCTGGGGGAGCGGTGTGTGTGTGTGTGTGTGTGGCGGGTGTCACTCGCCACGCGCTGCGCAACCTTTCCCCTCTTCCTTCCTTAGCGGTGTGGGGAGGAGAGGATTCGAAGATCCTCACGTGCGGCGTACTTTTCTTTTCTTTTTTTTTTTGCACGCAGGTTTTGCATGCGGGCGGCTGTAGGTTAAGGATGGGGAGCCCCGGTGGGTTATCAGGTTTTACAGTGCTTCCAACATGTGCGAGCGGTGGGAGAGCGGAGAAGAGAGCGAGCGAGCGCCCGCTGTGTGAAATCCTGCCGTCAAAGCAACACTGGGGAGGCAGGGTATAAATTTACCAGGTTAATGTAGCAATGGTGATTAATGCCCAGAACATTGTTTGCGGGTATTGGGGTGTGTGTGTGTGTGTGGTGGTGGTGAGGAGAGGTTGTCCTTTGAATGCGGAAAAGTAGGTGTGACCTTGTGTAGGAAAATAAAGAGATCCTTTTTAGCGTGTTTGGCTTCTTTGCCTCCCCTCGTTCGTTTTGACGTGGAGATAATGGCCTTGGGCGGGAGGGGAAGAAAAGCGGTAGCTGGATCATTTCAAATTTCACTTACTCTCCTGCCTCACTTCAATATGTCTGAGCGACTCCAGATACTGGAAGACTTTTTGAATGAAAGTGTTACCTCCATTTTTTTTTTTTAAAGAGGGCCACTTGGGGAAAAAAAAAGATTCTAAGGAATTCCTTGTTTCTTGATTAAAGAGAAGGCATTGAATATACTGTTCCTTGGCAGCCTTTTCAGTGTCCGGGTTTTGGTGTGTGTGTGTGAGAGAGAGAGAGAGAGAGAGAGATCAGCTGTATTGAGAAGAGAACGTTTCCTGTGTTCTCATTTTATTTACAACATATTTTACGCTTAATGGTAAGCAATGAAAAATATTTTAAAACTCATTTCTAAACTCCATAGCTATTTGCATATTCTTGGTTCAAAATTGGATTAGCTCATTTCAAAATTGTCCAAAGCAGAAAAGTGCGTCAAAAAAAAAAAAAAAAAAAAAAATGCAAAAGTGGAAGGTGTGTGGAAGAGGGGTAGTCTTATACGCAGTATATAACAAACTCTATATTTTGAGTGGAAATGTTGGGGGTCGTCTTATACGCCCAGTCGTCTTATCGCCCGGCAAATACGGTATGCATTACTTCTCCCACTCCCTTTCTGCTAACAACTCTAAAAGACCAGAGAAATATTTTTGAGTTGACATACAAGATAACAAGTATAGGTATGAACATATAAGAACGAAGGGAGTAAATACAGATGAATGGGGACAGTAAGACAGGGACGGTAGGCACGCAGGCGCACTTATGCATGCCCCCTTTAAGGACCTCTTAGGAATGGGGTGAGGTCCACAGTAGACAATTTGAGGTTGAAGCTGCGAGGGGTTGAGGCTGTAACAACAGAATCAGGTAGGGCATTCCAGGCGTTGCCTTTTGCTGAAGTCATATTTTCTGCAATCAAGTTTGGAGCAGTTTTCCTTGCATTTGTATCGGTTGTTTGCCAATGTATTATTATGGTTGAAGCCGAAGAAGTCGTTGACAGGCAAGACATTGTAGCAGACAATTTTGTGAACTATGCTTAGATCGGACCGCAGGCAGCGCAGTTCCAGATTGTCCAGGCCCAACATTTCGAGCCTGGAGGCATAGGGAATTCTGTAGTGAGTGGAGGAGTGGTGGACTCTTCTTGAGAAATAACTCTGGACCAGCTCAATTGTGTTAATGTTCAATATATAGTGCGGGTTCCAGGCGGATGAGCTGTCTGTCAAGCCCGAAATTGACATATGCATACCCATTTTATTTAGCCTTATTATATATTCCTTTTCTTTCTTTCTCTTTGCTGGTTATTGGGGGAAGGGTTTCGGGCTTGCCACATTCCTAACGTGGCAGGAGTGGAGATAGAGAGTGTTGTTTAGGCTAGGTGGTTCTCCTTCCCGTGGGAACAGAAACTGACCCTGCTGAGACTTGGAGATGGAGATTGATGACACCAGGCAAATGTTGATTTACTTCTCTTGGGGAATGTGACTTTTGGGGGCTGTTTCTAACTTCAATATTATGTCGTGTAATTCTGGGTTGTGGAATTATAACAGACTTTGCCAATTTGATGCTTTTCTAAATAAAAGAAATTATTATGGAAGATGTACTTTGCTCTTCTCTTTTAAAATGGATTTCATCACTTGGAAACCTGACACTGTCCTTGACTTATGGACAGCTCATTTAGGGAATGTACCAAGTTACAATGGCACTGAAAAAAAGGGACTGAGGACCGTTTCTCACACTTACGTCCATTGCAGCATCCTCAGGGTCATGTGATCGAAATTCAGATGCTTGGCAAATGACTCGTAGTTATGATGGTCGCAATGTCCCAGGGATCATGGGATCCCCTTTGGCAAACTTCTGCAAAGTCAAATGGGGATGCCAGATTCACGTAACAACCACGTGTGACTAATTTAACAACTGCAGTCGTTCGCTTAACACCTGTGGCAGGAAAGGTCATAAAATGGGACATTTGACAAATGTCTCACTTAGCAACCAAAATGTTGGGTTCAATTGTCATCGTAAGTCGAGCGCAACCTGTACAATCCGGTGTGACCATATTGCCTATCTTTATTTTGATGTTTACAACCTTACTAAACTTGAGTCGAGCCAGGCTTATTGATTTATCATTATTTTCTTTTACTGACCCATAATACCCTGCGGGTGGAGTCTGGGCAACTGAATGGAGCTAGTAGAGTGTTTACTGTCCGGATGCCCTTCCTGTCACCAATGCGGAGTTTTGTTTAGCCGATATATTCTCAGTGTGCCCAGAGAGAGAAGTATCTGCCTCTACCTAGGATCGAACTCACAGACTCCTGATTGTGAGGCAAGAGCTCCACTAAATGAACAATTGTAAGTCCCTGAACTATTTATCTGAACTCCACCTTATTGGGGAGGGGGGGAAATCAATTTTCATATTTTCCTTTTGCCCCGAAAACATGTATTTGCATACTGTTAATTATGTATTTTTCTGGAGACTTTTAATTTTCACACATCTGGTGCATTTGAAAAGCAGAATTACTTTAGATAATTCTAGGACACGAGGAAACACAAAGAAAGCTTACATTATTAAGCTAGATATTATTTTGGAAGTATGAATTATCCTAAAAATGCAAATCATGTAACAGGCTTTCTAAGGGATAAATCTCTACATCGCCATGGCTAAAACATTTTGCATGATTTTACATTCAGGTGCTGAGTGACAATGGAGAAGGAGGCAAAAAAGTCAAGATAGTGGAACCAAAGTCAAGTCCCCTTCATTTCCACCTGGGACATATGCAACCTACACAAAAATGCACCTCCAAATTGTACAGTATTTGGCTGGGGTGGGATATCCATAATGTGTGTGCCTTTTGACAAAACCCCTTTGTCAAATCCATCATAATTACAATAAATCTGTTTAAAAAATAAACAAATTGCATTTTGTGTCTATATATCAAACCACTAGAGGGCAGAGGAAAGAACGAAAACTAGAAGGAAAATTTGGAAAACTGCAAAATTTCTGTTCTGTGGATGAGGAATTCAGAATCCCTTCTGTAGCCTGCACGTTTTCTTGATAATATAATAGAATAGAATATGAATAATAGAATAGAATATAGAAAATGAATAGAATAGATTAGAATAGGAATAGGAATAGGAATAGAATAGAATAACAGAATTGGAAGGGAGAGAGAGAGAGAGAGAGAGAGAGAGAGAGAGATGGATAATATTAGAGGTATGTAAGTGAGTAAGATAGATAGATAGATAGATAGATAGATAGATAGATAGATAGATAGATAGATAGACAGACAGACAGACAGATGATAAATAGCTAGATAGCTAGATAGCGGGTAGAGGATAGATAGATAGATAGATAGATAGATAGATAGATAGATAGATAGATAGATAGATAGATAGATAGATAGATAGATAGATAGATAGATAGATAGAGCTTAGATAAATAGATAGAAAGAGGATAGATAGATAGATAGATAGATAGATAGATAGATAGATAGATAGATAGAGCTTAGATAAATAGATAGAAGAGGATAGATAGATGATGATAGATAGATAGATAGATAGATATAGATAGATAAATAGATAGAAGAGGATAGATAGATAGATAGATGATAGATAGATAGATAGAGCATAGATAAGATAGATAGATAGATAGATAGATAGATAGATAGATGAGCTTAGATAAATAGATAGAAAGGATAGATAGATAGATAGATAGATAGATAGATAGATAGATAGATAGAGCTTAGATAAATAGATAGAAAGAGGATAGATAGATAGATAGATAGATATAGATAGATAGATAGATAGATAGATAGATATAGATAGATATAGATAGATATAGATATAGATAGATAGAGCTTAGATAAATAGATAGAAAGAGGATAGATATATAGATAGATAGATAGATAGATAGATATCTAGAGGATAGATAGATAAATAGATAAAATAAATATGAAGGATTTAAAAAGCCTTTTGCTTTTCTTCTTTCTCCTGCTATTACACAAATTTCTTAAATAGCTTGGACTAAGGAGATGGAAGCCAACTGTTTTCACATTAGAATGTGCCATGGTTTCCCAGCCAGGATTTATATCTGTCTCTCTGTCTGCCTCTCCATCTGTCTGTCTCTCTCTCTCAATCAATCACTCAATGAATCAATCACATCTAGCTCTCTAAATCCTTGCTGTAGTTCTTCTTTCCTGAGAGAAAGTCACAGCTCAACCCACCTGTTGGCATGAGTTGGCCTCCTTCCAAGGAACCAAGCCAAGGCTGAAAGACAAAATGGAGCCTGGTGGTGCCTCCAAACAGTTGTTGCAGGAAGAATATCTTTAACATAATAACAAGAGAGATTTTAAGAATTCGGACAACGTGAGGCATCCTATCACTGGGGAGACCTGCGGAGATACACACTGGAAATGATCAACAATTGTGTGAAGTCCGGGGTCTCAAATGGCACAGGCTCATCTGTTTGGATTCTGAAGTCCCAGAGCATGTTAACGTCTTCATATTCTATGACTTCCTCTGTTTTATGTTCCCACCAATGCCCGCTGGCAGGCAAAGGCTGTTTCTTCCAATGCGCCATCATTGCCACAGGCAATGGTGTCAATCATACAACGTTATGGAGTCTCCTTCTGAGGATGAGCCAAAATAATCTACGTTGAGAAGGGTTTCGGTGTGTATTTGTGTTCTTTTAAATGGAGTTAGGCACCAGTATTTATAAATGAAGGCATTTCGAATGTAGTTGTTGTTTTTAATTACTGCTGCAGGAAGTTGTTTAGCTGCTAGAGCCGTGATGGTGAACTTATGGCATGTGTGCCACAGGTGGAGCCATTTGTGCCGGCACGCGAGCTGCAGGAAAACTTACCTCACTGCGCACGTGCGCGCCTCACAGCTGATTTTGAGGAAGGCTTCTGCAGGCTTTGCAGGCCGAAAACTAGCCCTGTTTAATCACTTCCTGTTTTTCCAAAAATACCGGCAGTGATGAAACGGGGCTAGTTTTCGACCTGCAAAGCCTGCAGAAGCCTTCCTGAAGCCTTTGGGAGGCCAAAAATCAGCTGTGAGGCGCAGTGCTGGTAAGGGAGTGGCGTGTGTGGGTGGGGATTGTGCACGCATGCGTAGGGGCATGGGGCGGCGTGCATTGCCTTCTGGGTGCTGGCATGTGAGCACGAGCGTGCAAGCACGCACACAATTTTTGGCACAGGAGCCCGAAAAAGTTAGCCACCACTATGCTAGAGTACTGAAGCATCTGAAAGGGTATAGGGTTGGACTACAAGACCTCCAAGGTCCCTTCTGTTATTCAGTTATTTTGCCCAGTGGCTTTACAGTAAAGCCCTTGTTTAATGAAAAGGAGGAGATGGTGATGACATGGAATTTCCACGGCCTTCGGTGGACAAATATAGTTTGTCCTTACTGTTACCTTCCAGGTTTTCATTTGAATTTATAAACCATAATCCCGAGTTTCCTGCTGGTTTCTCATCTAAACAGTGACCCCTCCTGATGTCCCAAAAATACTTTTTCAAGAGGCCACTGGATTTTGTTTTTTGTTGAAGGTGTTTCGCTTCTTATCCAAGAAGCTTCTTCAATTCTTGGATGAGAAGTGAAACATCTTCGAGGAAAAACAAAAAGCTATTTCAGAAGTCCCAAAGGTCCTTTTTCAAAAGGCAACTGGACTTTCTTTGTTTTCCCTTGAAGACATTTCACTTCTCCTCCAAGAAGCTTCTTTGGTTCAGTCAGAATTGATACCAATCAAGGGGAATATTTGTAGTACAGGATTGATATGAGCGGGTCCTTCGTGCTCTCTGAGCTTGGTGGTTTTCTTGCAGACATTTTATTACTCAAACTAGGTAACATCATGTCACTGAGATTGTTACCTAGCTGGGTAATGAAACATCTGCAATAAAACCACCAAGCTCAGAGATCACCAAGGACCCCACAGTCCTCCTCCTCCTCCTCCTCTTCCTCCACCCTTCCAGCACTGATGATGTTACCTAGTTGGGGTAATGAAACATCTGCAAGAGAACCACCAAGCTCAGAAAGCACCAAGGACACCTTAATTAGACCTGAAGAAGCTTCTTGGATGAGAAGTGAAATGTCTTCAAAGAAAAACAAAGGAAGTCCAGCAGCCTCTTGAAAAAGCACCTTGGGGACAGCCATGACCTGGATGACTGAGAATCAGCCTAAACCTCTCCTGATTCTTCCTTAGCTTGGTTAAGATCAACCAAGGTCATCTAGAGCAGGGGTCACCAACCTTTTGGACTTCAGGGACCACCAAACTCATAATTTTAAATCCTGTGGACCAGTAATATGAATTTTGACTGACAGTGGCTTTCTGACATTGGTGGGGGAGAGAGAAAGAAAGAGAGAGAGATAGAGATAGATAGAGGATAGATGGATAGATAGATGTGAGAGAGAGAGATCTAACCTCAGAGGGCTGGTAGTGATGTTCTCCCACACACACTCTCTCTACACACACACGTCCCTCATTCCCCCCACCCCTCCAAGTCAGCCACATACCTAACCTGCTTTTCAGCTCCATTCTTGGGAGGGGGGGGAGGAGAGAGAGAGGCAGTATTCTGTGATCAGTAGGAAAACGGGGTGGGTATTTTCCTGCAGACTTTTTGGGGGATTTTCCCAGGGTCTCTGTCTGCCTCTCCCTGGGAAAATCCCAAAAAAATTTGCAGGAAAATTCCCCACCCCATTTTCCTACTGATCGATCGTTCTTTATTTGGGATCGCAGGATACCATTTCCAGCTCCGTTTTCAGGGAGAGAGAGAGAGAGAGAGAGAGAGAGAGACTTTTGGCTTCATGCAAGGAAAGCAGCAGAAGCAGCAGAAGTTTTCTTTCTCTCCCCACAAACTCCTCCAGAAATGAGTCTTCATCTGCGCAGCAGCAGAAGAAAGAAGCCTAAAGAAGCAGCCCAGTGGCCAGGCCAGGCCTGTGGGGCGAGTGGCACAAGTTCCTCCCTCTGCCTTTCCCCCCCTCCCCTCACTACCTTGTGTTGTTCCGATGCAAGCCTTGTGTTCCCGTGGACCATGTGGGCGGTGCAGCCTTGTGTTCCTGTGCAGCATAGATTAATTGCTTTGGGGGTGCTGTGGGGGTGACATTTCTCTGCGGACCACCAAAATTTTCCCATGGACCACCAGTGGGCCATGGCACACCGATTGGTGACCACTGATCTAGAGGCCCCTTCCTGCTATGACTTGGCAGCTAAAGAAGGGGACGAAAAAAATTTCTTCAATTAAACCATGTTTCGGATGGTTGCAATGATCCATAGCAACCATTTGCTCACTTCCTTGCAATGAAACCCTACAGCAAACCACAGAGAAATATACTATAGCGATAAACAGATCAAGCAATGGCTTTAATAAAATGCTACTTCTCCTCCTCTCTTTCTTTCCAGGGGAGGTCAGCCAAGGTTGCGGTTGGATCCGTAAACACGAAACAATAAATAATTGCAGAAGCAATATTGGACTTATGAGGCAATCACCTAAAGT
Organism: Notechis scutatus; assembly: GCF_049901735.1. Classification (NCBI taxonomy): domain Eukaryota; kingdom Metazoa; phylum Chordata; class Lepidosauria; order Squamata; family Elapidae; genus Notechis; species Notechis scutatus. Next base: position 31,101,100 of record NC_142014.1, on the reverse strand, counting down.
CAATCATTTATGTACTCCGGATTTCTTCTTTTTCTTTAATTATGGAGTGGGGGGGCTTATTTATAGACCCTTACTTAATTTTTATATGTTTAATTTTCTTGCTTGGTAAATAAATAACCTCTGAAAATTTCAAGAGGTTTACAGCGGTGGGTGAAAATAGTTCGCTAACAGATGCGCTCGCTATATTTAAAGCGAAATATTCCCAGCCCAACTCCCTCAAGCCGTCCTTCTGTCTGTTGTTTCGTTCAACTCTCTCCCACACATTTGGTAGTCTATGACTGATCTATTTTTTACAAAGCTATTTTTCCTCAGCTCACCTCTGCTGTCTTAATAGCCTGAGCTAGAGACCGTATAAATTATGAACCTCATCTGTATAACTCAGATTTTACAGTGCCGTTGTTAACGTTGAACAGTCACGAAATGAATTGTTCTTAAGTCAAGGACTAGCTGTACTTATGGCCACAATTGAGCCCAAAATTTCTGTTGTTGAGTGAGACATTGGTTAAGTGTGATGACCCGGGGTGTGGCTCAAAGGCAACACAGTCAGATAATCAATAAGAGTCCCTTTAATGGCTCCAACTTTGCCCCCAATGTCCAGTTTACCTTCTGGCTGGAGAACAAACTCTCCCAGGAACAGCCTTTAATTGCAGGGAATCAAGTCCAAATCATGGTCAACAAAAACTGTAACTTTACGTCCAATCAAGCCAAACTGAGGCAATTAGTTTGGCAGGGCAGGAGCAAGAATTCCAGATGTGAAGGCACAGCAAGACTCACACAGTTGGAAAGATGCCAGGAACACAGATAAGCAAAGACAACACAGGATAAAGTCACATTTGCTCCCAGCAGCTGCCGCAGTCAGCATTCAGTTCTTTTAAACTCTCATTCCCAGCTGTGGCTAATGAATGGAATCAGGGCCCTTTCCTCCCCCATAAGTCACGCAACCCACATTGCTCTCTTCTCCTTTCCTCCCTGCGTGCCCTAGGATGAAGAAGGGGTGGGCCTGGGTCTTCCTCTGAACTCCCTCTCCCTTGTTCTACCTCTTCCCTGCTCTGCCCAGCTGGACTTCACCCTTCCCCAGTTTCCTCCACAGCCAACAGAGCCACACACCCACTCCGTGTCAGCTGTTCATCTTCCTCCTCAGATTCAGACTCCGCCAGGGGCATGACATTAAGTGAGTTTTGCCCTGTTTTCTGGCCATGGTTCAGTGGTGGTATGCTATTGGTTTGGCCTCTGATCAGCTGAGTGGAGGAAACCTGAGAGGATAACAGACCAAAAAGCTCATGGGAAGGTGGGAGGGTCACTCCTAGCTTTTCATTTCTTCATCCTCTCAGCTGATTGGCTTCTTAGTTGCATGTGTGTTAGGGGCGCACACGCACACATGCAATCACCCACCGAACTGTTAGCGACTAAGGTAAGATCCCACTACTGCCTTGGTTATTCAATGAATCCCTGCAGTTGATAAGTGAGTAACCCGGTTGTTAAGTGAATCTGGATTCCTCCATTGACTTGGCTTGTTGGAAGGTTGCAAAAGGGGATCACGTGACCTTGTGATCCCCTTTTGCAACTGTCATAAATGTGAGTCAGTTGGGTGAACAGTGTGGTTCCAGGCCTTCAACGTTTTAAAGCAAACATGACCATAATTACGTATTCCAACTATTAACTTTCTTACCTGATTTCATATTATTACCTATTACCATTTTTTTTGCACCCAAAGATGTATTTAAAGAAATAAAAATTAAAAAAAATGTATTGAAAATAAATAAATAAATGTGAGTCAGTTGCCAAGCACCTGAATTTTGATCACATGTTCCTGGCGAACATATTTTTGGTTGCTTTCTTGCAGGTTGTAACTGTGAAAAACAGCCATAAATCACTTTTTCCCCAGTGCCATTGTAACTTTGAATGGTCACTAAATGAAACTGTTGTAAGTCAAGGGCCACACCTGTGCTTAATTCAAGCTCATCATTGCCGTGCAATGCCATGCTTTATTTCCCGGACCGCGTTCCCCAATCGGTGAACCTAGGAAAACGAATTCTAGCGGGCATCTGATCTCTTCACATTCAATTGTTATTTTGACATTTCTATTCTTCACATTGTTCCTGAGCTTGGTCATTTTCGATATTCAGGAAGAAAAGAAAAATACTTACAGGCCTTGAAAGGGAACAAGGGTTGTTAACCATACACAGGACATTTTTTTAAATGGACGTGTTGTGGCCCGTCGGTCATCCCCCTCCTCCAGCATCTGAATCAGAGGAGGAGGCATAGGAATCAGGGTTAGCATGAGGGCAACCTGAGAGCTCTGAGGGGGAAGAGGTAACAGAGCTGGCAGAGAGAGGTGGGGGAGGGAGGGAGAGGGAGGGAGGGAGGGAGGCAGAGCCTGGGCCATCCATCAGCCCTCAGATGGAGAGTCAACAGCTCCCAGGTCTGGAATGGCTGATGAGGAAGAGGAGGAATGGCTGGGTCCAGTGCCTGACGTGCCGGTGCACAGAAGGCAGAGGAGAGAGAGCAGTGGAAATCTATGGGCCGGTCCTCAGGATGGAAGAGCCACCGCTGCTAGCGAAGCCCCACTCTAGCTCTGGGGACAAAAGGCAGGGGGCGGAGATGAATAGGTGTGGCAAATAACTATTCTACTCCCGGATGGAAAATACTTGTTAATCTGCTGTGAGAGAGAAACCTTTTTGGCAGGGTGGCAGGCGCTCCTTATAAAGGAATCATTGCTTCAACTACGGAGGGTTTGTCGTGTTTGGGGAGCTGGGTCACAACAGGCTGTGGGGAACCACAGAGTACCTAGGCTCAATCCTCTCTTAGTTGCAACGTGACCTGGAGGTGTTAATATGTCACCGATTCAGATTCGTGACTTAATCATAGGCATTGATTTAAAATGCTGGAATTTGGCCAGTGACATTTCCTTAAAAAATGGCTTGTCAGTGGACTTTGATTACATGGGCATATGTCACCTGCACAATTGGCAGGTAAATGAGCCAGAAAAGGAATATGGGAGAGATTGAAGCGGTGACAGGTGGCACTCCATGGATTGTGTTGTCTGCTTTGTTTGGATGTGCTGGCCTGTAGTTGAGTTAGAAATGCAACAAAGCTTGGGGGTATTTGCGGGGGGAAACACACACACACACACACACACACACACACACACACACACACACACAGAGAGAGAGAGACTGTGGGATCCTTGGTGCTCTCTGAGCTTGGCAGTTTTCTTATAATTCAAGTAATGTCATCACTGCTTGTTGTGGTTAGCTGGCAGCAGATGCAGAGGGCTGAGGAGAGTGAGGACTCAGATGAGGGGTCAGGACCATTAGGGAGTGGACTGCTGCCTTCAGAGATTGTGGGGGCTGGCAGCAGCGATGAGGAGCTTCCCGAGGAGCCTGTGCCAAGTGCATGTGTGTGCAGGATTGCTCATAGGAAAGAGCAGCTACAACAGCACGGGTGACTCGGGAGTAAGGCTACAAGGTAATGCCCCCCCCCCTTCAAGAAGATAAAAGGCAGCTGTGAAGCAAACGTTCTTTGCAGAAGGCAAAGACGTTTTGAAACTCCAGCCTCGTGGACATTCCAGTATCCTGAGTTTGTATGTGAAGATTCTTGTATTGCAAATTATTTCTTGTCTGTTATCTTTTGGCAAATCTCGCACAGTTTGACAAGGCTTGTGCTTATCACAGCTAATTATTTTGTAAAAACATTACAAGGTTTCTGTTCCCTTTGGATCGTGTTTGATTTGTTGGAAAAGGGCGTGGGTCAAAGCAGTGCTAGAAGGGAGTGGGGTTTCCGGAGAGGTTCTCCATCATGGAGTTAGATTATGGGGTCCTTGATGCTCTCTTAACTTGGCGGCTTTCCTGTAGACATTTCATTACCCAACCAGGTAACACCAGCAGGGCTTCAGGGCTACTCTAGTTGGGTAATGAAATACCTTCAAGAAAACAATCAAGCTCAGAGAGCAAGGTATCGATAGTGCAATCCTGAGCTACAAACATTTATTTGTAACACCTAGAACTCCACAGTTGTCCTTCTCCTCCTCCCACTCCTGCCCCTCTCCTCTTCTTCCTCCTCCTTCCTCCTCCTCTTCCTCCTCCTTCTCCCCGTCCCCTCCTCCTCTTCTTTCTGGAAGCAACCTGGAATTAAGGAGAAACTTCCTATCAGTGAGAACAATCAACCAGTGGAACAGGTTGCTTTCAGAAGTTGTGGGCGTTCCGTCACTGGAAGATTTTAAGAAAAGAGTGGGCTGAAATGACAGGGTCTCCTGCCTCAGGAGGAGGTTGAATGACAAGACCTCCAAGGTCCCTTCCAGCTCTATTATGAACTAGCAGGGTACTCGTGCTTCGTTATGAAACTATGTGATCGGGCAAGTTTTTGGGGAGGAAAATAAGGAGGAAAAATTCTGCCTCTGCCTACCAGCATCCATCGGTATTCACCTGGCTAGTGTCCTGTCAGTGTGTGAGAGAGTTGAGGGCTGTTTGGAAACTGAAAGAGTATTTGCTGTATGAGCAAGAAGGAGACAGCAAGGAATCTGGGCGTGGCTTAGCTCAACTGTTCTGTACTAAAGCTGCTTGGTGCTGCTGTGAAACTGAATCTCCTCTCCTCTGTTTGGGTTTTGCATTTGGAAGAGATTTCTTTTCAGGTGGGAGGGGGAGTAGAACTCCTTAGCATCAGACCATATTAATAATAATATAGGAAATACTAATGCTCTGATGGTCATTAGGAAAAATCCTTTCTTAGTGAGCACCTAGAAGCCAAATTCCAAGTTTTTAGACTGTACGGTTCTGGAGATTTTGTGATGGTGTGAGTGGTATTTCGCATAGATAGATAGATAGATAGATAGATAGATAGATAGATAGATAGATAGATAGATAGATAGATAGACGGATGGATAAACAGGCTGAAATAGATAGATAGTTAGATAGATAGATAGATAGATAGATAGATAGATAGATAGATAGATAGATAGATAGATAGATAGATAGATAGATAGACACAGACAGACAGACAGACAGACAGACAATTAGATATAGAGAAAGATATAAATAGATATAGATAGATATAGATATAGAAATATAGATAGATATAGATAAATAGATAGATAGATAGATAGATAGATAGATAGATAGATAGATAGATAGATAGATAGATAGATAGATAGATAGATATAGATCGAGATATAAAGATAGAGATATATTTGAATTCCAAGAACAATTTTGAATATCTGCTATAATCACAGCTGTTGGATACTGGTCTATCTCAGATAATATTTTATGGTGGCTACATCATTGGAAGGAAGATCTATCCATCCATCTGCTTTGTACTCATCAAGAAGGGCCTACTATAAACTTCTGACCTCTCCCAAGAACAGAAACAGGTTTTAGCTATTTGCCACTGATGCCTAGCCTACAAAGAATTTCGAAAATCCAGCTCTCTCTCCAAAGGACATAGCCGATGTATGGATTGCAGTTATCACAAGCATCTGAGACACGAAATAGCATTCATTCAGTCGTCAGAAATAGCTCTACTTCCTAGTTCATGCAACCACATGCTCTCCCATGTACAATGAATCCTTAGAAGAAAACTACACATTGTTTACTCAACAAGGTTGGCTGCACGCAGGACAAATCATTATGGGGTCTTCCCAAAAGAGAAAAGAGAATTTGGAGGAAAGAGTTCCTGTAAGGGAGAGATTGAATCACTACTTCCTTGTTTTTTGGACAGATTCAAGCTTTGGAAAAGTTATTCAGTTTAATTTTTCTCTTCTTAAGTAATAGAATGATAGAGTTGGAAGGGCCTTGGAGGTCTTCTAGTCCAACCCCCTGCCTAGGCAGGAAACCCTACACCACTTCTGACAAATGGTTATCCAAACTCTTCTTAAAAACTCCCAGTGTTGGAGCTGGAGGCAAGTTGTTCCACTGGGTAATTGTTCTCACTGGTCAGAAAATTTCTCCTTAGTTCTAGGTTGCTTCTCTCCTTGATTAGCACCCAGTTACTATCTTAACTATACCCTGGGCCCATTGGGGTGGCTTCTACCATTGACTTATTTTTTAAGTTCAGCTGAAGAAGTTTTGCATTGTTTGCAAATGCTAAGCTATACAATTTTCATCTCCCCAAAAAGATTTTAATTCTTCTACTATTTTCAGTTCTTTAATCAGGGACACTGCTATTTTTTTTGTAAAATAAACTCCTTTTAATGTATTCTGTTGGTTCTATTTTATTCTATTTTCATTATTGTGGATATTATTCATTATTGTGGATATTATTGTGGGGGGAAAATAGCATCCAAATATAAAGTAGCACCAAATGCATAACAAACAGGCATTCAGGATGGTTTAGTCAAGGAAAATAAGTCATACTGGAGCAAATAACAGCCATAACCTCCATTAAACAATGAGAGTCTTTTCTAAACCTTCCTCTCGCTAAACATTATTCTCATATGCATTTTTTTCTATATTCTTCATTTTTCCTCTCTTCTCATAGAGGCCTTGAGCATTTGATAGATGAAAAAAAAAAAGAAATGAATAAAATAGATTTTCCTGCAACCAACATTTTAACCCCTCATAATTCAATTTAATTGACTGAACCTATCTCAAATTGTTTTACGAGTGGACCATCTGACAGTTAAAGTTTACTTCACATTACTTTTTCAATTTAAATGGTTGGCTTCTTACTTTGGGCCCAATTACTCTTTCCTTAGGTTCTTGTTTATTTTCTTTCTAAATTGTCTTTTTTTTTTAAAAAAAAGAAAAGAAAATCTTTATTACACATTTTTCAAACATTTCCATTTCCATTTTTGACAGTGCTTCAGAATTGGTTTCTTTCCTATTTACATAGTAATACTTTCATTTTCATTTTCGATTCCTGATATATTTCTCTAATATTCTTACATTTATATTTATTTATTTTTATAATTACCGATATATGCATTTCCTGCTACTCTTAAGTAATTTTTATATACGTTCTTTACCTTTCTCCTCTAGTCACTCTAACCAGAGGTGGTCTTCAGCCGATTCTCACGGGTTCTGGAGAACTGGTAGTGGAAGTTTTGATTAGTTTGGAGAACTGGCAAATATCACCTCTGACTGGCCCCGCCCCCATCTATTCCCTGTCTCTCGAGTTCCAGCTGATTGGCTGGGTCTTCTTTGGTTGCCTTGCCCAGGAGAAAGGAGCTGGAAAGCAGGTTAGTGGGGTGGGAAAGGAATGGGATTTTGCAGTAACCTTCTCCCTGGAGTGGGGAGGGAATGGAGATTTTACAGTATCCTTCCCCTGCCACACCCATCAAATCACACCCACAGAACCATGCCACGCCCACAGAAGAATAGGTAGTAAAAAAATTTGAATCCCACCACTGACTCATACCATATGTCCCAAATTTTATAATATTCTTTTTTCCTCCTTGTCTTTTAACTCCATCATTAATTTGTCCATCTCTGCTCATTCAAACACTTTTTTTTTTTAAATCACCATGTCTTCTTTAGGGGTATTGGTCTGTTTCCAATATTGTGCGAAAACATTTCTGGCCACTGTCATTATATGAAGTATGATATACTGATTTTTTTATTTTATTTTCTAGATTTTCATTTGGATCGTTTCCTGTCTTTTTCATGCGCTCTTCTCTCTCTTTTTCCCCTGTGGCTTCGTTCGTTTGTCATGTATGAATGAATGGACATGGAAGCTTTTGAAACTGAATTCCAGCAAAGGTGAGAAGGCCAGAAAAAGACACAGAAGGCACAAATGAGAAGGAGGGGAAAATTTACAGCTGAGAATTATGGCGAGGCCCAAATTGCTTGGCAAGACAATGCCTAGCTCTGAACTCAGATGCAATTTATGGAGGCCAACCCAGAAGCTAAGTTGCGGGACAGAAAGAACAGCAGAAAATTGTAAAGAGAAATGTTTTCTCCTACCCCTCCAGTCAGACCTGGCGAAAAGAGTGGTTAAATTAACAGGGACAGCATGGTTCTTAAAAGGAAGGATCCACAGTGAAAACCGCAGGTTGAGTGCAGCCTGTTGAAAAACAGAAACTAGGTCCCCAGAAAGGGATTGCCTATATTAGTGCAAATAAGAAGTGGTAAGGAAGGAAGGGAGGAAGAGGAAGGAGGGAGGGAGAGAGGAAGGGAGAGAGGGAGGGAGGGAGGGAGGAGAAGGAGAAGGAGGAGGAGGAGGAGGAAGAAGGAGAAGATCATTATCATTATCATTATTATTATTCCTGGCTCAACAATGGATTTGTTTGATTTGACTTTTCCACTAGTTGAAATACTTATTTTCAAATAATCAGAATTTCGGATAATTCTTTTCTAAGAATTTCTAGCAAAAGCCCATTAAATTATGCCTGACATTAAAGGCGTTTTTTTTTTTAAATGTAATTGCAACCCTTTAAATCTATTGATCTTGTAATTTGAAGGAGGCTTGTTATGGAACCGAGGAAGATTAGCCTTTAATTATGTGGCTCTGAATTAGATGAGATATGTTGATTTTGAAAGCCCTTGCTTACAGTGATTATCTAACCCAGTTTGTAAATGATACCTAACTTAGCTAAATTGGAAGTGAGTAGGCATATTTACAGTTTGATATACCTCTCTTGATTTCAGCTCCAATTCAAAGTTCAGAGGAACAAAGAGAATAGCTTTTAGAAAGGGCTATTCAGAATGATTGACTGGTCTGATTGATTGATTGAATGAATGAATGAATGACTGCACACATGCCTGGGAATATCTGAATATGAGCAGTCTAGTCTAGTGAAAAGAAGGACTAGGGGTGACATGGTAGCAATATTCCAGTGTTTGAGGAGCTGCCACAAAGAAGAGGGGGTAAATTTGTTTTTCAAAGCACCAGAAGGCAAGAAGCAATGGATGGAAGCAATCTGGAATTAAGGAGAAACTTTCTGATAGTGAGAAGAATTAACCAATGGAACAGAAGTTGCCCTCAGAAGTTGTGGGAGCTTCATCACTGGAGGCTTTCAAGAAGAGACTGGACTGCCCTCTGTCAGAAATGGTGTAGGGTCTCCCACTTGGGCAGGGGGTTGGACTAGATGACCTAAAAGGTCCCTTCCAACTCTGTTATTCTGTAACCTGTAACATAAATAGGTACTGTATTGATACTGCGCATGTAAATGCAAAAGAGGCAGAATTTGTTTGTTTGTTTTTGCTAGGGACTCATATAGCTGACTTTTATGAAGATTTGCAAGATTCCGGAAACACCCTTATTATTTTTAAAACAGATATAATAATCTCGTCTAGAGCAAAGGAACATTATAGTTGTTGTTTCTGGGCCATCGAGGGCAACACTGTCAACAAGATCTATTTAAGTGCGTCTTTGGGGTCTGAAACTTTTAACTTGCTTATTGCTGACAAATGTTTTGCTGGTGATGTGAGAACTCAATTCTAGGGACCTACTGTAGATGAGATTCAAAGACGACCATGGGATTACAGCTACGGTATAACAAGCGATCCTGTTGAAGTACTTAAGAATGGACATTTTATGGCTCAGAGAAAGAGGAACTCTGTTTACAGATCTTTTTTAATTTTTAATTTTATTTTTTAAATGTAAACATTCCATCTTTCATTAAACAGTGTGTCATCTGAGTACAAAACCTCTGTGCAATAACAATCAAAATTTACAACAGTGTACATTACATTAATATTGATTTTCTGATCTTACAATCGTGATATTGTATATAATACACCTCTCTTAACATACCTTCTAATAAGAATATAGTGATGGTATTAAACATAGTGAGCCTAATAATCATATCCATAACAGTCATCATATTGTTTATATCTCTATCTTAACATATTTTCTATATTTCACCAATCTCCTTCCAACTTCCATTTTTCTCCTCTAACCATCGATAAAATAATTCCTATGTCATGTAATATTCGGTTTGTTCTTTCTCTTTAATTGCTAAAGTCAATCTATTAATTTCTGCACATTCCAATATTTTCCTAATCACATTCTCATCAGTAGGAATCTCTTCACTTTTTCAATTTTGTGCAGATACAATTCTAGCTTCTGTTTACAGGTCTGAGTTGGCCTGACTGAAGTCTCTTTTATTTCTTCCGTGGCTTATAATGCATTACGGATGCTACAGACTGAAGCTCCTTCTTTATCTTTGTCTTTTTTAAAATTCATTTAGAATATAAAGTACAGAAATACAAAAGAAAATATTAGGAAAAGAAAGGAGGGAAAAGGGGAAAGCATGGGGCAGAGGAGAAAAAGAAATAAAGAAAGAAAAGGCTTGATGTCCGAGTCCCTTTGGTCCAGTAAAAAAAGTTAATAGCATCAAACAATTTTTTTACATAATAATATAAACTAGCTATTTCTAGAAAAAGAGACCTGTCTAATCTGTAAAACCCAAAATAGAAGTTTCATTTTTCTGCTACCTCAAGCATGAAGTCCAGAAGTGGTTTCCAAATAGAAAAAAAGTCATTGTATTCCTCCTCCTCCTCCTCCTCCTCCTCCTCCTCCTCCTCCTCCTCCTCCTCCTCCTCCTCCTCCTCCTCCTCCTCCTCCTCTTCTTCTTCCTCCTCCTCCTCCTCCTCCTCCTCCACTTCTTCTTCTTCCTCCTCCTCCTTCTCTTTCTGTTTTTTTTTTTTTCCTGGGCAGAGCATAAGCTAGTAAGGTCACCGTCCTTATGAATCAAAATATGAGCCCCATCAATGCTGGGTGCACTGTTGGTTATTAATGCATTTTGCTTTGTGGTTTTGGAGGACTGGGTTGGGCTATCAAGTTCCTTGAGAGAAGACAGATTTTCTGGAGGGAATGGAAGGTCAAAACAAAACAATACCTTGGCAAGTAACGGGACAGGTAAGAACTTCTCAGACCAGGGTTGAGAGTGTGAGGTCTTTGGTGCTCTGTGAGCTTGGTGGTTTTCTTGCAGACATTTCATTACCCTACTGGGTAACATGGGCTTTTTAAAATTGGCTTTTAACGATTGTACACCTAGAATTGTCTCCAGGCAAGATGGGAAGCATGTAAGATAAATGAATGAATGAACCAACCAACCAACAAGCACATACATATATCATGGTAGCACTGATGCTGTTACCTAGTCTGGGTGATGAAAACCACCTGCAAAGAAAACCACCGAGCTCAGAGAGCACCAAGGACCCTGCAGTTCAAACAATGGATGGAAACCAATGAAGGAGAGAAGCAACCTGGAATTTAGAGGAAACTTCCTAACAGCGAGTTAGGAACAATTAATCAGTTGAACAGCTTCCCTCCAGAAGTTGTGGCTGCTCCATCACTGGAGGTTTTTAAGAAGAGTTTGGACAACCCTTTGTCTGAAATGGTCCTGGGTCTCCTGCTTGAGCAGGGGGTTGGACTAGAAGACCTCCAAGGTCCCTTCCAGCTCTATTCTGATCGAGTGAGTGAATGGCACTCTTTCTCTGTTTTGTATCAAGCCACACGAAGCCAGCAGACTCACTGACGGATATGGTGATTTTTGTCTTCTATTGTTAGCGGTTTTATTTTTATTTTGTTCATGGCCCTGTGGTGGTGAACTGATGGATTGACACTCACATCCCAGAGAAGCTCAGCTGGGGCTGACATTACAGTTTCTTTCCGTACCCTAGGAGTAATTTCTCTCTTATCCTCACAGCATTTTGAAAAATCACCCCCAAGCTTTATGGCACATTGCTTCATCCTGGGACTTCTGGATATTGTGTGTGTTTTCCCCCTATCTTGATTATTGTGCCGTCTTTCCATGTCACTTTTCCAAATATTATTTGCCATTTGTGTTTGCAAAATTTATTAAAGCGATGAGGAATCTAGAGACAGTTGCATTCTGCATAAGGCAGGCTATTCCATCTGCATTTAAAACCGAGTTGTACATTTCCGAAATACGTACGTAGAAAGCGTCTTTAGATGACCTTTTTCCTTCGCCTACCTAATAATGGCAGGGGAAGGGAAATAATATCTGATTGGGGAGGTATTGAAGTGGACACAGGTGCTCGTCTGAGTGAGCCATTTTAAAGTCCAGCACATCAGCTTCTGTGAGCAGCTTACCCAAATGGGCTTAGAAGATTGTGGTAACACATTTTAATGTTTCAAACCACGTGGGACGTTTTACCTTAAGTTCTTCTGATTTTTCTCAACAAATGTTCAAGCAAATGAATGTAAGCCAAGGCGTGTGTGTGTGTGTGTGTGTGTGTGCGTGTGTGTGTGCATGTGTGCATGCTAAGAATAATGAACACCGCTTAGAACAGACCAGAACAGAATAGCAAGTAGAATAGAATAGCATATAGAATAGAATAGAGTAGAATAGAATAGAACAGAACGGAATAGAATATAGGAATAGAGTAGAATAGAATAGAATATAGGAATAGAATAGAATAGAATAGAATAGAATAGAATAGAATAGAATAGCATATAGAATAGAATAGCATAGGAATAGAATAGAATATAGGAATAGAATAGAATAGAATAGAATAGAATAGGATAGGATAGGATAGGATAGCATATAGAATAGAATATAAGAGTAGAATAGAATAGAGTAGAATAGAATAGAATAGAATAGAATAGAATAGAATAGAATAGAATAGAATAGAACAGGGGTCTCCAACCTTTCGGACCTCAGGGACAACCAAACTCATAATTTTAAATCCCACAGACCAGAGACCCTGGGAAAATCCCAAAAAAAGTCTGCAGGAAAACTCCCAAACCCATTTTCCTACTGACCAATCATTCTTTATTTGGGATCGCAGGATACCGTCTCCAGCTCCGTTCTCTGGGGAGAGAGAAGGAGAGAGACTTTTGGCTTCATGAAAGGAAAGCAGCCTTGTGTTCCCGCGCAGCCTAGATTAATTGCTTTGGGGGTGACATTTCTCTGCAGACCACCAAAATTTTCTCACGAACCACCAGTGGAATAGAATATAGGAATAGAATAGAATATAGGAATAGAATAGCATAGCATATAGCATATAGCATAACATAGCAGAGCAAAGCATAGTATAACATATAGAATATAGTAGAATAGAACAGAATAGAATAGCACATAATATAGAATAGAATAGAATAGCAGAATAGAATAGAACAGAACAGAATAGAATGAGCTGGAAGGGACTTTGGAGGTCTTCTAGTCCAGCCCCCTGCTCAAGCTGGAGAATCTAGAATAGAATAATAGAATGCAGAATAGAATAGCATGTAGAATAGAATAGCATGTAGAATAGAATAGCATATAGTATAGTATAGTATAGTATAGTATAGTATAGTATAGTATAGTATAGTATAGGAATAGAATAGGAATAGAGTAGGAATAGAGTAGGAATAGAGTAGGAATAGAATAGAATAGAATGAGCTGGAAGGGACCTGAAAGGTCTTCTAGTACAGCCTCCTGCCCAAGCAGGGGACCTATACCATTTCAGATAAGTGATTGTCTAGTCTCTTCTTAAAAACCATTTGCATTCTTTTAGAGAGTTGTTGAGGCCCCTTGGAGTTTTGTCTGTGTAGTCAGGGTCAGATAGCAAAGTCCACATTTTGGACAGAGAGGGCCTCTGGTTTGAAAGAAGGGGTCAAAGAGGCCACCTGTGTCCAAACTGAACAGTCCTCCCTCAACAGAGAGGGAGGGATACAACATTATCTTTCTCCAGTCAACAACACAGTCCTTTCAGCAGTTCCAAGAAGGCGCCACGCCCATTTGCACCACTCAGGTGACCCTGAGGACACAGACAAGTGGCCTCAATGTCTCTCTAAAAATGCTGCAAATGACCAGCCGTCTGCAAGGAGTATAAATCCTTCCCTTCCCCACCATTCAGTCAGAGCTGAAGAAGCTTCTTGGATGAGAAGTGAATCATCTTCAAAGGAAAAAAAAACAAAACCAGAAAGTCCAGTTGCCTCTTGAAAAAACAACAACACACCTTTGGGACCAGTGACACAGAGATGATAAAGGCAAAACTGTATAAAATGAATGAATGAATTCTTTACTGATATGATGAAACCATGGAGGGAGCCAGGGAGGGATGTTCAGGATAATGAAAAGAAGGCTTAGGGCAGGGGTGTCCAACCTTGGCAACTTTAAGACTTGTGGACTTCAACTCCCAGAATTCCTCAGCCAGCTTTGCTGGCTGAGGAATTCTGGGAGTTGAAGTCCACAAGTCTTAAAGTTGCCAAGGTTGGACACCGCTGGCTTAGGGGGACATGATGGCATCTTCCAATACTTGAAGGGCTGTCACAGGAAAGAAGGGGTCAACTTATTCTCCAAAGCACAAGAAGCAGCGGATGGTGGAAGCGCCTCAGAGGGAGATCCAATCTAGGAAGAAGGAGGAATTTCCTGATAGCCAGAATGATTTATCAATGGCTTAGTTTGCCTCCTGGAGTTGTGGATGCTCCATCATTGAAAGTTTCCCAGAAAAACAAACAAACATTGGACACTCATTTGTCGAGGTTGATGGAAAGACTTTCTGTCTTTGGCCTGGGTTGGACGAGAACACCTTCAAGAGCCCTGTGAGTCTGTGAATCTGGCTAGGGAAGCTTGGCACATCCTGGCCTGCGCTTGGCCAGCGTCCAACAAGGGAATAGCTTCACCCCCAAGAAGGAATCCCGTCAGTATGATCTCTTCTTGCTCACACCCCATGCAGCAAGTGAAGTTTTAGTCCCACCCTTGCCCATCCTGGTCAGATCCTGGTTTGCCAGTTGCCAGGTGGCCAAACTTTTCCTTGCACAAGAAGGGAAGAATTGAAATCTTTCTATTTTGGAAAGGGAATTCTCCTTTCCCCTAGAAAGCTGCCTCGTTGGCACCCAACTCCTGTCCAGGTTGGGAGGGGGGGGGCAGGAACTAGAACATCAGGGTGATCTAGAACGTCAGAAAGCCTCCCTGCCTCCTTTGGGAAGAAGATCTCTCCCGCGGAGATGAGAAACCCGCGGGTGGGAAGGAGCCTTCCGACAAAATATGCCAGCAAAGTTGCCGGAGCTGACCACCCAGATCCACGCCAAATTGAATAGGGAAACGGGGACCCCCTTCCTTCCGTCCCCCAGGTCCGGGAAGCCCCCTTCCCTGGATTTCCATTCCCGTGCACGTGTGAACCGGCCGCCCGGGCAAGACACGTGCAGGGCCGCCGAGGAGCAGGAGAATTGCTTTCCTCTTCCCCCGAGGATTTCCCCCAGGTTGGGATCCCTCGGCGGCCAACGAGACCCCCAGCAAGGCGAGGGGAGGCTCCCAGCAGCCGGAGCGCGGCTGTTTGGGGAGAGGGTCGCAGTGGGGCGAGGGTGGCCAGCTCCGTCCGGTCCGGTCTCTTTGCAAGAGCCCTAGAGGGAGCCGGTGACGCAGGACCTGCGTGGAGGGGAGGAGGGAGGGGGAAGAAGAGAAAAAGAGGGGAGGGGGAAGAAGAAGAGGAAGAGGAAGAAGAGAAGTGGGAGGAAGAGGAGGAAGAAGAGAAAGAAGGAGAGGGGGAGGGGAGGAAAGGAGAAAAGGAAAAAGGAAAGGAAGAAGAGGAGAGGGGGAAGAGGAGGAGGGGAAGAAGAGGGAAGAAGAGAAGGAGGAAGGAAATGAGGAGAGGGGAAGAGGAGGGAGAAGGAAAGGAAGAGGAGAGGGGGAAGAGGAGGAGGGGAAGAAGAGGAAGAAGAAGAGGGAAGAAGAGAAGGAGGAAGGAAAAAGGAGAGGGGGAAGAGGAGGGGGAGGAGGGGCAAGAAGAAGAGGAGGAGGAGGAGGAGGAGGAGGCTGGCCGCCAACTTCAGGAGTTTCCCTTGTATGGCGAAGCGGGTCCCCGCAGGAGGCGGAGGCGGGGGCGGCGGGGGCAGCCGGGCTCCCGGGTGGGCTGAGTCGCCTCGCCTCGCCTCGCTCGGATCCGCCGCGCTCTTCCAATCCGCGGGAAGCCCAGACGGAGCCCTCCTCCTCCTTCCTCGCTCCACCCTCCCTCCTCCTCCTCCTCCTCCTCCCTCCTGCCTCCCAAGCGGGGAATAAAGCCGGCAAAGGCTCGGCGCGGCCCCGCTGCCCCCGAAAGCCGCCGGCACCGCTTCGCCCGAGCCGGCTCGGATGGCGACAGCGGCAGAGGCGGCCAAGGAGCAGCGCCGGCAGAAGAGCCGCCGCTGATGTGACCGGCAGCCTCCGCCTGCCCTCCGCAGCCTCGCGGCTTCTCTCTCCCCCTCGCAGCCGCCTGCGCTGCCGAGAAGCTCCGCGGAGGAGGGAGAGCGAGCCGGGCAGGCTATCCCCTTGCCCGGCTGGGCTCCGTCGCTCGCCTCTCCGCCTGCCAACTTTCTCCTGCTTCCTCCCTCCCTCCCTCCCTCCCTCCTCGCGGGCTCCATCACTTGGGTTCTTCTTCTTCTTCTTTTTGTGGTCCTCCTCCTCCCCTCCTCCCCTTGTCCTTTCTGTCTTTTTTTGGGAGGGGGGGACGGGGGTGTTCGGTGGGGAGGGGGCCCTCGATCTTCGCCCGGGAAGATGGCTGCGAGCTGGTGGTTCTTCTTCAGCCTGACCCTTTGCCAGTCTTTGGTGATGAACCTCTCCGCCGAAGGGCCCTTCCCGTCGCCTACCACGTAAGTGCCGCCGGCGCCCGGCTGGGGCTTGGGAGGAAAGGGCTGAGCTGGGGAGACGGTGGGGCTAGAAGGAAGAAGGTAGGTAGGTAGGATGGAGAGAGAATGAGAGGAAGGAAGGAAGAGATGAGCAGAAGGAAAGAAGGAGAGAGAGATGAAGGAAGGAAGGAAGGAAGGAAGGAAGGAAGGAAGGAAGGAAGGAAGGAAGGAAGGAAGGGAGGAAGAGATGAGAAGAAGGAAAGAAGGAGAGAGAGATGAGGAAGGAAGGAAGGAAGGAAGGAAGGAAGGAAGGAAGGAAGGAAGGAAGGAGAGAATGAGAGGAAGGAAGGAAGAGATGAGCAGAAGGAAAGAAGGAGAGCGAGATGAGGAAGGAAGGAAGGAAGGAAGGAAGGAAGGAAGGAAGGAAGAGATGAGAAGGAAAGGAGAGAGAGATGAAGGAATGAAGGAGAGAGAGAATGCGAGGAAGGATGGGAAGGAAGGAAGAGAGAGGAAGAAAGGAAGGAAGGAGAAAATGAGAGGAAGGAAGGGATGAGGAGAAGGAAAGGAAAGAGAGGAAGGAAGGAAGGAAAGAATGCAAGGAAGGATGAGAAGGGAGATGAAGAAAGGAAGGAAGGAGAGAATGAGAGGAAGGAAGGGATAAGGAGAAGGAAAGAAGGAGAGATGAAAGGAAGGAAGGAGAGAATGAGAGGAAGGAAGAGATGACAAGGAGAGAGGATGAGGGGAAGGAAGGAAGAGGGAGATGAGGAAGGAAGGAAGGAAAGGAAGGAAGGGAGATGAGGAAGGAAGGGAAGGAAGGAAGGAAGAGTTGAGGAAGGAAAGGGAAATATGAGGAAGGAAGGACGCTTGGAGAGGGCCACGAGGAGTGGGGGATAAGGCTGGAAAAACCACGGGCGGGGAAAAGACAGCAAATCCGAGGTAGAGCCAATATTTGGTCGGGGAAGGACTCTCATCCGTGCTTTTGGGGGACCAGCAGCGAGCAGAAACTCTCGCAGGGGGCCGAGAAGGAAAGGGGGTACTTGTAGTGACCAACTCCGGAGCATCCTTAAATAGCCCCTCTCGGCTTCCCGGCCGTTTACAGCTGCGCGCAAAGGAGAAAGTTTCGAGTTACAGTCCCGGCCCTCTGTGACTTCGAGGGCTATTTTTGAGACCCAACATTTTTGCAAAGAGAGAGAGAGAGAGAGAGAGAGAGAGAGAGAGAGAGAGAGGGGGGGCGGACGACGTCAAAGCGTTTCCTCTCTTGCCGCTGCTGAAAGACGCTGTCCCGAAGTCCCCAAACTCTTTAACTTTTCCCAAACTCTCTTTGCAACCTGGAGAATTTGCCCAGCTGTTTTTCTTGACAGGTTCTTTTTGTGTGGGGGTGGGTGGGGGTGGTTTGCTTTGAGCCCTCTCTGCTTTTCGGTGCCTCTATACGCATGTGCAAAATTAGAGCTGTTTCTCTCCCCCCTCCTTTAAAAAAAAAAAGCTATATAAGGGAACTTAAATGTTGCTTCTACAACAGCAACAGTTCCTTGTTTCGTTTCGGCAGGGCTGCAAACACGGCCCTCTTTGAGGTGTGAATTTCAGCACCTCCTTTTGGAAAACAACACACCTGTCTTTGATGAAAACAGATGCAAAATTCACGGTTAAGAAAAGACAGCAGGAAAAAAAAAGATTTAAAATCTGGCCAGGGACAGAGAGAAGAGACTTGAAAGGATCCAATGGAATCGCTTTGTTTTGTTAGTGTAGAAAAATTTCAGTTTCTTTTTAAAATAAAAATAAAAAGATGGACAATTGTTATTAAGCATCGTTCTTAGTTATTATCCCTTTAACTCATCTTCTGTGGGCTTTATAAACACTGATCGGCTGGCTTAGCAAAATCCAAATTGTTTTAAAGGTTTCAGCTCAGGTTTATCAGTTCATTACCTAACTAGATCCATTTTTTCTCTGTTACTTTCTGAGATCTCCAGTGGGTTACTTAGAGATCTAGAGAGAGAGAGAAAAGTTAAAACCGAATTGCATTATTACAAATCTGCAACTGCAGATTTTTTTTTACTGTGATTCCATTTCCTTGAGTTCTGCCACAGTGTGAAGGAAAGCAATGTTTCCTTCCACGTTTTCACAAATTTTAAAACCCAACTTTTTATTTGACGAATCGAGATGATTGTTGCTTAATTTGGAAGCACCCTGTCAGTCACTAAAATAAATCTGGCACTGACCACAAATACATGCATCTTGCAAAGAATAAATAAATATAAAGACTAAACTAGGCTGAAGAATAGAAATTATCGGGCTACACTTTCTGAGGCTAGAAGTATCACCATGGAAGCAAGAATAAAAGATTAATTTAGAATTTAGATTTAGCAAGGAAGAAGGTGTGTGCTAAATAAATAGGGTTTCTGTACAGCATCTTTAAACCTTGATTTCTGTCCGTAACTGATCAGCCAGGTATTCTTCTATAAGGCAGCTCTGAATTAAAATTGCTTTGTTTGACAAGACAAACACATGAGAATTCAGTTTGGAAATAAGCCATCGGAATAGCCGAAGGATATGGGTATAGGTAGAGATATATAAAATAAGACAGAATAATAGGGTTGCTATTAGGTCTGCTTGCTTAGATGACAATAAGCAGATTTAATTTTAAAACCTTTTCTTTACAAAATGAAAATGTAGACAGTCAAATTCAGGAGGCCTACCCGATAAATAATTAAATGCTGGCCTTGTTATGTGAAAAATTAGCAGCTAATATGTTTGTCTGTTTGAAATTGGATATATGACTGTGATATGGTCAGTTTCAAATAATGTGTACTGAAATATGAATACTTAGCCACAGATATACACAAGCCCACAAACAAATGGATTTGTTGTTGTTTTTTAACGGAAAAGGCATTTAAAAGGCATCCAGTGTCTGCAATAATAATACAGTGTATAATATTTAGGAACAAAGATCTTCCCTGAATAACCAGTTTGAAACAATTGATAATATACTGAGTGCTAGAATGCCTTGGTTTTATGCTAATCACTGCCTTATGTCTTACTTAGTCATTTAGAAAAGACTATATACTATATGATTTCACTGGTGCCTTCAGACACATTTTTAAGCCCAGAAATATTTTGTCAATTGCCACTTAAATTAAATTATTTGCCGGAATGTATTTGTTTTGGTAGGGTCATGTGCCAACCGTTGCAATTTGTCATTTTTTAAAATATGAACTGGTGGCAATATTTGTTAGCAGCATGTCATTTTAATGTTTGTGGTATATTTGCATATTGTATAACCAACTTCATATAGTGTGAACTTGTGTGATTGTTCAAGTGACAGGCAGGCTAAACTTTGAAATACTATGCTGTATTAAGAATTGTATTGAAACGTTCCATCCTTAAATGCATGGGAAAAGAAAACACTCGCGATTTATACAATATTTAAAAGGAGTTGAAAGTGGAAAGATTGTACTATAGTCATTTGAGAAGGATATTTTGCTCTCTTTATGCTGTATGTTTTTAAAACACAAGCTTCTTATTTCAGATTTTTTTTTTTTTTTAAAGGAATGCTTTGTCTGGGGAAAAAATGTTTACATCTTTGTGTTCCCCGAATTCAGGACGTAAAACCCTTGCATTTCATTGTTAACTTGTAAACGCATGTTCTTTGTCATATCTAATGCCCAGATTCAGTGTAATTTTTCATAGCTTACATTCTCTATAAAAAAGAATGGATTTGGAGACGAGCACGTTAGCTTTCCTGAAAATAAATACAATTTAAAACGCCCATTTTTCAAAAATAAAAATAAAATGCACCAGTTTTGTGCCTTCACCCATTAGCAAATAAACAGTGGACAGAATCGCACCCCTGAAGTCATTTTTATAATTTTTACAAGATTTTTTTTACTTTATTTCATTTCTTATTTTACAAAAATTTGCTTTCTTTGGAACATGAGGTATACAAAGGCTCTCATTTCTAGCGTTTTTTAATGGCTAATAGGGGATAATATCTGATCCAGTTTGATGCTTGGGCTGCTCTCTTCCAATAAAATGCAAGCGATTGGTATAAATATGTTCAGTATGGTATTTAAAAAGCCTGTTCCTTAATGGCAGAGTAGATATTACCGAGTTAAGGTCCTCCTTGGCGTAGGGAAGATTGAGTAGCTAATTTTACATCCTAAGTATAACTTTTGGATCCTGTTGCAATGCAGTGCTAAATAGCAATATCTTTGCAGCCAAGGCATTTCAGGGATTTAAAAATTTTTTTCCCCCTCTGGGCCATTCATTGTGCACTTAATAATATATTACTTGGGTTGTCTAGAGGGCACAAGTCTTATCGGGGACCATTATTTTACGTAAATCAAAGAAAAGCAGAGGATTCAAATAAAGGTATTTGTTTTCAGCCAGATGCTTAATAAGAGTTTCCTATACCAATTTCCTCTTATTCTTTAACCTGAGCCAAATGCTGCTTGTTAGCTGTCATGGCAAGAAGGATAAACTGCTTTTGAAATTATTTTGGAGGGAGGTCATCATTGTGAATATTATCATTTATTCTGTTGCTTTGCACTCTTTACACTGAGAGCTTCTGCATGGAGACAAATTCCGTGTGTGTCTAAACCAGGCTTGGCTGAATAAAATATTTTATTCTATTGAACTTATAGTCTCACCCTCTGAATAAAACCTCCTGTTAGTGAGAATATGTGCTCTGGAAAAAATATTTAGATCTGCTGATAGATTGAGTGGGGCCAAATATGTTGAAGGAGCACTTGGTTTATTTTTAGGGACAAAGGCAGACATTTGGAAGGTCTTGCATTTTCCTTTTAACTTCTTGGCTCTGTGTTCTTTTCTTTTTTTAAAAAAAAAAATCTGTTAATACTATAGCTGCTGAATGTTGGAAGGCAGTTGCTTTCTTGTCACTGAGATCATTTTTCTCTTTGAGAGGCTCAAACCCTGAAAACAAAACCCTGTTTTGTTTTTGTATTTCTGCGTGAAATCTTTAGATGTCAAAGCAAGGGAGCTAATTAATCTTCCTATTTTTTTTTTTAAAGTATTCTGCTGTGGGTAAAACTATTCCTGTATGTGCTGCATTTTCCCTTGGTCAAACAAAGGGAAAACCTTCTCTACTTGTCTGACGGAAGGCTTGCTTATCGTAATTAAAAAATTATTATTTATTCGTAATTTATTTTTAAAAAGTTGATCTAAAACCATCTTTGAGCAAAGAAAGGCAGTATGAATTGGAAACAAAAGCCGGCCTGAATAATTCTTTTAGCCAGGGATATTAGGCAACTTGGAGACCTTAATTATTACATTTTATATAACTGTGCCAATTGAGGGAACCCTGGGGGTGAGGTAGAAAAAGGATTAAGCCAGGCGCTCTCTTCATTTTCAAATAATCATCTTGAAAAGTTGCTTGATGAAAGGGAAGCGTTTCGTTCCTGAGGTTTTATCCCTTTCTCTTCCCACCCAAATTGAAATCCGTGAAATTATATAAGCGTTAAGAAAAAAATTAAGTTTTAATTCTGAAGTTTTTTTTTTTTTTTAGAAGTCTCATCAGATAAAAGGACTGCAGCCACAAGTTCCAAGAAATAAGGATCTCTCTCATATTTCTGGGAATAAGCCCTTTTGATTTATTAGACATTTCTCTGGTGTAAACACGCATAAACTTTGCGGGATCCTTTTATCCAATATACCTGATATTTGCTTGTCAAGGCTTTAATTTCTCTGCTTTATGGACGTTATGTATTTTTTCCCTTATTGAATGCAGTTTAAATGTGTTTTCCTGTGTCTTCCCTTTCTCTTTAAAACCTTAAGGGCTCCCCCCTTCTATTTTGTGTGATACACAGCTCAATGTCTTAAGTTCAAGGCAAAAATTCCGGCTGGATTTAGGATTTTTTAACAGCTGTTCTTCCAATTCAGCTTTACATTGGATGGTTGAGGGTTGCATGTATTAAGACTAGTTAGGAAGGAATCTAATTAAGATATAGGGAAAAAAACACCCACCCATTAGAGGTTGGTGGCTAATTTGGAACGATAAGAAAAAATAGTTTCCTCTTCTGAAAATGGTTCAGCAGAGATAGGGAAGGTCTGTTTTTCCCCCCCCACAACACTAATCTAAAGGTCTGGAAAATACTTAGATTGCAAAAGGTTTCTGGAATCCTTCTTGTAACACTACTGGAGAAGAATTAACTCCAGAAGAGAAGGAAGACTGTCCATTCATACCTAGACACCTTTGCAAGTTAGGTGGGCACTAGATCCAGGACTTGTCACATTCCTAACTCTCTTATCTCAGAAGGATGAAAGAGAAATAACCCAAGCTTATGGAAAATCAAGAGGAAGACATCCAGAGATCCAGGATTAACATGATTCATGTAGTCCCCCAACCTACCACAGTTTAGCGACCATTAAAAGTTACAATGGCACTGAAAAAAGAGACTTAGGACCATGCTCAAAATTCAGACGGTGAAGATAAGATTGGCCTTTGACACTTTTTCAAAAGGCTCCAGAGGTGTGGCTTTTTTTTGCCAAGGGGCCACGCAAGGATCAGTCATAAGTTACATTTAGCTGTAACTTGGAATAGTTGCTAATGAATGGATGTAAGTCAAGAGCTAATGTTAGAGAGAGAGAGAGAGAGAGACAGACAGAGAGAGACAGAGAGAGAGAGAGAGAGAGAGAAACAGAGACAGAGACAGAGACAGAGAGAGACACACAGACAGAGAGAGACAGAGACAGAGAAAGACAGAGACAGACAGACAAAGAGACAGAGAGAGACAGACAGAGAGACACAGAGAAACAGAGAGACAGACAGACAGACAGATACACACAGAGAGAGACAGAGAGAGACAGAGACAGAGCAAGAGAGAGAGAGACAGAGAAAGACAGAGAGAGAGAGAGAGAGAGACAGACAGACAGACAAAGAGACAGACAGAAAGAGAGAGAGACAGACAGAGAGACACAGAGAAACAGAGAGACAGAGAGACAGACAGACAGACAGAGAGAGAGACAGAGAGAGACAGAGACAGCGAGAGAGAAAGAGACAGAGACAGAGAAAGACAGAGAGAGAGACAGACAAAGAGACACACACACACACAGAGAAACAGACAGACACAGAGAAACAGAGAGACAGACAGAGAGACAGACAGACAGAGTGAAAGAGAGAGACAGAGAGAGAGACACAGAGACACACAGAGACAGACAGAGAGACAGACAGACAGTGAGAGAGAGAGACAGTGAGAGAGACACAGAGAGAGAGAGACAGAGAGAGACACACAGAGACACACAGAGACAGACAGAGAGACAGACAGACAGAGTGAGAGAGAAAGACACACAGAGAGAGACACACACACAGAGAGAGACACACAGAGACAGACAGACAGACTGACTGACTATCCCACATTTCTGGAATTCTAATAGTATATTCTTCAAACAAAAGACCAAAGTTTTGGTTCCGGGAAGTTTTGTTGTTCCGTTTTTTACAAAATTTTGTTTCTGAGCAATAGTCCTTAGGGTAAACTAGTCCTAATGTAAGAAGAGCTGGATTTTTTTTTTTTTTTTGCATTCTCCTTGCGTAATTTTCATGATTTATTTACCGAGATTCTAATGAGTTTATGAAAGAGATTGACATTATATGGCATCAACAAACCAGCAAGCTTTTGCAGTTAATTATAGTAATCCCGTTGCATTGAAGCTGCACAACAAAATGGATGGAGCGAGGGCTTTCAAAAGATGGTTAAAGATGAATTCTCTTTCCCTAAATGCCTTTTCTCTGCTTCTGCCTCAAAATAAATAAATAAATAAATAAAAAAATTCCAACGATTCCAAACGATAACATCAATCCTTATGTCAAACAGACAGGATCAGTTTTGAAGCTGAATATTGGCTGTAGGAAAACTTAACTAAAAATTTGGCTTGTACATTCTTTTCTGCTGAGAAAAAACGTGAATTATTAGGGTTTCAAGGGCAGTAATAGGACCACTGTGGTTCATTGGTGGGAAGAAGTTGTGGTTCTCTGTCCTCAAGATTAGTCATCCACTTAATCCACTTAGGGCAACTGTGGAAAGGGACACCGGGGGCAAAGTGATGTCCCACTTGTGATATTGTTGTTGGAGAGCAACCATCCCAATAGGGTAGGAGGGATCAAGCAGGGAATTAGCCTGGATTCGTTACATCAAACCACAAGAGGACTAATTTTGACAAACACCCCCTTTGAATGCCTTGGAGCAGGGGTCCCTAATCTTTGGTCCACGGCCCATTATCAGACCGTGATCTACTTGCAACTGGGCCACGTGATCCACGGGATGGCACGTGCGCAGCCCAACTCCAAGCGGTGAGCACCAGCGTTCGCAGTCCCACTTGTGTGAGTGGTGGGCACGCATGCCTGCCTCTCACACAAAACCAACCCCTCTCCCCACTCCACCCTGGGCCACCAAATTCAGAAAAGTTGGGAAATATTTGCCTCAGAGCCTTATCTGGTTGTTTCCAGGCGAAACCTTCCAGTCTGGGGAAATTCGTGTACCCGTGTTTCCCCCAAAATAAGACTCTGACTTATATTTTTTTGCCACCCAAAAAGGCACCAGGTCTTATTTTTTTTTTGGGGGGGGGGGGGAATGTTGTCCACTGACTCGTCTCACTTGTACCTCTTATTGCTGTCAGAGTTTCAGCATTCCAGCAACCCTCCATTCCAATCAATAACTCCGAGACGGACATCTCTCCTTTATTTGGATAGTAACTGGCACATCTGTGGAATCCCGAAAGTGAAAGTTTTGGGCTTCCTTGCAAAAGTCAAAACTACAAATCCATCCTCCCTTAACCCTCATCACATCACATGGCCCAATCACCATCCGTCCTAAAGTAAGATTCCCATTTCATTATGCGCCACACTCAGTGACCTTGAACCAACCAAATAATTTTATTTTGTCTAACTAGATATACTCAAATGAATTCCTCCCTCCCACTTTCTCAGGCTCAATTGTGGCAGCGTGGGAGCATCAAATCTCAATATGGCTTCCAAAGCTGACGCAGAGGGCTTCAGGAACTTCTTCGGCTTTGGATAGTTGCAGCCAGGCCTCTCCCACCTCAACCCATTTCTTCTGTAGCCGATAACAGCTCCGGATCGATCTGGAAAGTCTTGCTGGCTGCACAAGAAATGGGTCAAAGTGTGCAAGGCCTGGCTGCAACTTTGAGAAGGTAAGTAGTAGGGCAGCTCCACCCCACCACCCCCACTCTACCTAAATTTTTACCCGTGCACCCTGGAGTGGCCGGGGTCTTAATTAGGGCTTATTTGGGGGGGGTAGGGCTTATACTGGGTGCACATGTAAAAATCAAGCGAGGACTTACTTTCAGGGTAGGTCGTATTTTCAGGGAAACACAATACCTCTACAGAGAACAATAAAGTAGCTACTTTGAACTCTACTCCTGGGGATCAGATTGTTCAAGCCTGAGAATTGTGTAGATATTGCTAATTATATGCAAGTCATGTTATGTGGTAGAATGTACTCTAACCCAACAGATCCGAGCGTTCATTTGTTGTCCTCGCCTGAGCACATGGTCCTCATCCTGGCCTTTGCTGAGTTTCACAGATCTCTATTTATGTACAGAAAGTCTGATTCACCAGCCATATCTGTACAGCCGAAGTCTTTTTTATTAATAGGATAAGAGAGATGGAGTCGTTCTGCTTTTCTGCTGGAGATCAAGAGGATTAGGCAGGTTAATCCCAGCCCTTCCGGTTATAAGCTAATTATAAAAATTAAGCCTTAAATGCATTAGAGTGACTTGGGAGGTTGCAAGCAGTAATAGCACCAGTGGTGGGATTCAATTTTTTTTATTACCAGTTCTGTGGCCCTGGCTTGGGTGGGCGTGGTGTGGCTTGGTGGGCATGGCTTGGTGGGCATGGCAGGGGAAGGATACTGCAAAACCCCCATTCCCTCCCCACCCCACTAACCTGCTTTCCAGCTCCGTTCTCCTGTGCAGGGCAACCAAAGGAGACCCAGCTGATTATCTGGGACTCGGGAGGCAGAGAATCGATGGGGCAGAGAATAGATGGGGGCGGGGCCAGTCAGAGGTGGTATTGGCCAGTTCTCTGAACTACTCAAAATGTCCGCTACCAGTTCTCCAGAACCGGTCAGAACCTGTTGAATACCCACCTCTGAATAGCAACAAATTGAGTTACATCGTAGGAGAAACCGGCAATGTGGATAGGAGAAGCAAGTGATGTCATCCATGTCATTGTGTCATCTCACCTCATTGATAACATGTGTACTCTTGACACACGGTGGCTTCCACTCCGATATCTGTGTCAAGGTTGGGTGTGAAAGCCAGAAAAATGAACGAGCTGGGCTTTCGTTTAGTCATATCTGTTCTTCACAACTTTCCAATGAAGCTGTTGCCTTGGGCTTCAGACGAGGGTATTGTCTTGGAATGAGGAGAGAAAACTCTCACCCGGAGCAATTACCAAAGGCCTTGAAGGACCGGAGAGAAAAGGAAAAGAATGGAACAGTTGGCTGAGCTCAGATAAATGGGTGTCAGATTAACTCTTTCTTCAGCTTTGCACTTGACTCATGCCTCTCTGCCTCTCTCTCTCTCGCTGTGAAAGAATATCAGCGGGTTCAGGCATTAAAGTTATTGGATGATTACGGACGTTTATCGGGCCACTTGTTGTAATCAGCGCTTTTAACAAGTGATGAGTGAATGGCTGCTTCTCTAATATATGTATGAAAAGACCATGCTCACATTCTCCAAGAGATAGGAGATTCTGCACACAGGTCTCCGAAGGAGTGAAACTCATCCCTCCTCCCCCCTTTAGTATTTTCATTCTGGCTGTAGGAATTTGCAGGAATTGGGTTGGCCAGTCTAGAGAAGAAGGACTAGGGAGGACATGATAGCAGTATTGTAGCGTTTGAGGGGCTGCCATAGAGAGGAGGGGGTCAACTTCATTTCCAAGGTACCAGAAAGCAAGAGAAGAAGCAATGGATGGGAACTAACCAAGGAGAGAAACAACCTGGAATTAAGGAGAAGCTTCCTAACAGTGAGAACAATTAACCAGTGGAACTCCTTGCCTCCAGAAGTTGTAAATGGAGGTTTTTAAGAAGAGACTGGACAGCCACTTGTCTGGAATGGGATAGGGTCTCCTGCTTGAGCAGGGGTTGGATTAGAAGACCTCCAAGCTCCCTTCCAGCTCTATTCTGATTGACTGATTTGGATTGAGCTGTAAGAACAATTTTCTCTCCCTGGTGGATTTTTTTTATTTTATTTTACTGAAGGTTGAGACCATCTCAATCTGAGAAAGTTCTCATCAGATGGATGGGAAGAACAAGTTAGTGCAATGGTTAAGATGGGCTCATTTTTTGCCCTGTGTTTTGACTTCTGGTGTTTTTCCATCTTATCAGTGCTTCTGTGTCTTTACCATCTGGTCATTGGGATAATTTATAGCAGTAGGTTTACGACTCTACATCAATAGAGAGTTGTTCCCACTGAAATCAGGGGAGGATCAAAAAAGCAAGCGACGCCACCTAATTTTTGGTACAACTGGAGGTGTATTTGTACATAGGCTTAATATAGAAAGATGAGATCAGGATATTACCTTCGTTTGTCTTCCCTATACACAACCTTGGCTGATCTTGCAAAAATTAAGTAGGATTGTACCCTTTTGATATTTAAATGAGAGACATCAGAAAATCTGAGGACTATTGTGTTTCATGGAGACATGGAACAAATATTTCAGAAGAAGGCAACGTCGATTGTCTATGTAGATTATCAGTCATCCAGGTCATGGGTTTTCAAGAGGCAACTGGAGTTTCTGCTTTGAAGATGTTTCGCTTCTCTTCCAAGGAGCTTCAGGAGAGCTGAAGAAGCTTCTTGGTGGAGAAACGAAATGTCTTCAAAGAAGAACAAGAAAATCCAGTTGTCTCTTGAAAAAAAAGCTCCTTTGGGACAAGATGATGATAAGGGACTGGTTGCCAAGAAAACTACACATCCTACCAAGGAAACATGCCACTTAGACATAAGGAGCTAAGCTTGAATTGAAGAAGAATTCCGTTCATTTGAAGTCTGTACATTTTATAATATAAAATGTATTCAATTCAAGACTTCGGTTCACTTGAAGGCTTCATGTTTTGTGAAAAAGGGGAGTTCCAGAGGGAAGGATGAACGTTAGAGCAGTGAAAAACAGATGGCTTGCTTTTTTAGCATGGAGGATGAAACACTAAACAATCAATCAATCAGAATGGTTGAAATCAGAGACTTTCCCACATTCCAGCTAAACTATAGCACAAACACACCAAGTGGTGGGCTTCAAAAATGTTAGAAATGGGTTCTCTGCCCAGTTGCTGGGTGGGTGTGGCCATGGTGGGCGGGGCCTAGTTGGCCTCCTGCACCGGGGGGAGGGCTTTTGTCCTCTCCGGGTTCTGGAGGCTCTCTGGAAGCCGGAAACGGACTCATTTCTGGCCTTCCCGAACTTCTGGGAGCCCATTTTTCCCCCTCCCTGAGCCTCCATGCACGCCCTGCACTTACCTGCATCCAAAACAGGCTGCGTGGGGACTCCTGGGAGGGGAGGGGCAGGGTAGGCGGGGCCAGCCAGGAGTGGGATTTGGGAGGTTCTCTGAACTGCACAGAATCTTAGCTTAGGGGCTCTCCCGAACCCCTGCGAACCCCCCCAGCAGCCCAGCCCTGAAATATACCCTTTCATCTGCTGGGCCCTCCACAATCGGTTGTTGTTGTTGATGTAATCTACTCACTAGTATCCAACTCTCAGTGATTCTGTGGGCCAGGTCTTTCCACATCTTCTGATCTTGCACGACTTCTTTGAGTTGTTCTATGTTTTGGCTCAGTTTTGATGGTATCCAGCCACCGTGTTCTTTGCCAGCCTGGTTTCCTTTTACCGCTCACTCTTCCAGACAGGATTGTATTCCCCATTGGCTTCTCCTGCATGACCCAGCCGAAGTGAGTGAGACGTACCAAAGGTGCTTTTCCAGGAGGCAACTGGAATTCCTTGTTTTTTTCTCTTTGAAGACGTTTCGCTTCTCATCCAAGAAGCTTCTTCAGCTCTGACTGGGTGGCAGGGAATAGAATCCAGTCAGAGCTGAAGAAGCTTCTTGGATGAGAAGCGAAATGTCTTCAAAGGGGAAAAAACAAGAAAGTCCAGTTGCCTCCTAAAAAAAAGCACCTTTGAGACAGCCATGATCTGTGTGACTGAGAATTTCCGTAGACTGAGATGTAGTTTTGTGATTTTTGCCTTCCAGGGACAGTTCTGGTTTTGTGTGGTCCAGGTCTTACTTGTTGGTCACCTTTGTTATCCAAGGAATATGCAGGAAACTTATCCAGCACCACAGCTAACATGACTCAATTTTCTTTCCTAAGATCCAACTTTCGTAACTACAGGTAGCTACGAGGACAGAAGGAAGTTAATCCATCCTTTGTCCCAAAGGTGCTTTTTTTCAAGAGGCAACTGATTCTCTGTTTTTTTCTTTGAAGACATTTTGCTTCTCATCCAAGAAGCTTCTTCAGCTCTGACTGAATGATGGGGAATGGAAGGATTTATATTCCTTGCAGACAGCTGGTCATTTGCATCCTTTTAGAGAGTCATTGAGGTCACTTGGAGGTTTGTCATTTGCACTACTCAGGTGGCCCTGAGGACACAGACAAACCTCAAAGTTGCCTCAATGACTTTCTAAAAGAATGCAAATGACTAGCTATCTGCAAGGAGTATAAACCCTTCCATTTCCCTCCACCCAGTCAGAGCTAAAGAAGCTTCTTGGATGAGAAGCGAAACTTCTTCAAAAAAACAAACCAACCAGAAAGTCCAGTTGCCTCTTGAAAAAAAAAAATACCGTTGGGTCAACCATGACTGAGAATTTCCACAAACATAAGTCATCCTTAGCTGTGAAATGTTAAACTTCTCTACTTATTTCAATACTATTTGAGGGCAGTCCTGGTGGGGTGTATAAATTCTGTTTGTCTTCATCGCCCATGCCTTTGGACCGCTGTCAAAAGTGACTGGCAGGAACAGGGAGTAGAGACAATAGAAGATTGTTCATGGTGGCATCCAATTTCATGCTGGTGGAGCTTTCTGCAAACTCAAGGATGGCCTTGTATGAGGTTCTTAATCTCATGGTAAATGAGACAGATCTCTGGAGGGAGAAACGATTGTACAAAACAAATTGTGTTACACTTATTGTGTCAGATGGCACCCTGGGGAATGGCGATGTATCACGAAGGTAACTATGCGTTGCATTGGATGTGGCCGTTTGTCTTCTCTTTAAATAATGAGGTCTTTCTATTATCTTTGGGTTTCTGTGTGTTCCTGGTAAGTGTCACGCCCTTGGTAGAGTTGGACTCTGAGGGAGAGGAGGAACAGCCGACAGGGAGTGGAGGTGTGGCTCCGGAGGTTATGGAGGAGGCTGGGGAAGGGCAAAGACCAGCTGGGCAGTCAGAGGAAGAACCAGGCCCATCACCTCTGCATCTTAGGAGATGCAGGGAGGAACGGAGAATGCAACAACTTGGCTTATGAGAGAGGAAGTGGCCATGATCCCCCTCATTGGTTGCAGCTGGGGAGACTAGTATATAAGAGACAATTACAACACAGCATTGCCAGAAGCAAAGCATGTTTTATTTTGGGCTGAAGTTATCTTGGTTGGCGTCCTTCCAACAGACTGTGCCTTGTTATCTCCTTGCCCGTTGGTAATTACTTATCCTGGTCCGTTGTGGAAATTTCATTACTGTAGTTTGTTTGTTTTTTAATTTCACCTCTATCTGCTCATTAAGTTCGGATTGTATTGCTTTCTTTTGAAGACTATTTTTGAATACCTTTTATCTCCAACTGAGAATTATTGAACAGTGGGGTCAAGTTGGAGGCATTAAAAGACAATTATTTATGTTTTGGATTTTGTTACATTTGTGTTACACTCTGGGTCATCACAGTAAGTGTCCATGGGGGAAAAATTAGGCTTAAATAATAATAATAAAAAAGCATTGTTATATGATCTTTGGCCCCAAATCTTAACATTTCCCCGAGCAGAGACCTCATCCATGCTTCAAAAATGCCCGGAAAGCTCAATCCGGTAAGAGAAATTGAGACGAAGGAGAAACACCTGGAACGGGTGTCATTTCTAGACCGTTGCCAAACAATCCCACAGAGTTTGTGTCTGTGTAGACTGGAGGGCCCAAGTTTGATTTGCAGCTTGTTTTCTTCTTCTTCCCCTCTCCCCCTTCTCCATAAATTAACCCAGTTAATTGGGTTTGTAAGAAACATCGAATTAGCTAGTCTACCGCATTTTAGACCTGCAAATTTCCCTCTCTCTGCCAACTGTCTGCATCGCTGTTGGAGTGAGACCATTGAGGTTGGGAAGGGAGGGGAGGGGAGAGGAGAGGAGAGGAGGGCTCAGAACAGAATTAGCTTGCACTCCCTATGAAAACAGAAGTGAGCAAGGTCTGACCACCCCTATCCCAATGGTTTGAGCCTTATCCGGTCCTTCCCAGGCAACAGGCTCTGTGTGTTAACCCTGAAAAATAAGCTCACGTAGTCCTGGACTTACAACAGTTCATTTAGTGACCGTTTGAAATCACCACAGCCTTGAAAAAAAGGTGGAAGGGTGGATCAGTTATAGGGCTCCTATCAGGAGCATGTGGTTTCAAAATGGTGGGTGCATCTGGGTGCTTGTCGCTCTGCCTTTTTGACATGTATACAAGGCGTGCCATGCCCTTGAAAAGACGG
Source organism: Notechis scutatus (assembly GCF_049901735.1). Taxonomy (NCBI): domain Eukaryota; kingdom Metazoa; phylum Chordata; class Lepidosauria; order Squamata; family Elapidae; genus Notechis; species Notechis scutatus. Next base: position 31,068,990 of record NC_142014.1, on the reverse strand, counting down.
CGGCTTGGATTGTCTGGCCAGTTGAAAGGCAATGATGATGCATCAATTTTTTCCCCTCATTGCTCCATAACTCTTGTTGCAAAATCCTGCTTTTCGAATAACAGAATAACAGAGTTGGAAGGGACCTTGGAGGTCTTCAAGTCCAACCCACTGCTCAATCAGGAGACCTTAACCCATTCCAGACAAGTGGTTGTCCAGTCTCTTCTTAAAAGCCTCCAATGATGGAAGTACCCACAAACTGCTGAAGGCAACCCTTTCCACTGATTAATTGTCCTCCCTATTAGGAAATTTCTTCTAAGTTCTGTCCTTGATCAGTTTCCATCCATCACTTCTTGTCTTGGGTGACATGAACAAAATAATGTAGAATAGAATAGAAAAAGGAATAGAATAGAATAACAGAGTTGGAAGGGACCTTGGAGGTCTTCCAGTCCAACCCCCTTCTTAGGCAGGAAACCCTACACCACTTCAGACAAATAGTTATCCAATCTCTTCTTTAAAACTTCCAGTGTTGGAGCATTCACAACTTCTGGAGGCAAGTTGTTCCACTGATTAATTGTTCTCACTGGTCAGAAAATTCCTCCTTAGTTCTAAGTTGCTTCTCTCCTTGATTACTTTCCATCTATTGCTTCTTGTCCTGCCCTCTGGTGCTTTGGAGAATAGCTTGACTCCCTCTTCTTTGTGGCAGCCCCTCAAATATTAGAAGACTGCTATCATGTCTCCCCTAGTCCTTCTTTTCTCTAAACTGGCCATACCCAATTCCAGCAACTGTTCTTCATATGTTTTAGCCTCTAGTCCTCTAATCCTCTTTGTTGCTCTTCTCTGCACTCTTTCTAGAATCTCAACGTCTTTTTTACATTGTGGCAACCAAAACTGGATGCAGTATTCCAAGTGTGGCCTTACCAAGGCCTTATAAAGTGGTATCAACACTTCATGTGATCTTGATTCTATCCCTCTGTTTATGCAGCCTAGGACTCCGTTGGCTTTTTTTGGCAGCTGCTGCACACGGCTGGCTCATATTTCAATGGTTGTCCACTAGGACACCGAGATCCCTCTCACAGTTACTACTATTCAGCAAGGTACCACATATACTGTACCTGTGCATTTGATTTTTTTTTTTTTGCCTAAATGTAGAACCTTCCTTTTTTTCACCATTTTGTTAGATAGCGCCCAATGTTCACGTCTTAAGTCATCTTTAGGGTTTCCCTACAAACACTCAGGATTCAGTGTTTGGTGACAGCTGCCCAGCTGACCACCTCGGCTCAAACCTTGTGGTTCAAAGCAGTTTGGAAGTGTCCCTGAGAATGCCAACCCATCTGTTGGTCAACTGTGTGAACCTTTGCTGAGAGCTGTAGGCTGAGCAGACTCTTTCACTGGGGCTACCCCATTGGCACCAAGAAAGGGGCCAGCTGCTCCTGCGTATCTTAGGGGGTTTAAGCTGTTCCCTTGTGTGTTCGTTTTCCCCACAGCTGCTGGGCTCTTTGCTTTGAAAGGGGACATGCTCTACCTTAAGTCAAAGCTATGCTAGGACTGTTGAGCGTTTGCCCACATATTTTGGGGGAAAGGCTGTGGATTCCTCTGGAGCTGGAACCCTGGTTTTAGGATGCCTAAGTAGCCCTGGGGTGCAGCTGTTGGGTGTAGAAGATGCTCCTGCTTAGAATGGGGGCTGAATTTGCTTTGAAAACAAAACAAAAAGTTAGAACAACCATCATGGAAGAGGTCACACCCTGGCCGAGAAGGACAGTTTCAGAGAAGGACTAGAATGGTGAAGAAAAGGGATTGGAGATCTTTTCTTAAGCTCTGGAATGCTGAAGAGTTCATTGGCTTCTGCCCAAGCACCTGTCTCTAAACTCTTGTCTGCTTTTGGGATACAAGTGGGAGAAATCAAAATGGAAGTGGAGCAGGCCCCAAACGCAGCAGTTGTTATGAAATACCGTGAGTTGGCCAAGGTTGGCTGAAGGACACAACCAGTTGGGGCATAATATCTGTTGCTTGTTGAATGAAGTCTGTTCTGGGTGTTTTGAGGGCAGCTGTGAGTTTCAAACAATCCTTCCAGGGTTGGCTGTTATCTCCATGAGTGTTGTGGTTCGCTGACAGCCTGTGCAGACGGCAGCGGAATCGGACAGTGGGGAAGAACGGGGACCAGTCTGGGAGTCTGGGGTGGACTCAGACGAGGGTCCTATGTCCAATGCAGAGATGGGGCCAGGACCATCTGGGAGTGGGGTGCTGCCTCCCGAGTCTGGCAGCAGTGAGGCAGAAGAACAAGGGGAGCCTGTTCCCTGTGCGCATGTGCGCAGAGCTGCTAGAAGGCGAGAGCGGTTGAAACAAAAGGGGCGACTTGGGAGTAAGGCTTGGAGGTGATGGCTCCTCCCATAAGGTATAAAGGAAGTGCAAAGGTAGGGAAACCTTTGCAGGAAGCAAAGTCATTTGCTCTGTTCGGATTAAACCTTGAAGCTCTGTGTGGACTTTGTACTTCGGTTGGTTTTTTACAGTTAATTTGGCACTTTAGTTTTTGGCAGCAATTCAATGGAGAGAAAGGTGGGTGCTTATCTCGAGGGACTGTTTGGGACTCATTACGGGTGGGAATGAACATAATTCCCAGCGTTAAAATAAAACAAGAGTTGTTTGGACTAAGCATGTGCTTAATTACGGTCTCACGAAGCCTTGGTCAGAACAGTGAGTTTGTTCGGACAGCAAACCCACAAACAACGCAGCTTGAGAATTTACCTCTTGCTGGTTGAGATGGTCTTCAGACATGGTGATCTTTTTAAGGAGGACAACACACCAGCTCAAGGCATGGAAAAAAAATCCCACAAGTATGTGAAAATCCAGGACTTCTGCAAGGAGGGGAATTGGAAAGGCAAACATGGTGGTAGCCACCCTGGGATCGAAGTCCACTCCGGGGTGGGCTTCAAAATGTTTAGCAATGGGTTTTCTGCCCGGTTGCTGGTGGGCATGGCCATGGTGGGTGTGGCCTAGTCAGCTTCCTGCACCACAGCAGGGGGGGTGTTTTTATCCTCCCCGGTCCCCAGAAGCTTTATTCGAGCCTCCAGGAGGGCGAAAATGGCTTCCCTGGGCTCCGGAGGCTCTCTGGAAGCAGGAAACAGGCCCACTTCTGGTCTTCCCAAACTTCCGGAAGCCCTGGTGTTTTTTTTGTTTTTTGTTTGCTCTACCTGAGTCTCTGTGTACGCCCTGTACTTACCTGCATCCAAAATGGGCCACATGGGGACTCCTGGGAGGGGAGGGGTGGGCGAGGCCAGCCAGGAGTGGGATTTGGGGGGGTTCTCTGAATTGCACAGAATCTTAGCTTAGGGGCTCTCCTGAACCCCTGCGAACCCGCAGCAGCACCCCACTCCTTTCATACATGGGTGAGGTGCCACAGAACACATGGATGGGGCAAATACATCGACAAAACTCACTTAAGGGCTGCCTCCCTTTGCAAGAGAAATGTTGGATTTACATTGTGATTGTTAAGTCAAGGACTGCTTGGATAAAGAGACATTTATTGAAAACGAGAGAAGATCCACAAGCATTTTACTTCTTTGTTGAATTCTCTCCAACGTCTTGCTCAACAATCACATTTTTTAAAAAAAGGTGAAATAGCACTGTGGACTTTATCGTTAAAGTTTTGGTCAGCTGAGAGTTTGGCTAGGCGGAAAAATTGGGGAAAAAATTAGCTGTTTCTCTGTTCTCCCCCAGAACTTTACACTTTTATGTTCTCTCCCACAAAGTTTTCCGTAACGTGCTGCGGCATTTCGCCATCTTTATTTTAACCGTTCTCTTATCATTTGTGCAGTGTGTGATCTGGATAAATGATAAAATTAATTTCAGGGAAAGAATGAGGTCTGAATAGCAGGAGGGACCAAGAGAACGATCTTCCTTCGCTGCAGCTTAAGAGCATATTGATGGATGCATCCTGTAATGAGCATTAACAAGGTCCTTTTTCCATTAGTGCTTCAAAGTCAACATTAAATTTCCAGACAAGGCGCCACTGTGTGTGTGTGTGTGTGTGTGTGCTCAGACATCCAGGGTTCATTCTGTATTCTGTATTCATTTTCCGAGCTGCAGCTTTGCATCCAGCTTTAAATACTGGGCAGCCACTGGTCTGAAATGATATAGTCGGAAGGGACCTTGGAGGTCTTCTAGTCCAGCCCTCTGCTTAAGCAGGAGATCCTATGTTATCTCAGTCAAAAGGCTGTCCATCTTGACTTAAAAACCTCCAGCAACTTCTGGAGGCAAGTTTGTTCCACTGATTAATTGTTCTCTCTGTTAGGAAATTCCTCCTTAGTCCTAAGTTGCTTCTCTCCTTGATTAGTTTCCATCCATTCTTTCTTGTCTTACCTTCAGGTGCTTTGGAGAGTAGCTTGACTCCTTCTTTGGGGCAGCCCCTCAAATATTGGAAGACTGCTATCATGTCACCCCCAATCCATTTTTTCATTCAACTAGACATAGCCAATCCCTGAAAGTAACTGTTTATAATCAAAGAGCTGTTTATTATAAAAAAATGTTCCCACCCCCAAAGTTATATACAGAATGTCCCAAATATACTTTTGGAAAATATAGCTAAGAATGAATAAAATGAACCTTGGATTTAATCAACTAAGATGATTAAAGGCCTGGAGACAAAACATATGAAGAAATGGTTGCAGGATTTGGGTAGTCTGGAAAAAATAAGGATCAGGGCTGACATGGTAGCAGTCTTCCAGCGTTCCCAAAGAAGAGGGGGTCAACTTATTTTGCAAAGCACCAGAAGGCAAGACAAGAAACAATGGATGGAAACTAACCAAGAAGAGAAGCAACCTGGAACTAAGGAGAAACTTCCTAACAGTGAGGACAATTAACCAGTGGAACAGCTTGCCACAAGAAGTTATTGGTGCTCCATCACTGGAGGTTTTTAAGAAGGGACTGAACAATGAAATGGTATAGGGTCTACTTTTTGAGCAGGGGGTTGAACTGGATGACATCCAAGGTCCCTTCCAACTTTGTTATTCTGTCATTCTGCTGTGCTGTTTTCCTTCCTTCCTTCCTTCCTTCCTTCCTTCCTTCCTTCCTTCCTTCCTTCCTTCCTTCCTTCCTTCCTTCCTTCCTTCCTTCCTTCCTTCCTTCCTTCTTCTGACTCAGTTGATTCAGGGATTACAACAATTCTCTGTGAGATTGTTGAATTGCAGTTCACAAGTCCTGTCCAATTCACCCTCGCGTGCGCCGTCCACCTAGCAAACCCAGCAAATGAAACCGCAGAGATTCAGGAGCTAAATTTAGAAGGGATTGCATGCCTATAGCCATCACATCTTGCTAATACCTGAGATTCTTTCAATTCCTCGCCTTACACAACCCTGGTAACTATTTATCCAGCCTCTACTGTAAATAGAAATGACAGCTTGACCTCAATTAATGGCTATCTGCAAATTGGAGCTAAATCAAAATGAAAATGTCTGAACCAAAGCAGGCAAGGGTTAAGGTTCAAGAAATTTCTGGAAAGGAAGTTCTTCTTCTTCTTCTTCTTCTTCTTCTTCTTCTTCTTCTTCTTCTTCTTCTTCTTCTTCTTCTTCTTCTTCTTCTTCTTCTTCTTCTTCTTCTTCTTCTTCTTCTTCTTCTTCTTCTTCTTCTTCTTCTCCTTCTCCTTCTCCTTCTCCTTCTCCTTCTCCTTCTCCTTCTCCTTCTCCTTCTCCTTCTCCTTTTTTTGAAGCTGGGACTTTAAATACCAAATAGTGAAATGTATTGCTAAAAAGTAAAATCCATTTCGATCCCACAAAATGATGGAGAGTTATATACATTTGACGCCCAGAATACACTGAATGGACCCTGTAAGCCTTCCAGTTCACCTGGAGACCCTACACCATTCTAGACAAAGGGCTTTAACAGATAGATACAGATTAATAGAGTTGGAAGGGACCTTGGAGGTCAGCTAGTCCAACCTCCCCAGCCCAAGTGGACCCTACACCATTTTTGACAGATGGCAGCCCAGTGTCTTCATGAAAGTTTCCAGTGATGAAGTTCCCACAACTTCCAAAGGCAACTTCTATTCCATTGGTTGATTGTTCTCACTGTCAGGAAATCTCTCCTTATTTCCAGGTTGTATCTCCCCTTGATCAATTTCCATCCATTATTCCTTGTCCGGCCTTCAGGTCTTTAGAAAATAGCTTGACCCCCTCCTCCTCTCTGGGGCAGCCCCTCAAATATTGGAAGACCGCTCTCCTGTCTCCCCTGGTTTTTCTCTTCACTAGACTAGCCAGGCCCAGTTCCTGCAACCATTCATCAACCTCCAGTGATGGAGCAGCCACAACGTCTGGTGGCAAGCTGTTCCACTGGTTAATTGCCCTCACTGTTAAGAAAATTCTCTTTAATTCCACATTGGTTCTCTCCTTGATTATTTCCCATCCATTGCTTCTTGTCTTGCATTCTGGTGCTTTGGAGAATAGGCGAAAACAATTAATCAGTGGAATGGCTTCCCTCCAGAAGTTGTGGCTGCTCCATCACTGGAGGTTTTTAAAGAAGAGACTGGACAACCATTTGTTTGGAATGGTATAGGGTTTCCTGCTTGAGCAGGGGGTTGGACTAGAAGACCTTCAAGGCCCCTTCCAAATCTGTTATCAAATCCTCCCTACCTCTAGTTTAAATTCACCCTCTCAAAAGATACCTTCAGACTGTCTCTTTGGCTGAAAGAAACCAATCCATTTATTCCTTTGGTAACTAATTTCTTTTTTCTTTTTATTATGTTTTTTATTTTAGATTTACAACAAATCTTATTAAGTGTTGTACCTGATGATTCTTGACTCTTGATGAATGTATCTTTTCTTTTATGTACCTTGAGAGCATTTGCATCAAGACAAATTCCTTGTTTGTCCAATCACACTTGGCCAATAAAGAATTCTATTCTATTCTATTCTATTCTATTCTATTCTATTCTATTCTATTCTATTCTATTCTATTTATTCTATTCTATTCTATTTCTATTCTAAATCTTTCATTCAAACCGTGTGTCGACTGGGTACATATATCTTGTCCTAACAATTATAATTAACATACTTTTCTTGCCAAAATAACAATAATCACATTTTCTTTATAAGCCTGGTAACTAATTTCTGATGGATAATATTTCTTATTGGATTTTTAATCCATCCTAATAACATTTATAGTCTATGATCTGATCTGATTTTCCCTCTTGGCAATTCTGTCATGTATCAAGTTCACCTCTCTTGTTTTCCCCACCGAGTGACCTTGAAGCAAAATAATTTAAGCTGTTGGCATAATTGAGACTTAAAGTAGCTGGAAGAAAACACATTTTTGGTGCAAGGAAAGAAGGGATGGACGGGAACAGTGCTTTTGTCTTAAGGCCACAGCTTTGAGTTCTTAAACCCTCTTGCAGCTATTTAGTTTCTGTAGTAAGAAAAGAGCAGCTATGCTGCAGACGCTGCTTGTTCCTTTTAAATGCACAACTTCTCTAAAACAAATTCTGATTTGGCCTTGATTTTCTGATAAGGTCAGGGCATCTAACCGAATGTGTAAGTCATAGAAAAACAGAAGGAGCGGTGGGCAGGCTGATTTACAAGCCAGACAGAAAGTAAACAGTGGGCTGAAAGCCAAAGAAGAATCCGTGACCCAAAAGTGCTTCTTCCGAAAGGCAACTAGACTTTCTCATTTTTAAAAAACTTTGAAAATGTTTTGATCCTCACCCAAGAAGCTTCTTCAGTTCTAATTAACTGGTGGGAAATGGAAGGATTTATATTCTCTGCAGTCTGCAAGAAAACAACCAAGCTCAGAGAACATATGCTCTTAGTGTACATAAAGAAAAATAAAATAAAATACTCCTCCTCCTCCTCCTCCTCCTCCTCCTCCTCCTTCTCCTCCTCCTCCTCCTCCTCCTCCTCCTCCTCCTCCTCCTCCTCCCCCCTTCAAAAAAACCTCTTTCCCTTCCAGCATTGATGATGTTACCTAGTTGGGTAATAAAACGTCTGCAAGAAAACAACCAAGCTCAGAGAGCATCCAGGAGCCCTCATGTCAACCCTGAGATACAAATATTCTCATTTTTACATAATGTATCCAACATAGAATAATTTGAGCCTGGAAATTCATGCCTTGAAGGAGAATTCTGGGTTGATGGACGACGATCCATTAGTTTGTTTTTTGGCTGTTCACATAATTCTGAGGAGTCTTCTCTAACACCAAACTTCACCTTTTCTATTCTGCTTGTTCAAACATCTTTTGCTTTGAGAGAGTCTCAGAAAGACTCCCATGGCTAAACTAATACTTAACAGAAATAATCCCAATCAATATTTATATTAGAAAGGCTTGAGACTTACGTGTGTGTGTGTGTGTGTGTGTGTGTGTGTGTGTGTGTTGTGGAGAAACATGGAATGGGGTAGAAAGGGTTTCCATGAAAAAAATAATTATTTCACTCATTTTTAAGACCTCCATATTATCTTTGTTTCTGTAACAGAGGCCTAAGTTTAGAGCCGTGCCATAGGATACAAGCTGATGCAATGTGCCATAATAGTTTTAATAGTTCCTTAAGTGCTTTCTCTGGATTATCTTTCCCTTAAAAAAAATATGAAAATAAAACATTTCTCTCAGCCATCTCAGGAAAACTTAGTATAAATATTGCTCTTCCGATTTCCTCCACCCACTAGCAATGAATAAATCTTAAATTAAATTTAAGCTCTCTTTTCAGGTCCCCAATTAAAGCATAAATCAGTTCAACCCATTACGGTGACATTTGCCCAATGTCTTATTTCCATATAAATGCTATGTGAGTGAATTAAAATCTTCCCTAGTACATTTTAATGGCTTAAGCAACATGAGGCTGATACCAAATCCATCTTCTTTAATTTGAACCAGAAGATCCTGCTTCTTCTCCATCAAGTGAGCGATTGCAATACAGTTTTAGAACCTGATATTTGGATATTACAGATAGACTTACGACCTTTAATTTCTTTTTCTAAGTGTTAAGGGAGGGTTTCCCCCCATTTTACGACCTTTCTGGCAATGTTTGTTAAGTGAATCACCGCAGGCCTTAAATGAGACACACGGTTGTTGAGTGAATCTGGCTTCCCTGTTGATTTTGATGGTCAGACGGTCTCAAAAGGGGATTGCGCAAGGATGGGATTCTACCGGTTTGGACCAGTTCGGGTGAACCGGTTGTTAAATTGGCATCTGGTTCGCCAAACTGCTATTTCAACTGACCGGCTGGCCCTGCCCACCCCACCCCATCATCATCATCATCATCATCTTCTTCTTCTTCTTCTTCTTCTTCTTCTTCTTCTTCTTCTTCTTCTTCTTCTTCTTCTTCTTCTTCTTCTTCTTCTCCTCCTCCTCCTCCTCCTCCTCCCTCCCCTCCCCCTCCCCCTCTCCCCTCCCCCCTCCCCTTCTCCTCTTCTCTCCTCCTCCTCCTCCCCTCCTCCTTCTCTTCCCACTCCTCTCCTCTCTCTCCTATCCTCCTCCTTCTCCTCTTCCCTCTCCCTCTCCCTCTTCCTGTTTCTTATCCTCATCCTCATCCTTCTATAAATCACTTCTGGTGGTCCTCAAGATTATTCCTCCTTCTCTCCTCCTCCTCCTCCCCATCTTCTCTTCCTCCCCTTCTCCTCTCTTCCTCCTCCTTCTCTTCCCTCTCCCAATAACCACCTCTCTCTTCCTCTTCCTGTTTCTTATCCTCCTCCTCCTCCTCCTTCTATAAATCACTTTATGATTTATAGCCCTCAAGATTATTCCTCCACCTCTTCCTTCTGGCTCAATTGTGGTCATAAGTCAAGGACTACCTATATAGCATCCGCAAAAGTCTGGAAATATCAGTCTTCCACCCTCTGATGGTGAGTTTTAATTTACCATGGTCCTCATTATGGAACTATTCCAAAACCTGTCAAGTTTCCACATGAAAATGTCATCCCAATTGTGGTAGTAAGGACTTCCTGTCATGGTTGAACTAAATTCGATACACGAGAGTGTCACCCCATTCACGCAACAGACATAACAAAAGTTTAACCCACCATTTGAAGGATTGATTGAAGAATATCTCCTGGTTGCGAAGATGGGCAGAGATGGAGTCTGGCCCTTGTTCTCATCCATGATTTACAGCCGTGCCCCTTCACTTGTCCTTCCTCTGTCATCCCTCGTGTTGTTTCCTTGACAAGGGGCTGGTAATTCATTCATCCTTTTCAGACAGCCTTGTTTTCAAGGGTATAAACAGCCGCAGCAGTACAAAAAGAGCATTGTTCCTGGGATGGTTGTTTAGATAGCCCATGAGGGGAAAGGTCAGTGGCGGATTGAGTAGGTCACTGGCTTCTTTAGCCCGAGAAGTTAATCATGTTGTAGTCAACCCATTGCCGCCCCTTCTCAAAAGCTCCTTTCAAAGGGGCATGTGAGTGAATTGTCGTGCTGCCCACTACAAGGGGACTTCCTTTTGATATACTGAAGGGACAAAAGCTCGGTTGTGCATAGCTGCCTTTCGGTCCCCTGCATTGTGTTGACGCAAGCTGGGTTAGAAGTGTATGGAAGAGCTGTGTTGTGAAGGCTTTCCCCACGGTTATCATCTTGAGGAGAAGCAGTTTTACCTGCTTAATGATGGCAATAATGACGCAACTTTAATTTCAGGGACCTCAGCTCATTTGGAAATCCAGCTCTGATTTTGTAAATGGAGGATTTTAATAGAGGGATCCAATTCATTTGTACACAGAATAGAGTGTAAAGTTTTCTGCTTTGCTATGTTATGTTTTTATGTTACATTATGTTCTGTATTATATTATTATATATTATACTATACTATTTTATTATTTTATACTGTACTATACTATTTTATTTTAGTTTATTTTTATTATTTTTATTTTATTTATGTTTTATTTGATTCATGTTTATGTTGTGGAGTTTCAGTTTTCTACTCTGCCTAGAGCCATCTGTACGTTAGTTGGATGGCCATATAAATTTATATTGACAAACAAATAAATTTGCACCCAAAATTCAAAATCTCTTGTATTTTTGTAGGTGTGTTGTGTGTACGTTACTCACAGTGACACTTACAGACTAAATGTGTACATAGCATCTATCTTATTGTTGTAGACCATCTAAACCAAATAATTTATATAGGTTTTTATCTTTTTAAAAAGGTCATTAATTAATACAAAACTTTTTTTTTTTAAAAAAATCATCTATTGCATCCGGTGTATTATAGAGAGGGAATTTAGAATGTGAAATATGTGTGAGGATGTGCTTGGTTCTGCCTTAAAATGAAAGGAAGGATCAAAATTCGTTTTTAATAATGCTGTAGGCACACCGTATCTCTGTTAATCAGGAAATCTCAAAAAGCTTTGCAAATATTTAACTGAGAATGATTTTTTTTCTTTTGAGATTTGTAAAGGGTTTTTCTTTTAAACTGCTGGGAAAATTGTATGGCAGATATTAAAGTTTTCTACCTACTAGCAAGAAATCTAGATTCGGACAAAATACAGACCGATAGATTCATATCTCCGTTGAAATGACAGATGTGGCAATGAGGGAGCCAGTGCAAGCTTGAAACAAAGATTTTCCTAACTTCCCTTTGTGTTGGGAATTTGTTTAAAGGGAAGCGCAGGTTGTTCTCGAACTTACAACAGCTTGTTTAGTGACTGTTCAAAGTTACAATGGCCCTGAAAAATGGGACAAGTATAAAACGTGAAAAGAAGGGCAAAGAACTGAGGCAGAATATCAGCAAATAGCTTTAACCTGCAAAGATGAAGTCAGGAAAGCTAAGGCCCAAAATGAACTAAGGCTTATTTACTTTTAATTAGTTAGTTAGTTTGTCAAGTATGTATAAGAAAACAAGTATAAATATGAACATAACATATAATAGAGCCTTGGCGGCGCAGTGGTTAGAGTGCTGTACTGCAGATTCCTTCTGCTGACTGCCGGCTGTCTGCAATTTGGCAGTTCGAATCTCACCAGGCTCTAGGTTGACTCAGCCTTCTGTCCTTCCGAGGTGGGTAAAATGAGGACCCAGATTGTTGGGGGGCAAGAGGCTGACTCTGCAAACCGCGTACAGAGGGCTGTAAAGCACTATAAAGCAGTATATAAGTCTAAGTGCTATTGCTATTGCTATATAAACATATAAGTATAAACAGGTATAAGTATACACATAATAAATGAGTACGAATAAATGGGGACAGTAGGACAGGGACGGTAGGCATGCTGGTGTGCTTGTGCATGCCCCCTTACAGACCTCTTAGGAATGGGGTGAGGTCCATGGGTAGACAGTTTAATGTTGAAGTTTTGGGGGTTTGAGGATGTAACAACAGAGCCAGGTAGTGAGTTCCAGGAACTGACCACTCTGTTGCTGAAGTCGTATTTTCTGCAATTGAGTTTGGAGCAGTTTAGTTTGAGTTTGTATCAATTGTTTGCCCGTGTGTTATTGCAGTTGAAGCTGAAGTAGTCATTGATAGGTAGGATGTTGTAGCAGACAATTTTTTGTACTAAGTTTAAATCAGATTGTAGGCGGCATAGTTCTAGGTTGTCCAGGTCCAAAATTTCATTCTATTGTGGGCAGAGGAGTCGAGGACTCTTCTCATGAAATACCTCTGGACTCGCTCAATGGTATTAATGTCCGTTATACAGTGTGGATTCCAGGTAGATGAGCTGTATTCGAGAATTGGTCTGGCGAAGGTTTTGTATGCCCTGGTTTGCAGTTCAATGTTACCGGAGAAGAAGCTACACAAAATTAGGTTAACAACTCTTAATGCCTTTTTGGCAATGCTGTTACAGTGAGCTCTGGGGCTTAGATCTTTTGAGATGAGTACTCCTAGGTCCTTGACAGAGTGAGGGTCGTCTACGAGGTCGTATCCTTCCAGTTTGTATTTAATGTTCTGATTTTTGTTGCCAATGTATAAAACAGAGCAATTGTGGGTTGAGATTTGAAGTTGCCAATTGTTCGACCATTTTGACACATAGTCAAAGTCACTTTGTAGCAGTATTGTCAGTGGTGTTAAATAGTTTTACATCATCTGCAAAGAGGACGCAGTTGCTTTTAATATGATTGCAAAGGTAATTTATGTAAATTGGAAAGAGAGTGGGTCCTAGAATGCTGCCTTAGGGGACACCACTGTTAACTGGTGCAGGATTTGAGACAGTACTCCTTGTTTTGACTACTTGTTGCCTGTTTGACAGGAATGCAGCTATCCATTGACTTCTTACAAAAGTCAAAAATAACAAACAAACAAACAGCTTCCTTCTATATGTAAAAAAAAGAAAAGAAAAAAATCAAGGAAACAATTGGTCCATTGATGGGAGAAAATGGCCAGAAGTTGATGAGCAACAGGGAGAAAGCAGACTTGCTTAACTCTTTTTTTTTTTTTTTTTGCATCTGTCTTTACACAAAAGGAAAAAAAATATATAGCCCAAATATCCAACAGCGTTTCTAGATTTTGTTATTCAGGGAACAATAGGTTGAATTCAAAATGTATGAAGTGGGTGACTAAGGGCAAGAGGATTGCGATGCTTTACAAATAAGAAAATATGTGTTTTTTGAGTTATGCAGGGAACAGCAGGTTGAATTCAAAATATAACAAAGTGGGTAAGCGAGGGGAAGAGGATTGCAATGCCTTACAAATAAGAAAATATGGGTTGTCTGAGCTCATGTGTCATGCTTGATACATAGATACAACATGATTTCCCTAATTTAAAAGAGCTGGACCATAAGGGAGACTGAGTGCTGAACAATGGATGTGTTGAAGTGTTGGAGAAGATTCTGGAGAATCCCTTGGATTGAGAGGAGATCTACCCAGCCGGTCCTGAAGGAAACCAACCCTGATTCTTCTTTGGAAGGACAAATGCTGAAGCTGAACCTCAAAGACTTTGGCCACCAAATGAGAAGAGAGGTCTCCTTGGAGAAGACCCTGATGTTGGGAAAGTGAAAGGAGAAGGGGAACAGCAGAGGATGAGATGGTTAGATAGGGTGATGGTGCAATGAACATGAATTTTGGGCAAACTCCAGGAGACATTGGAGGACAGAGGAGGCCTGGTATGCTAAGGTCCATGAGTGAAGAGTCAGAACAGAACAGAACAGAACAGAACAACAGAGTTGGAAGGGACTTTTTAGGTCATCTAGTCCAACCCCCTCCACCCAAGCAGGAGACCCTAAACCATTTCTGACAGGTGGCAGTCCAGTCTCTTCTTGAAAGCTTCCAGGGATGACACTCCCACAACTTCTGAAGGCAAGTCGTCCCACTGATTCATTGTTCCAATTGTCAGGAAGTTTCTCCTTGGTGGCTTCTCTCCTGGATTAGTTTTTAGACCTTGGAGGTCTTCTAAATCCAACCCCCAACTCAAACAGTGGCATTAAAGAGGGATTGCCTACATCGGGGGTGGGGGTGTCAAACTGGATTTTTTTTTGAGGGCTGGATCAGCATTGTAGTTCTCCTCTGCAGGCTGGTGTGTGTGGGGGAAGACGGATGTCTCCTGCAGTACCCTGCCAGCCAAAATGGGGTGCAGGGAGTTTGCACGCAGCCCCCCTGGGCTTAGTTTTCACCCTCCATGGCTTCCTGCAGCACTCTGCCAGCCATTATCAGCCTGTTTTAATCCTGTTTTGGGGGGCATTTTCAGCCCGTTTTTTGGCCTGTTTTGGCCTGTTTTGGCCCCATTTTCAGCCTGTTTTCACCCCTGTTTTTGGGCCATGTTCAGCCTGTTTTCACCCCTGTTTTTGGGCCATGTTCAGCCTGTTTTGGGGCCATTTTTTGGCCCATTTTTAGCCAGCAGAGTGCTGCAGCAGGCCATGGAGGGTGAAAATGAAGCCTCACGCAGCCCTTGGTATTTCCAGGCTGACCCTGCGGGCGAGTTTTAAACATCCTGCGGGCTGGATTTGGTTGCGGGCCTTGAGTTTGACACCCTTGGCCTACATCCTTAGGCAACTTTCAAAAACAAAGTTTTTTAAAAGGCCAGGCTGGTGGACAATTGTCAGGGAATTATGCAAGCAACAAAGATTTTCTCACATGCGCAAAAGAGAAAAGCACTTCAGATAAAGTTCTCCAAAGAAGCAGCTGAATAATTCACAACCCACTTTAACATTTTCTCAGAAAGAAACTGGGATCACCTCATCACAAACACAGAGACATGCCCGCCAGCGCTAAGAAAATATGGGCTTATTATTCCATTTGGCTCTCAAAACACTAAAGCCGGGCTATTAAGGCCTAGTGCCTGAGCATCTCACACAAGCATTTGTGGAGGTCACACGGTATTACAGGAAGCCATTATACACATTTTCAGTCAAAGGGAGTTTGGATGGATCGCTCAGGACAAGTGCCAATTCTATCATTATCAGAAATTGATTTTGTTTGTCCGGCTGGTACAACTTGGCTTTTTCAGACTGGATCTGCTCCATGTATTCAGACTTATTTTTCTACTTATTAAGGTTTCAGAGATGTCTTAAAAAGCCATACATTTTCTCTGTTGTTCAGTCACTAATTCCTGTCTACAGTTATAGGAACTGGGCATGGCTAGTGTCATGCCCCTGTCAGAGTCTGAATCTGAGGAGGAAGACGAGCAGCTGACAGGGAATGGGAGTGTTGCTCTGTTGGCTGTGGAGGAAACTGGGGAAGGACACAGTCCGGCTGGGCACAGCAGGGAAGAGATAGAACAAGGGAGAGGGAGTTCAGAGGAAGACTCAAGCACACCCCCTCTTCATCCTAGGGCACGCAGGGAGGAATGGAGAAGAGAGCAACGTGGGTTGCGTGGCTGATGGGGGAGGAAAGGGCCCTGATTCCCTTCATTAGCCACAGCTGGGAATGAGAGTTTAAAAGAGATGCATGCTGAGTGCGGCATCTGCTGGGAACAAACATGAGTTTATCTTGTGTTGTCTTTGGTTATCTGTGTTCCTGGCATCTTCCCAACCATGTTGAGTTATTGCCATGCCTTCCCACCTGGAATTCTTGCTCCTGCCCTGCCAGACTAATTACCTCATCTTGTCTTGATTGGACTTTTAGTTACAGTTTTTGTTGACCATGTTTTGGACTTGATTTTCTGCAGCCAAAGGCTGTTCCTGGGAGAGTTTTTCTCCAGCCAGAAGGTAACCAGGACATTAGGGGTGAAGTTGGAGCTAATAAAGGGACTCCTACTGATTATCTGACTGTGTTGCCTTTGTGCAGCTTGTCTAGTAAAGAGAAGGACCAGGGGAGACATGATAGCAGCCTCCCAATATTTGAGGGGCTGCCACAGAGAGGAGGGGGTGGTCAAGCTATTTTCTAAAGCACCCGGAGGCCAGACAAGGAATAATGGATGGAAACGGAACAAGGAGAGATTCAACCTGGAAATAAGGAGAAATTTCTGACAGGGAGAACAATCCACCAATGGAACAGCAAGCAACTTGCTCATTTGGTGGCCAATGTTTTTGAAGTTCAGCTTCAGGATTTGCCCAGTTATTCTGTCCCTCTCAACTCTGTTAAGAAAAGCACCTCCATATTTCTTTTCAGGGAACATGAATGAGAAAGTGTGGTAGGCAGAACAGCTAGGAGGTACAGAAATTTCTGCCTATGTGAGAAGTTTTAGAAACATTCTACATTGCCCCCATTCACAAACTCCTGAACAGGGTTACCAATTTCATATTTTCTGCATTCAACGCGGAGAGTGAAAGTGTTCTACTATGGTTTCTTTCACTGTTTTCTATCGAATAAACAATAAAATGAAATCCTTTTAAGATTTATCTCATTGGCACAACTGGGAGGAAAAAAATAACAATTTTAGCACAAGGGTTTCCTGCTTCTTCCCTGTGAATGAGATACTGGACAGCAGACGACTGCATCCATTCCAAAAAATGAGCTGACCCAAAACAGTCATTTCGGCTCTGTTGTTTTTTTTTTAAACTGGAAAGAGTTTGTTCTTTAAGGAATGGCTTCTGAGAAAACCTTGAAAACTGAGACACCTTCATCAAGATGTCATCCAGCCCCGGTTCTTTCACGCTTGGTTGAAAGATGTCCCTTTATCTGTTTAAAGCCATCAAACTTCCATTCCTGACACCATGAACCTTGGTAAGCTAAGATGGATGGGCGTGTGCCAGACGTACGATTGTTTACCTCTGGGTGATGTCTTGATACACTTGTAACTTCTCTTGGGGGAATTCATGGGCAATTAAATCCCCACATTATAGACCTCTTCCAGGATAGGAAGAATGGCTAAATCTTTGTAATGACTACTACAGCTGCTCTTTCGCTCTCACTCACTCTCTCTCCCCCCTCCACCTCTTTGCCCCTCCCTTCCTCCCTCTCTCACTATCTATCTATCTATCTATCTATCTATCTATCTATCTATCTATCTATCTATCTATCTATCTATTTCTTATGATCGACTAGCTATCATCTATATAAGTTTCTCTTCTAATCTCTATCTATCTATCTATCTATCTATCTATCTATCTATCTATCTATCTATCTATCTATCTCTTATGATCTACTAGCTATCTCTCATCTATATCTCTCTCTCTCTCTCTCTCTCTCTCTCTCTCTCTCTATCTATCTATCTATCTATCTATCTATCCATCCATCCATCCATCCATCCATCCATCCATCCATCCACTCTCCTTTTGTTTCTCTCTCTCTCTCTCCCTCTTTCTGTAAATTCAGTCTCACTCTTTCTCTATCTCTCTGTCTATTTCTATCATCAACCTTGGCAATGGCTAAGCAAGATAAGGGAGTTTTGCCTCATTTTATGACCTTTCTTGCCCCAGTTGTTAAGTGAATCATTGCCAGTTTTTAAGTTAGTCACATTGTCGTTAAGTGAATCCAGCTTCCTCCTTGACTTTGCTTGTCAGAAGGTCGCAAAAGGCCCCGGGACCCTGCAACTGTCATAAATACGAGTCACTTGCCAAGCATCTGAATCTTGATCCTGTGACTGTGGGGAGGTTGCAATGGTCATAAGTGTGAAAAATGGTCACAAGTCACTTTTTTCATTGCTGTTGTAACTTTGAACACTGACTCAATGAACTGTTATAAGTCTAGGAGTATCCAGTGATGGGATTCACCCGGTTCGCACCGGTTCACAAGAACCAGTTGTTAAGTTTCTGAGCAGTTTTGGGAACTGGTTGTCGAAAGAAATCATTAGGGCAGAGAACCGGTTGTTAAATTATTTGAATCCCACCACTGGGACTAGCTATATGATGCCCTTCTAATGTTTTTTATTGAGAATTGTTGCTTTAAAAAGCAGAGTGACTGATAAAAGCTATTAGATTTTAAGTCCAGCAACGTAATGCATGTTATAAAACACTAATGTCCTGAATCTATATATCTAAAAGCGAAATACCACTCATGCATCATCACAAAATCTCCAGAACTGTAAAGACTACAAACTTGAAATTTGGCACATATCTTCCTCTTGGCTGCTAGGAGCTCACTAAGAAAGAGTTTTTCCTAATGACTATCAGAACATTAACCTTTCTTATATTATTATTATTCACATGCTCTGATGCTAAGGAGTTCTACTCCCCCTCCCCACCTGAAAAAAAGAAATCTCTTCCAAATGCAAAACACAAGCAGAGTGTACTGTACAAAACAGTTGAGCTAAGCCACGCCCAGATTCCTTCTTGCTCATACAGCAAATACTCTTTCAGTTTCCAAACAGCCCTCAACTCTCTCACAGACTGACAGGACGCTAGCCAGATGCATACCGATGGATGCTGGTAGGCAGAGGCAGATTTCCCCTCCCGCTTATTTTCCTCCCCCAAAACTAAGCCCAACCGCATAGTATCATAGCGAAGCACGGGGATCGAGCTAGTACCAAATATAAGTGCGTATATTGTCCTCTTTTTTTTTTTTGGCTAAACTCATGCAACCCAAAGAACTCCTCCTTTGGCTCTTGGGGTTGTTTGCAACCAAAGTTTGGGCACTCTAGCAAAAGCTGGGAACTTTTAAAACATACATTGTTTTATATCAACAGTATTCAAACATGTTGGGAATCACAAAGAGTGAAAAGTAAAGGCAAAGCGTTTTGAAGAACACCTTAGGCTCAGTGGTGGGATTCAAACATTTTTACGACCAGTTCTGTGGGCATGTCTTGGTGGGCGTGGCAGGGAAGGATACTGTAAAATCTCCAGTCAGAGGTGGTATTTGTTGGTTCTCCGAACTACTCAAAATTTCTGCTTCTCCAGAACTGGTCAGAACCTGCTGAATACCACCACTGCCTTAGCTGCGTACATTCTTTCACCCATTTTATGAGCCCTGGACTGAAAATGAATTGCTTCTTTTACCTCTTGTGAGAGAAAATGGCAGGCAGCCCAGAGAGGAGATTTGCAGATGGCCGCAGTGAGGTTAGATGCAAAGGATTCGGACCACACCTCAAGTTCCAGTGAAGATGATTTATTGCTGAAGTTTATACGCAAGAATCTAGTCAATTAATATTCGGCCCTAAATTGGCGCTTAGATAAGAGTCGGTGGAATGGGTGGACTTAGACCAGTGGTGGGATTTATTTTTTTTTACTACCAGTTCTGTGAGTGTGGCTTGGTAGGGCGTGGCTTGGTGGATGTGGCAGGGGAAGGATACTGCAAAATCCCCATTCCCTCTCCACCCCATTAGCCTGCTTTCCAGCCCCGTTCTCCTGTGCAGGGCAACTGAAGAAGGCGCAGCTGATCAGCTGGGACTTGAGAGGCGGAGAATAGATGGGGCAGGGATAGTCAGAGGTGGGATTTGCCGGTTTTCCAAACTACTCAAAATTTCCACTACCGGTTCTCCAGAACTGGTCAGAACCTGCTGAATGCCACCTCTTAGACTTAGACCGTTTGTGGCAATGTAATTATTGTAGGCTTATAAGTTGCTTGACTCCATCCCCCGTCTGCTCTTCTCCTACATGTGCATTTTTGTGAATGGGGACCATTTCTAGATCACAATTTTAACATTCTGAATTAATTGAAGACCACCCAATCGTGCCATTGAAAATTCATACATTTTCTTGTTGCCCCCTTTTTCCTTTGGGATAGCTTCCAAATCCATTGGTCAACAATGATTATGAAAAATCAACCGGTCAACTTTTACTCTACGGCTGTTCAGATCTTCATTGTTTCAGTTAGGTGTTTTTCCCCATGCTGGATGGTCTCCAACTTTCTTTACGTCAGGATTTCAGTTCTTTCAATTCAATTCAATTAATGTCCCAAATATGTTTTTTTTTTTTTTTTCCTCCAAGAAGCAACTGGACTTTCTGGCTTTTTTTTTTTTTTTGAAGATGTTTCACTTCTCATCCAAGAAGTTTCTTCATCTCTGAAGAATTTCTCTCAGAGCTGAAGAAGCTTCTTGGATAAGAAGCAAAATGTCTTCAAAAGAAAAACCAGAAAGTCCAGTTGCCTCTTGGAAAAAAAAATTACCCTTGGGACAACCATGACCTGGATGACTAAGAATCTCCATAGACTTTCAATTAATGTATCTTCTTTTTTTCTTTTTTCTTTTTATATATTTTATTTATACATTTTTCTTTTATATGCATAAGTGTTTTATGAACACTTGTCTGGGTAGGTTTGCTTACATATAATAATACCTATGCAATTTCTAATCTCTACCTCTGTTATCAAGTCATTAATAAAACAAATTCCATGTTAAAAATATTCTGTGTCTTCTTTATCCTTTATCTTTAATGTCAACCTCTCCATTTCTGCAAAATCTAGTACTTTTTTTATTACGCTCTCTTCTGTAGGTATTCCCTCATTTTTCCAGTGCTGTGCAAATACAATTCTTGCTGCTGTCAAAACATGTAATATTAAATATATATCCCCTTTATCATACTTTTCAGGTACTATGCCTAACAAAAATATCTCTGGCTTATAATCTATGTGTTCCTTTAACACTTTTTTCTAACCAGGTATGCATTCTCATCCCATATTTTTTTGCCTTTGCACATGACCATAGGGGTGGGCTTCAAAAATTTTAGCAATGGGTTCCCTGCCTGGTTGCTGGGTGGGCGTGTCCATGGTGGGCGTGGCCTATTTGGCCACCTGCACCATGGTGGGAGAGGCATTTTTGCCCTCCTTGGGCTCTGGAGGCTTTCCTCGAGCCTCCGGGAGGGTGAAAACGGCCTCCCCAGGTTCCAGAGGCTCTCTGAAAGCTGGAAACGCCTTTCTCACCTTCCCAAACTTCCAGGAGGCCCATTTTTCACCCTCCTCGAACCTCCGTGCATGCCCTGTATCTACCTGGCATCCAAAACGGGCCACGTAGGTACTCCTGGGTAGGGGCGGGGTGGGCGGGGCCAGCCACTAGTGGGATTTGGGGGGGGTTCTCCAAACTGCACAGAATCTTAGCTAGGGGCTCTCCCGAACCCCTGCGAACCCCCAGCAGCCCACCCCTGCATGTCCACCACATATGATAATATGTGCCCGGTGTCTGGATTGAATTTCCAACATTTGGCAGAGATGTTTTGGGGACATCTTTGCTAGCCTCGCCGGTGGCAGATGCCACCTATAGAACCTACAGTTTCTTCTTTTTCTATCTCCCTTCCTTTCTCTCTCTTTCTTTCAGTCTCTTGTGACACAGCCCTGCTTGTTGAAGTGCAATCAAGTTGGTTAATCAGCAGCCTGCCAAATTTGGTGACCTTTGGTGGCCTGCCATCTGCAGCTCCAAGCCACCTGAAGAGTAGCAGGCTGGTGGAAGTTTTAATCTAGCAAGGCATGAAAAGAGCTAGTGGAGTAGGAATGGAGCTCTTGAATGTCGGAATTGGAGGCAGTTGTCGGCTTATATCCACAATGGAGCCCAAAATGTCTGTCGCTAAGCCAAATGTTTGTTAAGTGAATTTTGGCTCCTGCATTGCAACTTTTCTTGTCATAGTTGTGAAGTGAATTAATTGTCACAGTTGTTAAGCTAGTAACACAGTTGTTAAATGAATCTGGCTTCCTCCTTGACTTTGTTTGTGAGAAGGTCACAAAAGGGGGTCACGTGACCCCCGGGACATTGCAACCATCGTTAATAGGAACCAGTTGCCAAGTGTCTGAATTCTGATTGTGAGACCATGGGGATGCTGCAACTCTGAAAAATAAGTCACTTTTTTTCCAGTGCCATTGTAACTTTGAATGGTCACTAAATGAACTGTTGTAAGTCGGGAACTCCCTATTTGCTATCTAGGTGGGAGGCTGCAGCTGAAGTTTCTCTCTGCTTGGTGGGTCACCATCAGTTCAAGCCACAGGGAGGTGATAGGCTCCATGGTGTCTTTGACTAAGTGCCCCAAATTAAGTCAATGCCGACAATATCATATACCCTGTTTTCCCAAAAATACGACCTACCCTGAAAGTAAGTCCTAGCCTGAATCTTACATGTGCACCCAATATAAGCCCTACCCCCCCAAAATAAGCCCTAATTAAGATCCTGCTCACTCTAGAGTGGACAGGTAAAAATTAAGCTAGGGTGGGGATGGGAGGGTGTAGAACTGCTCTACTACTTACCTGTGGACAGTTGTAGCCAGGCCTTGCACACCCCGACACCTGCCTTGCCGGCCCATTTCTTCTGCAGCTGGCAAGGCTGTCCGGGCTTTCCTGAAGGCCTCTGGAGCTGAGAACAAAGCTCTGGATCGATCCAAAGTTCTATTATCAGCTGCAGAGGCCTTCAGGAAAGCCTTGCTAGCCACAGAAGAAGAAGTTCCTGAAGGCCTCTGACAATGAAAAGGAAGCCAGGAGCGATGCGCGCAAGTGAGGTTAGTCAGTGGATGACATCCCCTAAAAATAAGACCTGGTGCCTTTTCTGGTGGCAAAAAAAAATATGTCAGGCTCTTATTTTTGGGGGAACAGGGTCTCACATTGGCAAGAAGATGCTGTACATAACTTGCCCTCTACCCCAGATGATTATGGTAGATCTTCTCTTTTGTGACTAACTAACAAGAGAGTTTGATACAACTCTTCGGCCACCGCCAAATCCAATGAATGTCAATTTTTTTATTTCCAGTGGAATTTGCGAGAGGAAGGCTTAGGAAAGACTTCAAAGCACTCAATATGATCCCGATGAGATGGAACTAAACCTCTTTTGTGTTCCTGTCCCATTCTCTGGGACTCTTTGGGAGAAGGTGCGTCAAATCTTGAGGGACGGCGAACGCCAAGTCCAAAGATGTTTGCGTAACCATGGTGACACGGCCTCAGTGCTGCGCAGCTGCCTGGTCCCTTTGGATCGCCAAAGTTTTATTTATGAACCCCAGAGACAATTTCCCCGCGATCAAAACCTGTGCTGTGTAGCACATTGCTGGAAGGGCTGTGCATTTGTTTTTTGTTTATTTTATTGGCATCCAGAGCCATTCCGTAAAGAATTTTGGTGTTGCCTTGGCAACAGAGCATCAAGTCCATCCTCAAAATACTGTGTTAACTTTTCGGCTGTCGGCTTCAGAAGACGTACTTCCCTAGGATGAATGGAATGAAGGGTAGCCCGTTTCAAATGCTTCAGCTGTGCCCCAGGGAAAAGGGGCTTGTCTCTTGTGCCATCCTTCAATTAGGGGGTGCTGCCTCACATGAAGATGGATGGAAAGTGTACAGCGAGGGGTTCTGAACAGCGCTTTGAATTTTTGAGCTAAATTTCTACCCAGTAGTAGAGAATATTTGTGGCTCAAGACTGGACTTGTGGAGTTGTTGATGCTCTTTGAGCTTGGTGTTCTTCTTGCAGATGTTTCATTGCCCAGTTAGGCAACATCAGCAGGGCAGAAACATCTGCAAGAAAACAACCAAGCTCTGAGAGCAGCATGGGCCCCACCGCAAAGGATCCTTTGGATCACGAGAGGGCACTCATGGCCAGGGAAGATCATTCAAGATGGTGGACACTCCTTAAAGTATTTGAAATCCAGGTGCTTACTCTACTGTTCAGCTCTGAGCTACAATTACTGCCTCTGCATAGCAATAGCACTTAGATTTATATACCACTTTGTGGTACTTTACAGCCCTCTCTAAGTCATTTACAGAGTCAGCCTCTTGCCCCCAACAATCTGGGTCCTCATTTGACCCACCTGGGAAGGATGGAAGGCCGAGTCAATCTTGAGCTGGAC
This sequence comes from Notechis scutatus, assembly GCF_049901735.1. Classification (NCBI taxonomy): domain Eukaryota; kingdom Metazoa; phylum Chordata; class Lepidosauria; order Squamata; family Elapidae; genus Notechis; species Notechis scutatus. The sequence continues at coordinate 31,045,064 of NC_142014.1, read as the reverse complement.
AGGATCAAACTGTTGGCTGCAGGCAGAATTTAGCCTGCAATACTGCATTCTTACCACTGCACCAGCAGGAAGAAGAATGAGAAAGGGAATAAAAAGGAAGGAAGGAAGGAAGGAAGGAAGGAAGGAAGGAAGGAAGGAAGGAAGGAAGGAAGGAAGGAAGGAAGGAAGGAAGGAAGGAAAAAAGAGAGAAGGAGGGAGGAATAGCAATAGCATTTAGATGTATATACCGCTCCACAGTGCTTTACAGCCCTCTTTTAGCAGTTTACAGAGTCTGCATATCACTCCCAACAATCTGGGTCCTCATTTTACCCACCTTGGAAGGATGGAAGGCTGTCAACTTTGAGCCTCTCAGGATCAAACTGCTAACAGTTGGCAGAGTCAGATTGCAGTACTGCTATCTATAAGATTCTCATCAGTTTGATTCAATGCCTTTGAATAAACTGGAATGGGGTGTTAGCATTAAGGCAAGACTGCACAAGTAAGACCACACTTGGAAAACTGCATCCAGTTCTGGGCAGTGAGTTAGCCTGCAATACGGCATTCTAACCACTGCACCACCAGGAAGGAGAATGAGAAAGGGAAGGAGGAAGAAAGGAGGAAGGAAGGAATAGCACTTATATACTGCTTCACAGTGCTTTCTAGCCCTCTTTAAGCGGTTTACAGCGTCAGCATGTTGCCCCCAACCATCTGGCTCCTCATTTTACCCACCTCAGAAGGACGGAAGGCTGAGTCAACCTTGAGCTTGGTGAGATTCGAATTGCTAAATTGCTGGCAGCTGGCAGCCAGCAGAAGTAGCCTGCAGTACTGCACTGTTAACCACTGCACCACCGAGGCATAGCTGTTTAGTATACACCGAAGAGGTAGTTTGCAGTTGTGATATGGACAAAGAAACTGGATTATTGGAGGAAGGAGGTGGTTTCTTTCTACAAAGAGGTTTTATTTATGCTTCTGGCCATCCATGGTGCAAACCAAGTTAAGGAAATCCTCTTCAAATTGAGAGAGAGAGAGAGAGAGATAAAAAAGAGATCATGTGATTTTTCTGATTCCAGCTAAGACCCTATGGTTCGAATCTTGTTTGGGAAACGAGAATTGAGATGAATTGAATCCGAATTGAGATTTGTAAACTGGATGTTTTGTACACTGGATTTTTTTGAACCTCCTAATTTCTTTGATCGGAAATCCAGAAATCAATATTGGCTTTCCTTGTTTATTTTCAAGTCTCATGTCACCGACAAATCCAAAGAAGCAAGAATAAACCCCGAAAATCTCTTTTAGGCTAAGTTGAGAATAAATTGCTAGGCTCAATGATTAAAAGACTTGTGTTCTTTCCAGAGCTATCATATCTGGTTTGTGTTATCATTACTGTGTCCTCTGAGTTCCTATAACATCTCACATCACCCAGAATTGTTACTTATCTGGGTAGGAGACATCAGAAGGGCATCTGGTGACCAAGATACTCTGATCTCCCCTTGTTGGAGGCTGATCTTCACTCTTAATCTAAGTTCTAACAAGAGAGAAGCCTTCAACAAAATGGAAACAGGAAAATCAGGATGTGAGGTTCTTGTTGCTCTCTGAAGTTGGAGGTTTTCTTGCAGACGTTTCATTCCCCAAACTAAATATATCAACCCTAAATAAAATATATGAAGTATTCATTCATTCATTTCTCCCTCCCCCTCAAACCTAAAATGAAATGCTTATTAGTTTTGAAGAAAATTCACTTAGATGTAAATTAGCCAGGCTATGAACCTAGAGCTGATAATAGTCTTTCAGGCATAACTTTCCTATGCAAAAGGGTGATGTTATTTCATTAAATCCTATTAAATGAGATTTATTCCACCATTGCATTCCGTCTCTGGATTTTGAGAAATTAGCATGGTTTGGCTAATTTTCCAGACATTAAAATGTTGAGGGTAACTCCCATGGGTCTATGACAATTCGTTGAGGCCAACTCACCATGGCCAACTCACTAGGGCCAACTCACCACAGGACATGACGTACACTAATGTCAAAGAAATGGTGGAATAGAATCGTTAAAGAAAGGATGAAAAAGGAGGGGCAGAAGGAAAGGTGAATGGCAATTTTTTAAATTTTATTTTGAAATAATTAAATAGAATGGTTGAATTGTCCCATGACAGGTTGTTCTGTGGCGAGTTGGGCCAGTGTGAGTTGTCCATGGAGAGTTGAACCAACAGTGAATTGTCCATGATGTGTTGGCCAGTGGTGAGTTGTCCATGATATGTTGGCCAGTGGTGAGTTGTCCATGGAGAGTTGGGCTTGGTAAGTTGTCCATGGTGAGTTGGGACAGTGGTGAGTTGTCCATAGTGAATTGGACCAATGGTGAGTTGACCATGGTGAGTTGGGCCAGTGGTGAGTTGTTCATGGTGAGCTGGGCGAGTGGTGAGTTGTCCATGGAGAGTTGGGCCAACGGTGAGTTGTCCATAAAGAATTGGGCCAGTGGTGAGTTGTCCATAAAGAATTGGGCCAGTGGTGAGTTGTCCATGGAGCGTTGGGCCAGCGGTGAGTTGTTCATGGTGAGTTGGGCCAGTGGTGAGTTGTCCATAGAGAATTGAGCCAGTGATGAGTTGTCCATGGAGCGTTGGGCCAGCGGTGAGTTGTTCATGATGAGTTGTGCCAGTGGTGAGTTGTACATGGTGAGTTAGCCACAGAATATTGGCTGTGGCAAATTGTCCCTTTCTGAACTCCCACAATAGGGCTTATTTTGTGTTAGAAGGAAATGGATATTGAGCTGTTGTGTTGTAGTACAATCCACTTCATCAGTCTAATTTACAGTTCTGGTTGTGTCCCAGGAAAGTCCTAACTAGCTTTGATTCCACTTAGCTGCATTGAGCCATGAATCAACATCCACTGGATGACTCATTTGATGATCCATTTGTTTGATTTCTCAGCTATCTATATAATTCTCCGAGGTCTTCTCCAAGACATCCAGGCTGTTTCTATCCTGCTTCTATGACTTTTTAAAAGCAGAACCCACAAACGTTTAAAGTGATGCCACAGGACTTAGATTTGAGGACTGGACTTGTGGTCATTAAGTTGAGGACTATTTATAAAGTAGGTAGTCCCTGGCTTACAACCACAATTGGGACTTGGATATCTGTTACTAAGCAAGACAGTTCTTCTGGGAGTATTGCCTGGTTTTATGAACTTTTCAGCCACACTGTTAAGCAAAGCACTGCAGTTGTTAAGTAAATTGTGAGGTCATTAGATGAATTCAGATCTCCCCATTTGACTTTGTTTGGGGATGCTGTGGTTGTCATAAGGGTGAGGACCAGGTCTTAAGTCACTTTTTCAGTGCTATTGTAACTTTGAACGGTCACTAACAAATGGTTATAAGGCAAGGGCTACCTATACCAAGGGCCTCCAACCTTAACAACGTTAAGACTGTAGAACAATTAGAACATCATCAGAGTTGGAAAGGACCTTGGAGCAGGGGTGGGATTCAAATTTTCTAACAACCGGTTCTGTGGGCATGGCTTAGTTGGTGGGCATGGCTTGGTGGTCATGTTATTGGCTGGGCGTAGCCAACTCAACATCACTCACATTGAGGCACACATCTCCTCGCCTGGCCTCTCATGACTGTGGGGATGCTGCAACAGTCATACGTATGAAAAATGGTCATAAGTCACTTTTTTCAGTGCCATTGTAACTTTGAATGGTCACTCCACACAAGCAAAGTACCAGCAAAAGAGGGGGGGAAAACTCCAGAGACATTCCTGAGACAGGAAGTCTAGTCCTGCCAAGAATGTAATAAGGTTTAACGGAGAGGCAGTTTCTATAAGCAACACCAGAATGTTTCCTCCCTGCCTTCCTTACAGGATTAGCCCAGTAATTTCTTCTAACAACCGGTTCTCTGAACTGCTTAGAATGTTAACAATTGGTTCTACCGAATAGGTGCGAACTGGTAGAATCCCACCCCTGCCTTGGAGGTCTTCTAGTCTATCCCCTTGCTCAAGCGGGAGATCCTATACCATTTCAGACAAGTGACTGCCCAGTCTCTTCTTAAATGCCTCCAGTGATGGAGCATCCACAACTTCTGGAGGGAAGCCATTAAACAGGTTAATTGTTCTCACTGTTAGGAAGTTTCTCCTTAGTTCCAGGTTGCTTCTCTCCTTGGTTCGCTTCCATCCATTGCTTCTTGTTTTGCCTTCTGGTGCTTTGAAGAATAGGTTGACTCCTTCTTCTTTGTGGCAGCCCCTCAACTATTGAATCCCTGCTGTCCAGCTGGCTGGGGAATTTTATGAGTTGACTTGCACAAGTCTTAAAGTTGCCATGGATGAAGATCCCTGCTTTCCTGGAAATGACAATAGAATAACAGAGTTGGAAGGGACCTTGGAGATCTTCTAGTCCAACCCTTTACTTAGGCAGGAAACCTTACAACATTCCAGACAAATGGTTATCCAACATCTTTTTAAAAACTTCCAGTGTTGGAGCATTCACAACTTTTGCAGGCAAGTTGTTCCGCTGATTAATTGTTCTCACTGTCAGGAAATCTCTCCTTAGTTCTAAGTTGCTTCTCTCCTTGATTAGTGTCCATCCATTGCTTCTTGTCCTGCCCTCAGGTGCTTTGGCAATAGCCTGACGACCTCCTCTTTGCGGCAACCCCTGAGATATTGGAACACTGCTATCATGTCTCCCCTAGTCCTTCTTTTCATTAGACTAGACATACCCAGTTTCTGCAGCCGTTCTTTGTGTGTTTTAGCCTCCAGACCCCATAACATCTTTGTTTCTCTTATCTGCACTCTTTCTAGAGTCTCAACATCTTGTTTACATCATAACAACCAAAACTGGATGCAGGATTCCAAGTGTGGCCTTATCAAGGCCTTATAAAGTGGTATCAATACTTCACATGATCTTGATTCTATCCCTCTGTTGATGCACCCTAGAACTGTGTTGGCTTTTTTTGGCAGCTGCTGCACACGGCTGGCTCGTATTTAAATGGTTGTCCACTAGGATTCCAAGATCCTTCTCTGCTTGCTTTTATAATCCGATGCCTGCTTTAAATCCCTGAACATGGATCAGCAAGTGTCATGCTCGATTCAGCCAACAGATACCCCTCCTGTTAGCTCAGTTCATGTTTTCCCACTGCCACATGCTAAGTTTATTTTGCGCAAGACCCGACTGAAACCCGAAATTGGATGCCACGTTGCTGTATGTGGCTAAAAATAAAACTGCAACTAAAGAAGAATTTGGGCCTTGGGTGGTGCTTTGGGGTGCCAAGGACTGTTTTAAATAGACACAACAGTAATACATGCTCCAACGCCACCATCAGAATTACTGTACGCTCATCGTTTCTAGAGGCTTAAATATGAGGCACCATAAGTGGATTTCAGAGCATAGCACTAACAGCCAGATTAGTGGCTGATTAATTTCCCTCATATTAGCAACACGTAGATAACTGCTTTTAAGAGCTTTTAATGAAACACCTCAAGGAACCAGGAACAAGCATCAAAATCTACCTCAATTAAGTCCTGTATTATTATTATTATTTTTTAATATACAAGACAATTTTCATTTAACTGCTTTATCCTGGTCCTCTTTCCAAATTGCTTTAATAGCCTTTTTTTTTCCTGATGATGCTGATCGCCTCTTATATTTATGAGAGTGCATGATACAAATTATTTTGTACTTGGCATATGCGTGTATTAATTTAATGAGGAAAAAATAGAAGGCAAGGATTAAAATGACAGTGAGACGTGGACTTTTGGCTGGGGGGACTTAAAATGAAAGCACTGAAAATGGAAATAACTTGTTATAAATGGAAATTGTTTTTAATACATTGGCTGACCTCAGAATAACAAAATAACTTTTGGGGCAGCCATGAGCTGGATGACTGAAAATTTCCATAGACATCTTCTTCAAATGGGAACTATAACAGAATAACAGAGTTGGAAGGGACCTTGGAGGTCTTCTAGTCCAACCTCCTGCTTAAGCAGGAAACCCTATACCATTTAAGATAAATGGCTGTCAAATCTCTTCTTAAAAACTTCCAGTGTTGGAGCATTCACAACTTCTGAAGGCAATTTGTTCCACTGATTAATTGTTGTACCTGTCAGGAAATTTCTCCTTAGTTCTAGGTTGCTTCTCTCCTTGGTTAGTTTCCATCTGTTGCTTCCTGTCCTGCCTACCTCAGCTGGGGAAGAACAGACAAACCATCATCTGTTTTGCTGATAAACCTACATTGTTCAAAAGGTGAACACTGGACCTTTGTCTACTAAGGATGTGCTTGCATTACTCATTTTAAGTTCTTCCTATCTCCCATTCCCGTCTCCTTATCTAAAACAACATTCTGTGTGAGTTTGGAAACTCCCTTTTAACCAAACCGTGGACAGTTAAAAAAAAAAAAAGAACCAGAGGTATTTCTGGAATTCCCTCAATGTTCTTCAGAAGATAAAGTGTGGTGGGCATCCATTTCGGTTCCCATGGCAGTACCCAATCAACAGCATACTGACAAAACAGGATTATGAAATTCTTGCTGGAGAAAAGTGGTGGAGAAATTTCACAGGTAGGACACCCAAATTTCACAGGTGGGACATGCAATATCAGTTCAGCGTTTGTAGGATGATGGTATTAAGGTGTCCTGCTTGAGCAGGGGGTTGGACTAGAAGACCTCCAAGGTCCATTCCAACTCTGTTATTCCATTAATCTTGTGATGGATAGACTGTGCATTGTCCTTGTGAACAGGGAGGGCTTAGCTGCAATAAAAGGACGCGGTGGCTCAGTAGCTAAGACGCTGAGCTTCTTGATCAGAAAGGTTGGCAGTTTGGCGGTTTGAATCCCTAGCGCCATGTAATGGAATGAGCTCCCGTTCCTTGTCCCAGCTTCTGCCAACCTAGCGGTTCGAAAGCATGTAAAAATGCAAGTAGAAAAATAGGGACCCCCTTTGGTGAGAAGATAACAGTGTTCCATGCACTTTCAAAGGCATTTAGTCCTGCCGGCCACATGACCACGGAGATGTCTTTGGACAGCACTGGCTCTTCTTCGGCTTTGAAACGGAGATGAGCACCGTCCCCTAGAGCCAGAAACGACTAGCACGTATGTGTGAGGGGAACCTTTACCTTTAGCTGCAATCCCCGACTCTCTTCCTGTGGACCTTACTCCTTACAGGATTAGTCTGAGTAAAACCTAACAAAACCCAAAGTGATTGATGGGTCCTGATTTTTTTCTCCCTAGTTTTAAAATATTTGGGACTCTGGAGAAGGGTTTACCAGTGGTTGCATCCTACACAGATCACAGAGAGGGCTCATTCCATCATTTCTACCTTGATTTAATTGTCTTGATGCCTTCCAAAATTTCACGTTGGAAGGTTAACTCTCTTATGGATGAATATCTGTGGCACCATATTAAGGGGCTTCAGGGGGCTGATGGAGACTGGCAGGTGTTCACCCTTGTAAAGTGGTCTCTCTTTCCCTCCCTGCTTCCCTCTCTGCTTGTTTTTTACATGCTGATTCAGTCTTTTGTTTCTCTCTACTATGTGTGTGTGTTACATAATACACAAAGGAAACTCTTGCTCCTAATCATTGCAGATGTAATCTTGATGCCCATGTGTGTGTGTGTGTGTGTGTGTGTGTGTGTGTGTGCATGTGTGTGCATCTCTCTTCCATTTCTGTGTGAGTCTATCTTTTTTTTGTCAAGCTGTGCCCATCCTTGACTCGTGAATTATGCACACTATTCATGGCAAAGTAAAAGGCGGAAGCAGTGAGCATGCAAAAAAAATCAACACAACCAGGATCTTCATCATTCTGTTGTCTTCCTGTGGAAGACCTTAACAACATACCCTGGATCAGAGGTCGGCAGCCCGCAACTCTGGAGCCACATGTGGCTCTTTCATCCTTCCACTGTGGCTCCCTGTCACTGGTCAGCTCCACAATTGAAAGGGCTTTCGGTTAGGACGGGTTGCCGCGCTAGGAGGAGACTCTATGGTGGGGGAACCATACTTCCGATCAGCAGAGAAAAAAGGACGCCATGCTAGGAGGAGACTCTATGGTGGTGGTGGGAAGTGGACTTCCAATCAGCAGAGGAAAAAGGACGCTGCGCTAGGAGGAGGGGGAACCAGACTTCCGATCAGCTACAGAATTGAACGGGGACTTCCGGTTAGGACCTTTGTGGCTCTTTGAGTGTTTAAGGTTGCCGACCCCTGCCCTGGATGGAGAACTTATGAAATTGCATTCCATAAATGTTTTCAAAGGTAGTAACTAGGTGACCGAAGTTTCTGCCCTGCAGAATTCTAACTGGAGAGTATGATTGGTGACTCTTGGCTATGGATGTGTCCCATTGGAGAATATGAATTACAATACACCCAGGGGGTGGAGGGAAAACCAGGGTCCAGGGTGACAATGAATGATGTGCCTCAGAGTCAACTACAATCAGGCAGTGCCGGACATGTTAACTCCCAATAAATTCTTTTGAAATTTTGGAAGTCTGGCTCGAGACTCATGATTTAAATGGGGGGTAACTGCTGGAACCCTGACATCATGTTTGCATCTAAGGCAGCTGTTTGCATCTGTTCCTGCACTTTCCAAGTTAACATTCAGTTATTCTCGATGTACGACCACAACTGGGCCCTGGATTTATGTTGCTAAGTGAAACATCGGTGAAGTGAGCTCCATCCCACTTTACAATTTTTCTTGCTACAGTTGTTTAGTGAATCACTGTGTTGTTAAGTGAGTGACAAGGTTGTTCAATGTGTCTGGCTTCCTGGTTGACTTTGCTGGTCAGAAGTTTGCAGAAGGGGACACTGCAATCATCATAAATACGAGTCAGTTGCCAAGTATCCAAACCACAGGGATGCTGCAAGGGTCATAAGTGTGAAAAATGGTCATCAGTCTCTTTTTTTCAGTGCCACCGTAATGTCAAATGGTCACTAAACAAACAGTTGTAAGTCGAAGATGACCTGAAACATTTGACTCCCAGCTCTATTCTCAGATGGATGAGCAGACAGTCAAAATTTATGCTGTCATTGCACTAAAATTGCTTGCTCTTCCCTTCCCAGTGACTCAGGGCACATTTATCTTCATTTCTGAAAATAACATGGTTTTATTTCCTCTGTTGAATTAGGATGAGGTAGGGTCTTGGGCATTTTGGCATTTGCTTATTTATTAGATAGACTAAGTTAATCATTTTCTGCCCATGATTTACAGAGGCATTTTCTAATTTAAATCAACATTAATACCTGGGCATTGTTGATGTGACAGATTGGTAAATGCAAAAAATCACTTTATTGTTTGCAGTTTAAAAACTGGAATCCTTTTTTTGGTGGGAGATGGGGGGCAATTATAGTGTAAAAGTAATATTTCTGATTTTGGTCTTCCTGATTTTGACCTCCCCCTTGTGGGTACCGCTGAGTTTGACTCATTTTCCCACCCACAGCAAAGAAACTGCTTGGATAATTTTCAATCACTGCATTTGCTCAGATCTGATAGGGCTCTCAGGAGAAATTCCAAGAGGCTGTTAAATAATACAAAATAACAAAAAGAATTCAGAGGTTGCAGAATGTCCATTGTGGCACAGATCCTGACTTTCTGATCCTAAAAGGTGACAAAAGAGAGGAAGGAAGAAGCAAAATAAAAATAAGGAAGATATTAAATACTTCCCATAAAACACTGTTTACTTGGGCATGAATTTGAAACATGAAAACAAAGTAAATTTATTAAGGCCTTAGACCAGTATATAAATATAAACTCTCTTGTAATTAATTAATATAGTGATAACGGAAAGGAAGGAAGGAAGGAAGGAAAGAGAAAGAAAAGGATGGAAAAAAAGGAAAAAGAAGGAAGGAAATGGGAAAGGAAAAAAAGAAGGAAGGAAGGCTGTGAGAGAAAGGGAAGGAAGGACAGAAGGAGAGATGGAAAGAAAAGGAATGAGGGAAAAGAAAGGAAAAAGAAGGAAGGGAAATGAGAAAGGGAAAAAGAAAAGAAAGGAAGGGTGTGAGAGAAAGGGAGGAAGGCAGGAAGGATATTTTAAATAAAATTCTGTTGACTTTTCAGCTGACAAACCATGTTTTGCTGCCTTTAGCATTAGTGATCCTATAGTCTACTAGGAAAAGAAATTTGGCTGAGTCTAAAAATGCACATTTGCTCACATCCAACCATGCCAAGTTTTTACGGGAGAGCCTGGGCAAGCAGAAGAATGGGATAGAAAAATGGGACTGGAGCAGCTTCACAGCACTATCAAAGCAACCTCTGCCTCGGTCTTCCCCCTGCGGGAAATAATCTGTCAGGCTTCCTGCAGCCCTCTGATCTTCCTAGCTGTGCACCATTGATCTGATGATTTCTTCTCTTTCTCTTCTGTTTCTGTAGGATAAAACGGTGGGTGGAGATGATGCAGGAAGACCTCGTGCGGCTGGTGAGAACAGCCAGTGGAGTGGATGACCTCGTTCAAGTAAGTGGCTCTTCCCTGGGCTTTTCTCTACCAATGATGGCTACTCCTGTGTTTTCCCAGAAAATAAGACCCAACTGGAAAATAAGCCCTAGCACAATTTTTTTTCCAGAATACTCTTAATATAAGCCCCAGTTAAGATTGTCAGCCAGACACATTTAAAAATGTATTTTCCCCAAAATAAGACCTAACTGGAAAATAATCCCTAGCATGATTTTTTTCAGGATGCTTGCAATATAAGCTCTATCCCCAAAATAAGTCCCACTTAAGATTGTCAGCCAGACGGATGCATTGAGTACCATATTTTCCCCAAAATAAGACATAACCAAAAAAATAAGGCCTGATGTGTCTTTTGCAGCAAACAATAATACAATATCTGATCTTATTTTAGGAGAAACATGGTAGCATAATACAGATAATCCTCAACTTATGATCACAATTGTGCCCAAAAGGTATGTTGCTAAGCGAAACCTTTGTTAAGTGAGGTTCTCCCCCCATTTTACAGCCTTTCCTGCCATAGTGGTTAAGTGAATCATTGCGGTTGCTCAGTTAGTAACCTGGTCATTCAGTAAATCTGATTTTCCCTGCTGACTTCGCTTATCGGAAGGTCATGAAAGGGGATCACGTGGCCATCGCAGGACGCTGCAACCGTCATAATTGTGAGTCAGTTGCCAAACATCTGAATTTTGATCATGGGACCATGGGGAGGCTGTAATAGTTGTAAGTGGGAAAAATGGACCCACTTATAATGGAAGTCACTTTTTTCAGTGCCATTATAACTTTGAATGGTCACTAAGCAAATTGTTGTAAGTTGAGGACCACCTGGAGATGACTTTTTACTAAAGTCCTTCTGTTAAATGGAATAGAGGATTGTTTTCCAGGTAGTTCTCAACTTAACTGTTTGTTTAGTGACCATTCAAAATTGTGGTCATAAGTTGAGGACCACCTATACCTTCCTCTTAAATAGAAGGAGGCTTGCCTGGGAGACCTTTCTGTTTTGATTCAGTCATGCGCCTTCACCTAATTTGAGACCAGCCTTACAGATGATCCTCAACTTATAACCATTCGTTCCAAGTTAACAACAGCATTGAAAAAAAAAAACCTGACTTGTGGCTGTTTTCCACACTTACGACCACTGCAGCATCCCCACGGTTGCATGAACAGCATTCTGATGTTTGTAAATGATTCGTATTGTGACAGTTGCAGTTTTTGGATGGTTTCCAAACCTCTTTCTTGCCTTTTAAACATCCTGTTTCTGTGCTTTTGTGTGCCTTCATTGCTCACCCGTGCTTGCAACCATATGCTCCCCAAACCCAAAGACACATCAGTGTTTTAAAAATAAATCTTGAGTGTGTGTGTGTGTGTGTGTGAGAGAGAGAGAGAGAGAGAGAGAGAGAGATGGAGCCTGGGCCATCTGTCAGCCCTCAGATGGAGAGTCAACAGCCCCCAGGTCTGGTTGCAGCTGATGAGGAAGAAGAGGAACAGCTGGGTCCAATGGCTGACACACGGTCACACAGAAGGCAGAGGAGAGGAGAGCAGTGGAAATCTATGGGCCAGTCCTTGAAACGGAAGAGCCACCACTGCTGGCGAAGCCTCCCCTAGCTCTAGGTATAAAAGGCAGGGAGTAGAGATGAATAGATGTGGCAGACAACTATTCCTCTCCTTGCTGGTAAAGACTTGTTAGCCTGCGGAGAGAAGTAATTTTTTTTGCTGGGGGGGTTGTGCTCCTAATAAAGGAATCATTGCTTTAACTACAGAGGGTTTGTTGTGTTTGGAGAGCTGAGTCACAACAATCTCCCAGGCTGCCTTCGTAGAGAAAGTTGCTGCATATTTATTAATTGATTTACTGTCTGCAGACTTTGTTTGGTCAAAGACTAGTTTATTGTTCGACCCAAAAAAACAAAACAAAACCCTAATGTTTAATCAGGTGCCAAAGGCAGGGACTTACGATGTTGTCTGGCAGCAACAAGCTTCTTCGCATTAGGCTGCCTGTCCAGGAAACATGAGATGCTCTCTCTGAAAGGAACTCAGACAAAGAGGTGGGTGTGGGAGGGAACAAAAGCTGGAAGTGATGGCTTCTTTATTGACAAATAGTCCAGTCAATAGTGAAAAGAAGAACTAGGATTGACAGGAGAGCAGTGTTCCAATATTTGAGGGGCTGCCACAAAGAAGTGGGGGCGGCCAACTTATTTTCCAAAGCACCAGAAGGCAAGACGAGAAGCAACCTGGAATTTGAGGAGAAACTTCCTAGCAGGGAGGACAATTAACCAAAGGAACAGAAGTTGCCTTCAGAAGTTGTGGGTGCTTCATCATTGGAGATTTTAAAAGAAGACAACCATTTGTTGAAAAGGATATCAGAATCTCCTGCTTAAGCAGGGAGCTGGACTGGAAGACTTCCAAGGCTCCTTCCAACTCTGTTTTTCATTATTATTATTATTATTATTATTATTATTATTATTATTATTATTATTATTATTATTATTATTATTAAATTTTATTTAGTTTTCAAAATTTAAAAACATAAAATAAAACTTTTATGCATCATTATATCAACATCAAGACATCTTTTACATTTCCTTATCATCTTTCTATATACACATTTCTTTCATTATACAATTCCAACTTAATATATAAATAAATATTGATATATATGAATATAGATATAAGTATTTATATAGTTTCTTATTGTCATTTTGAATTCTTTTTATTCTTAAACCATTCATACCAAGCATCCAAGACATTATAATATATCAACTCTTCCAACTTTTTTCCCCCAACTCTGTTGTTCTATAAACCCTGATCCATTAATTGGTGGGACAGCTTCCCTGCAGACGTTGTGGGTGCTCCAACATTGGAGGCTTTCAACAAACGATCAGACAACCACTTGTCTGGAAATGGTTTTTGGGTTTCCTGCTTGAGCAGGGTGGGGTTGGACTAGAAGACCTCCAAGGCCCCTTCCAATTCTGTCATTCTATTACTTAAGAAAAGAAGAACAAACTGAATAACTTTTTCAAAGCTCGAATTCTGTTAACTGTCCAGCTAATACATTCCTCTTCAGTAGAACAAGGATTGGCTTGGATAGCTTTCTTTTGTTTTTGAAGCAGCCATCTACCATTGTTCACTACTCCTCATGCACATAATTTTAGAAACACTTGAAAGGTAGTCCTGGACTTACAAACAGTTGTTTCGGGACTGTTCCAAGTTACAACGGCACTGAAAAAAACTGCCTTGCAACCAGTTTTTACGCTTACGACCATTCCAGCATCCCCATGCTTAAAATTTGGATGCTTGGCAATGGGCTCATATTTATGACGGTCGTAGTGTAACAGATAACAGATAATCAGAGTTGGAAGGGACCTTATAGGTCATCTAGTCCAACCCTCTGCCCAAGAAGGAGACCCTACACCATTTCTGACAGATGGGAATCCAATCTTTTCTTGAAAGCCTCCAGGGATAAAGCTCCCACAACTTTTTTTAGTATTTAATATTTATTTGATTTGTCAATCGCTTACAAGACACAGGTATAAGAATAAATATAGTTTTGAATACATGAGATAGATACTTATAAGAAAAATAAAAAACAATAGGACAGGGACGGTAGGCACGATTGGTGCGCTTATGCACGGCCCCTACAGGCCTCTTAGGAAGGGGGTGAGGTCAATAGTAGACAGTTTAAGGTTAAAGTTTTTGGGTTAGGGTTAGGTTAACTTCCGAGGGCAACTTCTGTTCCATGGGTTGATTCTTCTCACTGTCAGACAATTTTTCCTTATTTCTAGGTTGAATCTCTCCTTGTTCAGTTTCCTTCCACTATTCCTTGTCTTGCCTTCAGATGCTTTAGAAAATAGCTTGACCCCTTCCTCTCTGTGGCAGCCCCTTAAGTATTGGAAGACTGCCATCATGTCTCCCCTGGTCCTTCTCTTCACTAGACTAGCCAGGCCCAGTTCCTGCAACCGTTCGTTGTATGTTTTAGCCTCCAGTCCTGGTTGCTCTTCTCTGTACTCTTTCTAGAGTCTCAACATCTTTTTTATAATGTGGTGACCAAAACTGGATGCAGTACTCTAGGTGTGGTCTTACTAAGGCTTTATAGAGTGGTATTAGTACCTCCCTTGATCTTGATTGTATCCCTCTGTTAATACAATTTAGGATTGCATTGGCTTTTTTGGCTGCTGCTGCACACGGCTGGCTCTTGTTTAGCTGGTTGTCCACTAAGACTCCAAGATCCCTCTCACAGTTCCTGCTATTGAGCCTGGTTTCACCCAGTCTATGTCTTGTCCCAGGGATGTGTGTCATATGATTCCCTTGTTGTAACAAAGAGTGTGACAAAGAGCAAAGAGTGTGATGAAGCCATTCACTTAACACAACTAATGTATTACTCACTTCACAACTTCAGTGATTCACTTAGCAACAGTGGCAAAGATGATGGTACAAGGGGGTTAAAAATCACTTAGCAACTGAACATTCGGGCTCCATTCCATTCCTTGGAACACATGGTTGTAAGTCAAGGATTATCTGCATTTTTGGAAGATCACAGGGTGGTTCACTGGAATCCAAAATGCCTGTATTGGATTAGTAATATGTAGGTAATATGTCAATACACAGTTGTGTTTCTATCTTGTTAGTCTAACAAAGGGAGGCCTAAAATCTTAAGAAGGGAACCATTCTTCATCCCAGGAGCTTCCAAAGAATAGTAGTGGGGCTGTATACCTGGTGTAATTTAGGATCCTGCTTCCAAATCTCATCAGCCTGCACAGTTAGGCAATTATGGCTCTCTACAATTCCTTTGGGTGATGTCAGATGAGTTACGGTAGATTGGAAAGCTACGGACAGTTATTGATTTATTAGATTTATATCGTGCTGGGCTGTTTACACCACAGTCAAAATGGCTTAGAGCAATTAAAAATGTAAATTACAGAGCATCTCACACACACAAACACACACACAGGACTCCATTAAAATCATTCAAATCAAAATGATGAAATGATGAAAGATCTTGGTCTCACTGCTTTCAGATACGCTGGGAGAATATTTAGGTCTGGAGGTGAATAGATTGTGAGGTCTAGACAAGAGAAGAATTTACAAAGCCTTAGTATGGCCACACTTGGAATATTGCATCTAGTTTTGGTTGCCATGATGTAAAAAAAGATGTTGAGACTTTGGAAAGAGTGCAGAGAAGAGCAACATGAATGATTAGGGGGCTGGAGTCCAAAATGTTAAGAAGAATGGTTACAGGAATTGGGTAGGTCTAGTTCAAGGGTCTTCAAACTTGGCAAGTTTAACACTTATGGACTTCAACTCCCAGAATTCCTGAGCTAACATGACTGGAGGAGGAATTCTGGGAGTTGATGTCCGTAAGTCTTGAAGCTGTCAAGTTTCAAGACCCCTGATCTAATCTATCAATCATCCATCC